>NC_092814.1:140114340-140471840 GCF_023375885.2 Dermacentor andersoni
CAAAGTTATGTCTAGACACCCAAAAGTGCCCATTTTTCTTATGGGCGATTTCAGTTTTCCAGGTATTCAGTGGAATGACTGCAACCCCGTCCTAACTACTAATTCATCCAAGAGTTTACCTTTCATTGACCTCTGCTGTATATTTAACCTTCCTCAGCTCGTAAATGAACCAACTCGCCTTAGCCCCTCATGTGCAAATGTGCTTGGCCTTGTGCTCACGAACTCTCTCGATTTGGTCTCTTCCCTAACCCTACGGCCAGGTCTAAGTGATCACCTTACAGTCAGCTTTACTACGCCATCACGCCCGCGCCGCCCTTCGAAACAATTAATAATAATCCGCGATTACCGGAGAGCAGACTCTCAAGTCATTAACACTGCTCTGGAAAAGTTTGTTGAGTCCTTTCCGCAGTTCCGGTAACGCACAGTATATGAGAACTGGCGGTTATTTCAAACACAAGTGAAAGCACTGATCGATAAATATATTCCTCTGCAACGAATATCTAGCAAGAGACGTTCGCTCTTGTTCAACCTATCCTTAAAAAGCCTACGAATTAAGGAAATAGCGCATGTTCCACCGCTCCAAGAAACTTAACACTGACAGAGCAAGGGTGGTCAACAGGCCAATCCGAATAGTTAACGTCACATTATAGCCTTTCGATTCTTTCCCTTTTCCTTTGGGAGAACAAGCACAAAAGGGCCTGGCTCTCTATTTGATTCCGCTCCGATCATGTCATCGCCGCGTCGACAACCTGCTGTCCGAGCGGACAGCAACGGCACACCGCAATGAGGCGAGCACGATGCAGGGCACAGGTGAATCAAACGTACTCTATGCGTGCGCTCCGTTTGAGAAAGACGAACGACGCGCGCCAGGCGCACATCGTCTACTGGCTGCTCTTGGAGCGAACCAGCAGGCCATTCAAGAGCCAGGAAGTTATCCGAACCAGGAAGTTATCGTCCAATTATGTAGATATCGAATCATTTCAATTAATCGAGATCAAAGCATTTCGCTACTTTTAGAACACCCAGGGGCTTTAGCCATATATATACATATTTTCAGCGCCGCCGTATGGGCACTGCTATCTTTGAACACGTGACCACGCCGCGATTGAGTGGCTTATGGCCTCTCCTTCCCGATAACAGACAACGTGTTACGCTAATTGAGAAAGGATTTGTTTTTCTTTACTGGGTGAATTGGAAATCGTGAATGACGCAATGCTTTGTACAGAAACAGCGAGAAAGAGAGAGAAGCAAGGAAACGCAGAAATCGACTGAAAGTGCGAACGGAGCGTTACTACTGGTGATAACCTGAGTGAATGAATTCCGGCATTTTACGTGCGAAAACCAGGATTTGATTATGAGGCACGTCGTAGTGGGGTACTCCGGATTAATTTTGTAAATTTGACCACCAGGGAATATTTGACGTGCCCCGAATGCACGGCACACGGGTGTTTTTTTTTTTTTTTTTTCCATTTCGGCCCCATCAAAACGCGGCAGCTGCGGCCGGCATTTGATTCCGCCACCTCGTGCTTAGCAGCGAAATACCATCGCCACTAAGCCACGGCAGCGGGTTTGGTGATAATTTCCAGGGGCGCTTATTACGGCGGGGAGCGAGTACTCCAAGTAGGCACGTCCTCCGATGAAGCGCCACTAGAGAGTCGAGTACTTATATTTATTTCATTTACTTGTAGCAGTAAATAACTTTTACCACTTCAGTATACTGTGTAATCCGTATTGACAGTGGTTCTGTGCGAGCAATCTGCCGATAATATTGTTTTCAGTGCCATTAAAAATGTTTCTCTGCCGTTTTCCTTGCCTCCCGCAACAACCAGTTCTTCTGAACATGCAATAGACTAAACATTCCCACACGTGCATCCGAGAGAAGTGAAAGCACTATTATAAACGAAGCTCTGTCCACTTTGTTGCTTTGCTTAGTATTGTTACATAAAAGAGAGAAACGCCAACCAAAAATGAAAACGTTTAAAAAACGTCAAGACATTTCGGCTTCCGTACGGAAGCCTTGTTCACACACACACACACACAACACGCAAAAAAAAAATATCAACTTTTCATTACGCCTCCTCCCGACCGGACGAATTATCGTCGAACCATCCATTTCGTTGTTATATAGCTCATCGGCGAGTGAATAAATCATTCGCAGAATGAAAGAGGTTAGACGTAGTTAAACTTTTTTGCACTGAAGGTGCTTTGTGTTTCAACTAAACTGCAGTCGGTTGAGGATATATCCACATGCTTTACATGCATGCACCGAACCAAATTTGCAGTGAAACTCCTTTTTATATGATGAACAAGAAGGGGAACCGAGGGGCCCGATTTTTGTTAGTCGAACTCTCACGAAGCCAGACAATTGTCTGCTGGCTTCATAAAATTGTGGCTTTTTGAATTATATACCTGCAACACAGGAAGACAAGTTTACACTGCCAAGGAAACTTCCGTTTCATCATGACTACAGCAGCAGTCGACTGCGATAACGCGTGGTCCTACCCATGGTCCCACGTACGAGTGTTGGCCACTCGTAATATCAGATGCGAAATATCCGTTAAGAGGGACGGCAATACGGTGACATTAGACTTAACGAAAGGACACTCAGTCATCATTAGCTCACACGCGCTCATAACTGCTCCAAACACAATTTTTCCATGCTGAGTAAGTTATCATAAAAAAAATGCGCATTCATGTATGACAGACGATCATCTATCTGCAAAAGGGCACCGCCCGCAGAACAGGCGAACGTGCGTTTCCATTTCTTGGTACTGCTGCTTACGCGGAGATAGCGTAGAGTCAGAGAATACTTTTTTTCAGTGTTGACCGCTACACTTAGCTTCATATGCGCAAATTGTTATCCTGTACCTATACAGTCGATAGAACGCACAAGAAGCCCATTCTCATCTTGCGGCGATTCAGCATCCCGCTACAACTCAGAAGGTGTCGTATGACATCGTATAGCGCAGTAGTGTTCCTGTATATGCTGCCGCAGGGAGCAGAGTTGCGCATAACTTTTTGCGGCGCCGCTCGCACCGCTATTCGCCGAGCGCTATCACGTGGTGCAAAATGACGTCGAATATTCAAGTGCGCCGTTGCGAAGCCAACTTTACGGGCGTGCCGCCGACTCGTTTCCGTCAGTGCCATTGAAATTGCAATCAGCGGACCGTCTAGCGTGCGTTGACAAATCGGCTCCGGCCTGCAAGTACGGTATTCGACGATATTAAGTTAATGACTTTGTTGAAGTGATACGAAACACATTATTTTTACACTTGTATTACAGTATGACGGGGTGCAGCGTACCAAACTGCCCAAACCGCACGGAAAGTGACAAAGCTTTTTACGCGGTGCCGTGAGGACAGACAGACGTGCGCCGGCGACCGGTATGACTACTGCGTATGGGCGGAAACGCGCCGCCTTCGAAAATGACCAGGATATGTGAGGTGCGTTCGCCTTGTTTGCAGAGGTGAGTTCGGCTTGTTTACACTAAAGCAGCATTTATCTTGAGTAAAACTCCTGTACACGCTGAAATGCGTACGCCTGGCATGAGAGGTTGCTGATTTGTGCAATTTTTGGCGTATATGTGTAGCGTGACACAGACGCGGGACAACGAATGAACGAGACGTTTGTGTCGCGCTGCACATATAGGCCAAGAATGTTAACTTACCAACTCGCCCAATTCGCTGTGTTGCTTGGACGATTGCTCTGACTATGCGGCTGTATAACAGTGTGTTCAAAACAGAGTAAATACTAGCAGATATGATTTGCCAACTGCAACCTGCTTTTTCTCTACTCTAAGTTTTTTAATTTTTTGTCGACGTTTTGCTGTTTCATATAAGGTCAATTGATGTGCTGGTGTTCATTTCATTTCATTTTTATTCCTTAAAGACCCCGTAACGGAGTATTACATAAGGGGTGGGTTCCACAGAAATAAGCAGAAACCATGTGTTAATCTATGGTGAAAGGTGATTGGTGATGCTTTCTATGAAGGTGGATGGACAAGGGATGGCAGCTGTGTCGCCCGGAAGGCCATTCCAGTCAGCTGCTGTACGAGGAAAAAATGACGTAGAAAAGGTAACGGTGCGTGCAGGTGGGCGCGCGACTTGAAGAGGATGACCAGTGCGATTAGATATGCGTGTTGTTGGAACAATGTATGGTGGGATACCCATCGAGCTATGGAAAAGTTTATAGAAGAAAGAAAGACTGGCGATACGGCGGCGACATGAGAGAAGGGGTAAATTAGATTCTAATTTTAGTGATGACACACTCACATCATAAGGATATGAACAATGAATGAATCTAGTGGCACGGTTTTGAAGTGACTCAAGGGCGTCTTGAATATAAGCTTGTCGCGGGTTCCAAATTGGTGAAGCATATTCCAATTTTGTTCGCACGACAGTTTTATAAGCTAACAATTTTACGTTCTTAGTTGCGTTATGTAGATGACGTCGCAAAAATCCAAGTGTTTTATTTGCAGATGATATGACGTTAGTGACGTGCAAAGCCCAAGAAAGGTCATGGCAGAAAGTGACTCCCAGATACTTAAACGACTGAACTGCTTCGACAGGAACGCTGCTAATCGCATAGGAAAAAAACAAGTGGAAAGCGGCGGCGGTTGAAATATAAGGTTTTGCATTTGTGAGGGTTAAGTTCCATTAGCCAATGATCGCACCATTGCTTTACATGGTTAAGATCACTTTGAAGGGTCAATGGATCAGAGGCGTTGGCAACAGTGCGATAAATAACACAGTCATCGGCAAACATTCGGATATTACAAGATACATGAGTTGGTAGGTCATTAATGTATATAAGGAATAAAAGTGGGCCAAGGACGGACCCTTGCGGAACGCCTGATGTTACTTGTTAACAAAAACAGCCTGAGAGCGGTTATCTAGAAATTTATGATGTCGGGGTGAAGATTTAACAGTGAAAGTTTGAGTAGAAGGCGTTTATGGGGTACTTTGTCAAACACTTTCGCGAAGTCCAGAAAAATAGCGTCAGTGTGAAAATTGCAATCTAAGTTTGCATGTAAGTCGTGCGCAAACATGGCCAGTTGAGTTTCGCACGGAAAACCCCTGCGAAATCCATGCTGCGCAGGATTGAAGAAGTTATTCGAATCGAGAAAGTCCATGATATGTGTGTAAATGACATGCTGCATGATTTTGCACGGGATACTGGTTCAAGAAATGGGTCGGTCAAGAAATGGGTCGGTAGTTTAGCGGTGATTCTCTGATACCTGACTTGAAGACTGGAATGACCTTTCCGTATTTCCAATCGGCAGGAAGCTCGCCCGTGGAAAGTGACTGTGAGTACAGTAAACACAAAAATGATGCACGAATGTTTTGAGTGTTCCTTAGAAATTTTGAGTTAATGTTATCGATCCCGGCTGATGAAGATAGTTTAAGTTTGTCAATTATGGCAGAAATTCCAGACGCGACAAAGAAAATTGGTGGCATAACAGTTCCGAAGACATCGGATTGTACAGGGGGTGACATGTCGGTTTCTTTACTAAATACGGATGAAAAGGCGGTGTTAAACACATTACCACATTCAAAGTCGGTGGCCACTTCACCTGATTCTTTCGTAAGAGCGACAGTGGATGCGTGGTTTGGGTTTGTAATCTTCCAGAATTTTCTTGGGTTGCTAGTCAGCATTTTCGGCAAGTCAGCGTGGAAAAAAGAATGCTTACCGTTGCGAATTGCCGTTAGGTATGTTTTTTCAGCTGTATGATATTTCAGCCACGCGTTTTCATTATCCAGCAGTTTGGCGGAGCGGAAGAGGCGTTTCTTCCTTGTTTTCTAGTCTTTTAAGTGTTTTAGTAAACCATGGTTTTTGAGAGCAGGCACAGAAACTAAATTTAGGGAAGAACTTGTCGACTAATACATCCTTTTTATCCTTATATAGCGTCCTGTTTTCATGGAGTGAGCGACAATGAAAATTTTCTTGGAATATTGGAAGAAAATGATTTAGTTCGTTATTTATAGCGGTGTAATTTCCCTTGTCGTAGAGTCGTATGGTATTTTTGGTGGTTTGTCATTTTAGTGGAGTAATTATAAAGTCGGCTTGAACTACTTTGCGGTCACTTATTTCTGGCAAGTATGAGATGGATTTTATGGTTTCAGGGATACTGGTTAGTATTAAGGGTTTGGATATGATTTGAGTGAGGTTAAAATTAAGGCAAACATTTATAAACCCGATTGCCTCGCTGTGGCATCGTCCGTCAACAGTTAGGTTAGGCCAATCAATGTTTGGAAAATTAGTCACCAAACAAGATATGTGTATTAGGGTGCTTGGTTGAAAGTTCACTTAGTACGGAATTAAGTTTGCCAGGGAAATCAGGGTTTCTTTGCAGGGGTCTGTAGCACACGCCAAGTAAAACGGATTGGGGTGTAGCTTGACATTTTATCCATAGCATCTCGAGATCGGATGAAAGATTAATCACTATGGATGGTAGTTCCTGGCTAACCGCTAGGAGCACTCCCCCTCCCTTTCTGCCATCGCGGTCCTTGCGGAATACTTGAAGATTCGGCAAGTCAGCCAGGATCTCGTGATCAGTGACGTCACTATTGAGCCATGTTTCTGTTATTACGAGTAAGTTGCTGCTGGAGTATGAAACAAGATTAGAGACGAATTCACGTTTTGAAATAAAGCTGCGATTATTCGTAAAAATTACGGAAAGATATAGGGTAGTTTGCGGTGCTGATTGGGGTGTGTTTGAGGATAATTGACATCGTGGTGATTGCTACGTAAGTTCCTTTACTGTCTGGGAGGATTCATCAAATACGTAACGTTTTGAACCAATGAACAATGTTTGGAAGCTCAACTTAAATGCTGTAGATTTTGTTTTGGTGAAGGTTACTAGATGTTTTCGGGCATGCCGGACTGAGGGTGAGAAATCTTCACAAACGCTGTAATTTGTGTCTTTGAATTTCTTTCCTTCCGATAAAATCGACTGTTTGACTTTAAACGAGTTAAATTTTACGATCAAAGGCCGGACGCGATCAGGTGAATGGCGTCCAAGGCGGTGTGCGCGTTCTATATGTAAAGGATCGGTTGTTAGTTGAAGGTTTTCGCTGATGTGACGAATGACTATTGCTTCAGAATCAGCGAAGGATTCTTAGGATTGGGATCATGAATGCCATAAAATATCAGGTTGTTTCGGCGCGAGTGGTTTTCGCTGTCGTGTATACAGGATTCAAGGTCATGATACTGGCGGGTTATTTTAGCGCTTAAAATTTTGAGGTCATCTAATTCAGGGCGCATGCTTGAGAGCCGACTGTAATGTGCTTCAAGGTCAGTCAAACGCTCTAATATGTCAGTCAATGTTACGTCCGTAGACAGCAGGTGATCTTTAACAGTCTGAAGTTCAGAGATTAGTTTGGTTTGGCCTGCGGACACAATTCTTAGTTCAGCGAGCACAGAATCTAGCGTGGGTCCCGCGTTAGTTTCAATATCCCCTGCCAAAAGTATTAAAGAACGGATCACTTGCGAACATTCGACAATAATAACAACGTAGCACTGCGGGCTCGGCAGCTGTACTAAGAAGTAATTGCTTGATTTTTTACAAAACAGAACCAGCGAGATACCAACCTGCATGGTAAGGATGAACGGATTAGGTAGACTGTGTTTTCGCACAGCTACCTAGCCCACAGAGCGGCGCAGACGGGTGGCACTCTCTTATAGCGGCAGAGGTTGACGTTTGTTTGGTTGTGATTGGCCAGGCTGGATCGAAGATTGCGACATCTGGTGGTGGGACAGTAACGTGCAGATTGCTCAGTAGATGGCGCCAGTTGTGACAGCCATCTTCTAAGTAGTTGGGGGCGGGATTCGGTGCAGGTAAGGCGTAGGCAGGCAGGAGAGCCACCAGGAGCGTGCTGGCGACGACGGTGAGTGTCTGCATGGTAAAGATGAACGGATTAGTAGGCTGTGCTTTCACACAGCTACCGAGCCCACCAGCTACCGAGCCCACCGAGCCCATTGTTTTGTAGTAAGCGAAAACATCGTGCGCTCCCGCTGATGAGACAGCTGTGATAGCTTCAGCATTTACCGCCCGCAAATGTTGCTTGTTCGATCAGCGTTAGTCGAAGTGAGGAATGAAAAATTATTTTTGTACGTTATAGTAAATTTGCCTGAGTAGTATGAAGAGACGAAGAAAAATGTGTTGTCATACTACAGCCTGCAATGTGTGAGTATTTACTTTGCAAGTTTGCCACCTTATGTGATTAGTCCAATAAATATAACCTGTTCTATACTCTTAATAACTCGTTCCCTTTCCAGTCGCTTTGAATTCTGCCCTCCAAGGCACCAAGAACCAACACTCATCCCATGCTGCCACCAGCCATTGCTCATTCGGTCCCTTGTACGAAATAAATTTGATCTAGAAGCTCGTGCATGTTGAATCTTATTCCACTTGCATATTTGCTGCTACGAAGCAGCTGTAAAGATTGAGGTATGAATCTTTAAAGTAAGCTTTGCATAATATGTGCGCATAAGAACATTTGAAATGTGTTTAAATCTATGTGTCTGCACCGCATATATTGAAAACGTGCAGCTGCTATGAACGGCGGTTAGTGATGAATGACGGTCACGATTAACGCAGGTACGATAGTTCTCTTGGCGACGATCATTATTCGTCTGTTCTTGGCAGCCAAAATGTGCTCACATAATTGTCCACCACACGGGTGTGAAGTTTTCTTTAAACACCCTTAAAAACATTTCTTGCCTTCCAGCCTTCGCGAGAAAACTTCATATGCATGCTGAAAAACATTTCATCCCTTTTTGTTGCATAGTAATGCGCGTTTGCGCGCGAACTTTTGAGCTGTTCGAGCCATGGGCGTAGTCAGAATTTTATTTCTAGCGATAGAGGGGGCTCTAACTCCTTATGTGTATATGTGCATATGTGCATGCATACAATGAAATAATTTACGGGGGTTCGCAGGACTCGGGCTACGACAATCGTGTGAGCGTAGCCTGCATTAAAAAGTGTCATCTTCCTCAGGGCTTGCGAACAATTGCCGCATGCAGCTGTAGACCAGCAGAAATAAATTGGAGGACGCTTAAGCTTCGCCTTCAAAAGTGGAACGCGACAGCGTTCCCGTCGACCCGCCAAGAGGTGTAAGACAATGCGCTACGGCGCAGCGATCACTTACGAGGCGCCCCGCATCAGACTTTGCACCCACCAATCACGCGGTGAGCGCCGAGCAACATAGCGTTCGGCGCGGCAACTAAACGTGTGCCTGAGCAAGCGGAACCAATCAAACAACTCGGTGTCTCGGAGGGGGAAACGATCTACGCGAGCCAAACGTCCTGATCGGCACGGACAGCCGGGCCGCGACACGCCTCGCACCGGTCCCCGCACAGCCCCAATGCGCTCAAACGAGACGAAGGCGAAAAGTGGGCGAGTGGCGCGCCACCTGTCGGGGCAGCGCCGTACATTGCGAGGAGGGGGTCTTCTGTGTTTGCCGCAGGTGGCTTTGCGTGTGTGGCAAGCGCAGAAGAAATGTAGCGGAAACGTACTTCGCTACGCGTTTAACTGCGACTTCTGTAATTTACATGCTCATAATTACTGATATATACCGCAGTATAACTTGCTACGGCACGTTTCTAAGGCAACACCGCATTCACTAGAGGCGCTTTGTCGCACTTTGAACCATCGAGCTCATGGCTGAGTGGTAGCGTCTCCGTCTCACACTCCGGAGACCCTGGTTCGTTTCCCACCCAGCCATCTTGCAAGTTCTTTTTATTTTTGGATTGACTTCCGGGATATTTTGCTCATGGCCACCGCTGCCGACGACACCGGCTTTTCTTCGACACGAGCTCCTTAAAGGAAAGCTGAAAGGTTTTCCAGAAAAAAATGAGTGAACATCTGTACATAATGGTTTTCAACCCTCCGAATTCGAATATTGTATCGAAATTGAGCGAAAGAAAGCGCAAATATATTTTATTTCGACGAAAAGTGCAGCAGCGGACACGCCCAGCTCGCGCGTCTCGTTTCCGCCTGTGATTGGTCGGGCGCCTCGTGACGTCAACACTAGTGTTCGTCCGAACCGACCGCTGCCGCTACACATGAAGCGCGGTGCCAGGTAGTTTGGTGCTGTTTTTCTGAGACGGTATTGGAAAATTTAGAGAGACTGCGTTTTTCTGAGGAGTTCGGCGTTACTCCCTACATGTACGAGCAGATTGCGAAGAGCCGGCCTCTCGAAGAAGCAAACGATGCTGGTGCGAGCAGTGCTTTCGACGCGAACGAAAGCGAAGTCTTGGGATCTCCTCGTGTTGGAAATGCTCTTTGGTGAGTATGTTTTTTGCAAAGCCATCTAGTGATCTCGCCGATCTTTCGCCGTCAAACAACTGTAGTGTTGTGTTCCTGCATGCCTCCTCGTGGAACGTAAGCGGGGATGCGATCATCGGCATTTGTGCGCTGTCCAAAGCTGTCGGCAATCTACAAAGACGGTTTAAACGCGTGAAAAGCTTCCCGGTTCATGCAGTACGTGTAGTGACCTTCATCTGTGCGCCATCCGCACACTACTCGTAACCGAAGTCGTAAAGGCGGCGAATTCCGTCGGCTACGTGAGACAGTCTGTTTCTCGCTGTGCGCTAGAGAAGGGGGAAGCGTAGCGTCCTGGCGTGCGCCGGCTTTCCAGCACATGCAAACTCTACATTTGCACTGCGTTATGGTAGCTGCATGCAGGCTGTTTTACAACACACGTACAAATAAAAAAATTCGCGGCGCTTTGCGATGGAACCTGCGTCAAGGGCGGGAGATAAACATGCACCTTCCGTTCAGCGTGCTAACATGAAGGAGCTCGCAGTAAATCAAAATCCAGGTTTGGGCGAGTTCGTGTATTCATAAGGCCTTCCAACACCAGTTATCATCAGTCAGTCCGCACTCGTGCCGTCTTTGTTTTCGTTGCTCCGATATTTTCGCGCTGCGTTTAGAAAGCCTGCTAGTGGCAAGTAGTCCTCTCTCATTCTGTGGCCATATACAGCAACTGCGCAGGCCGAATTGTAGGGCTGACCGTATACGTTCTGCGTGCTTGATAATGTATCAAGCTAAGGCAATTTTCTAACATATTTTGGCCACAGAGGACTACACATGAATCCTACAATGCTTGAACTTAAATAGGACCAAGCGAACGCGTCTACGTATCACGTCATCACACATACGTGCTTTCTGAGTAGAATTACGCGCGGCGCACAGTCTCCGGTTGCGAATTTCGCATAGCGTAGCCGCAGTCTCGATATGTGATATGATGGGAGAGCTGCGCACGAGCCTAACCTTGAAACGCTTTTTTAGTACGGTGCCGTTTGCTACCGTTCTCGTACAAGCGCCGTTTAATTCAGGCGTAACGCCTCACTGTTACCAAAAACCGGTACACCAGCTCAAACTCCATTTATCTGAAAAAAGCATTGTAGCAATCACTAGCTTACACGTATTAAACTACACTGAACAATGGTTCGCTCAGTCAGGTTCTTACCTCAAGCTTCCTTCTTTTCGCGAAAGCTGGCCTTGACAGCGGTGACGAGCTCCTTGTGTACGCGAACACTGACGGCACTGCGCCGGGCCTTAGACGAGCCGACTTGACTGGCAAACCCAACGAACGTTTTAATGATAAATTCTGGTGATAATCGTCGGCACGGAAGTGGTTGGAGCACAGCACTGTTGTTCGTGAGGGCGTGAAATTCTTTCGCTTCACAGCAGCCTCCCACTTCGTTAAAAGCTTCTTCTCTTGTGGGAAGTAATGGAAGACAACATCGTCGCGGCGGCTGGTGTTCGTGCAACCGTAGGCTGCACAGAAAGCCGGCATGATCGGCCCACCACTTCAGTTGATGCTGCGCACGTTGACTACCACTCTACATACACGCAGACGCACCAACAAAGGAATGCAGGGTCGATCGAAGCAGATTACGATGGCACGCACGCAGAAACAAGCACGGTCAGGCACGGTCGCGGAGGCTGCGAAGGAACGGAACACTAGTGTTGACGTCACAACACCGCGGTCTCCGGTCTCCGCTCGCATCGTCAGCGTCAGCAGAAGCGCGCGGCATTCGACGGGGGGCGGAGCTACAGCGCAATTTTAACCGACGATTACGTCGCTCCTAATTGAAAAAAAAACCCCAAATTTTACCTACATGGTTTATAAGGTCCCCGCATCCGTATATGAGCGTCTTATTGAATACGACAGACTATTCAGCTTCCCTTTAACGCTGTCGCGTTAAAAAAACAAATGGAACACCGCGCGGAATTTGCTTCCTGCGCGCACGAGGAGTTGTTTCACTGCAGAGCTGGAACATGAAGCGGACCTATGCGCAACCCTGCTCTATGCGGGGGCATATACAGGGACACTATAACGGGAGAGCTGGTGGTAGCGCCATCTCTTTTGCTTTCCTCAAACTGACCACAATAAACGGTCTATAGCAATTAGAGTCCCCCTTGCAAACGTGCATTCTCCTGTTGCTCATCGATAGCCGCTTCATGTGCCCGTTATCCTACTTATGCTAACAGCATGGGGATGCTATGCGCTTTGTTGAAGGCGCGTGATAAATGAGAGCAGCGTAGTAAATAAAGTAAATGATAACAGCAAAAGTTATTTTGCAAAAGAGTACGTGTAGCGTGCTAAATGTGGATATTGCATGTGTCAGAGACATGCCAAACCTGCAACCTGTGTAATCAAAGAACACACGTGCTGAGCTAATACAGCATTCAACATGGATATCATGTGTCAAATAAACAGTGTATTTTTAAAGCAATTTTTCCTAACGGAGAAACTTTTTAAACTTTCCTTTCGCAGTTGATTGTCTATCAGATTTCTTTTCTCACTTTCTTCCTGTGTTTAAGAACCCCTATTTTTCGTGTCTAAAATATAAGTTATGCCTAGCGATTCCGGGGCACTTATCGGTACAAACAAGTTCGTTAGAACGCTTCCTGAACAGCTAACACTTAAGCAAAATGGTGACAATTCGACAGTGCGCCGCCGTGCCATCATGTACGAGAAATATTTTCTGCATGTCAGCCATAGCCGAAGAAACGCCTCGTCAAGGGTATGTCTCACTACAGAAGAATCCCACTGCCATATCTCAAGACTGAAGCTAGGCGAATGTTTAGTAGGACAATGAGGTCTGATTATGTGATTTCATAAAATAATTACTGAACGGAACTCTGGCGTTAGTGTCTACGGGAGTTGTAATGGGACCGGTTGAGCCAGCATGGAAATTATGGGATGTACATGGATTTCCCTGAACTTCGTCTTTCTGGCTGTAAACGGCTTCGTATTTTTGTAAACTCATCCTTTTCAAGCAATTACTGCGTAATCAATAATTAAATATACATTATTAAAATTGTTTGACGGTAGGATTTCAACACAGGGCCTCAAGCACAGACGCCCGATATTGAAACCATTATGCCACCGACGCGTGCATCGACGATCCACATAAACACCCTTATGAATTTATCGCCGGCAAGGTAGTGCCTTGAGAAGCTTGGCGTGTTTCGATTTGGCCACCTCGACAAGCTGAACCGTTCCGCTAAGTAGCGATTGTGCGTGTTTGCAACGTCTTCAGAACATTGAAAAGTATAGATTGCTTTGTAGTTTACTAGAATGAAGCAATATAAAGCGTAATAAACAAATCCATAAGAATGTCTGAATCCACAAGCACGAAGAGCATGTATTTCCCACCCATCATTCCCATGGTGGTTCGATGGTTACAGCGCCACAGTTCCCTCTCATATATTATAGGAAACTATGGATTTGATGACTGCTCCTTCAGAATGGCTCGCAGATACAGGCCGCTTCTAAAATGCTGGCGATCCATTTTTTTCATCTGTTCCCACCTCAACCGCGCCAGGCCTGCCCTATATCGACCAAAATATGTTACTATCGCACAAGCCTTAAAAGCAAGCACACTTAATCTACACCCCAGTTGCCAGCTGCATGTGCAGCCCGCGCTGGTCTGCCAATTTGATGACGGGGAAGCTGACAAGAAAGTTAGGCGAGCGAACGCTGGCGGCAAGCATGCGATGAGAACAGACCTACTGTTACCGTGGTTGTTGTTTCGTTCTTTCCGCTAGCTCCTGCAGTCCCCAGAAAAAGATGATTGTCACCTAGAAACGCTGCAAATTAAGGGCCTGTGTTCACAAAAACCTCTAACAGTAGAATTATTTGTAACAGAAAACTACAACCAATCCTGATGCTGGACATAATATTGCCATGGAAAAGATAATTTAGAAAAAAGACTTCGTGAATTCAGCCCCTGATATATAGGTGGATGTAATTTTTCTGTGTCACGCCTCTATATAGGAAGCGATAAAAACGAACTGGTTGGTCCGTTTGGCGCAATCTAAAAGCGTATGATCCATTACTGTGACTCTGCGTACGTGAAACTGCTCGTTTCAAGTAAGCAAGGAGCACCTGCTGCGAATCTGCCCAGGTCTGCTCAGGTCATGGTTGACGGCGGAGGCGAAAGACGCACATAAAGTAGGTGAGCACGGAAGGTGGTGGAATGTAAGCAGACTACGCGGATAAAATGTCTAAAACGGCGGCCGTAGAGCTAACAGAATAACAGCAACGCAAGATCCACTCGCTGACACGGCAGTTGAAGAAGCGGTGACGAGAATCGTCTGACGGTGACGGCATGATTTTATATCACGACGCAACTTTATATCATGCTGATTGTTGGGTTCTATGTGGTCTTAGGTACTGCAAGGGCATAAGTGAGAGAAACACGGATTGTGGTGCCATATGCGACTAAGCGTGATGCTATCCTACGTACATATATCTATGTCATCTGGCCTTCGTGGAGCTCTCACATTGCTATGCAGGTCGTGGTCGACGTTGGAGGCGCAAGGCGCACGTGAAAGGACGTGAGCACGGAATGAGGCGGCACGTAAGCAGACTGCGCTCATGAAATGTCTAAAACGGTGGCCATGGAGATAACACAGTAACAGCAACGCAAGAGTCATGCGCTGACACAACAGCTGAGCAAGCCATGACAGCAGCCAAGATATGAACCAAGCAAGGACAATTGAGGATGAGGCACGTGAACTTAGTATGCGAAATAACGCCATATTTCTCATTGCTATTTTGTATAAAAATATTTGTGTTGATAAACAACACACGGTAAATAATAATAATAATAATAATAATAATAATAATAATAATAATAATAATAATAATAATAATAATAATTATTATTATTATTATTATTATTATTATTATTATTATTATTATTATTATTATTATTATTATTATTATTATTATTATTTGGGGTAATAACAACTATACACTTGAAAGAGAAAAAAATAAAGCAAGGAGCAAGCTGGAGGCTGCCACCAGAAGGAGCACAGCACTTGCCTACTTTTCAGAAAGGATGGGGCAGAAACATGCGAATGGAATATAAGGAGAAGGGAAGAAAAGAGCAAAGAAAAAACCAGATACAAATCTCAAATAAGAGAAATAAGGGTAAGGGATAAAACAATCATAAAGAAATATAACACGGCAGTAGGAACATAAATCACTGCAGGTGGTGCTAATAAAAGAACGTGAAAAAAAGACGCAGTTTCGCTCGAAAGGCGAAGCATCGATTACGATAGCAAATTAGCAGACAGCCATTTGAAGTAAGGGCAGTACTTTTATCGGCCGTATCAACTTGTAAACATTCCCTCGCTAAATAAATTAATAAGCATGGTGTCAGCGCGCCCAGCAAACACGAACACATCACACTCAATGACTGCGGACAGTTGCTGTCAATACGCTCGAAGTAACATTCGTACTGTCTATCGCTTCAACGCAAAGCGAGCGCCGCAGACATAGAGCACGCACAAATTTACGAGGCGCCGACGTGCGTTAGTACATCGACGCTGCCCCCAACGCAGACCACTCTTTAAGATGCGGCCGCACGACCGCACGCAGCCGCCACATGCATAGTTGCAGCCGAAAAGAACGCCTACCCTCGCCTTCCTTCCCTCCCAGCGGCGCCTCGCAAAGTTGGGCGCTTATCGCGCGAGAGAAGACGGCGCGCTTCCTCTTTGCATTCGTCGATTTGGGTGGGCGAGATTCGGCCGTGATCGTCGACTCCCCTCGCAAGCTTTCACTCGCACATACAGCGTAGGGCGCACGGCGACGGGGTTATCCCCCTTGGACTCTCCACAGGACTTCACGTCGACGCCGACGGCAGAAATGCGCTTGGAGGGTTCATAAAATTGCTATCGCAATAAAAAGTGGTCTTGTTGAAGTCAACAAAAATTCGAAGGGCGATGCGCACAGTGCGGTAGCAAATTAGTAGATAGCCATACGAAGTAAGCATAGTAGTTTTATCGGCTGTATAAACTTGTAAACATTCGCCTACTAGCTAAATTGCCAATTGTATGATGTGTAAGCGCGACTGAACATGGACGTAGAAACAAATGCAAACAGACAGCGCTGTCTGTGTGTGTCCGTTTCTTTCTACGTTCTAGTTCAGTCGTGCTTATATATTCTATCATGGAGTCAAACCAACTAGCCCGCCAACGTGTTTTAACTAAATTAAAAAGCACGGTGTCTAAGCGCACAGGTAAACATTGATTGATTGATTGATTCTTTATTGGTTTATCACATGTACATGTGATGGGAGGCGAAGGGAAAAGCCATTCAAGGATGGCTTGAGGGAGTCCTTCGCCCCCACGCTGTCAAAGACAACAGCAGAGGCACACACGTCCTGTTCACATGGTCGTACACTTTTGCAAAACCATCATATTAAGCACAACATTGCCATAAACCTTGACAAAACCATAAAATTAAACACATTAGTTACTGTCCTACGTAGGGCAACATGCGTTAACATACTTTACTTCACCTCAGCATCGAATGACAGCACATTTCATAACAATGTACGGTTAGTAATAGTGACATTGAAACAATATAATTAAATAGCAATCGTAAACGGCTCTAGTGGTCAATGTTAGGCTAGAAAGAATGTGTACAAGTCAGATAATGTTGCTTCGCGAATATCGATTTGTTTTTTATTAAACTCATTTAGTAGACGTGGAAGTTTGTTTTGGAGCATTTGCCGACCATAGCCAGTGTGACAATATGGAACATTCCATATTTCTGTTGTTCTAGTGGCATATGATGCTTCCTTCAAATGGAGATTCACCAAACCCATGAAGATAGAATTATGACAATCATAGTTAAGGCGATATTCACGCAACAATTTATGCTCATATGTGTCTTGTACTCTAATTATTTTAAATTTTTTAAAGAGCTCCACAGTAGAATGCCGGAGTGGCACATTCTCAATTATTCTCAAAATTCTTTTTTGCATGACTGATAGCCGCGAGAAATTCGATTGTGTTGTAGTCCCCCAGACCAAATGACAATAGTTTAGATAGGAAGCGAAGAGCGCCTTATAGATTAAGAATTTTATTGACTTCGGAATTAAGTAGCGGTTTCTGTTCAGAATTCCCGTTATTGCACCTAACTTTTGTAATATCGCATTGATATGCTCATCCCACTGCAGTGATTCTGAAAAATGTACACCAAGTACTTTAATAGACCTAACTAGCTCTATCTCTGAGCAGCGATAAATTAGGTTACGTACTACTGAAACCTTCCTGCCTATAGAATGAAACATCACAGCCTTTGTTTTCTTTGCATTTATCTTTAATTGGTTATTATCTGCCCACGTGCTTAGTTCCTCTAAAATGGCATTACCTTTATGAAAAAGTTCGGCATCTGATGAAGACGAAACAAATATGCTAGTGTCGTCAGCATAAATTATAAATTTAACTTCTGAAGATATACGGACTATGTCGTTTATATACACATGAACCCACCTTGCTCGTTGAGCGCGGAAATTCACTGTCAAAATATTGGAGTGAGGAATCGCGGTAGCAGCAGCGATCAAATTGACCTACGTGCACCTCTCGCTTCAACGCTAACCAAACGTCGGAAGCGCTGTGCATACAAAGCTACCAGCCCTACACGTACTCTGCATACATCGCAGATCGCTTTGAAGATGAGGACCACGCGAGCGCGCACTTTTGCCACGTCGCAGATCGCTTTCAATATACGGCGCCCGCAGGGCCGCGCCGTAAGCAGCAGCCTCCGGAGAAGAAAGCCCTCCTTCGCCTCACCTCCGTGCCTCGCGCGCCACCGTAAAGGGCGCGCTTCCGGCCCGCCTTCTTCATTCGTACTCGCGAGAATGAGCCGCGTTCGCCGGCTCACCCTCGCAAGCTTTCATTCGCACATACAGCATACGGCGCGCGGCGACGATTTTATCGCCCTTGTACTTTATACGGAACCTCACGGCGACGCCGAAGCCGACGGCAAAAGTAAGCCTCGGGTGTTGCAATAAAAAATAAGCTAGAAACAGGCAGCCAAGTTGGTTTCCTACAGTAAATAAAGGAGGGTGCGATAAGCCTGTCACATAGAGACGCACAGCCATTAGGGTAGACATTCGTCGAATCGCACACCGCAGGCGGATGTAATAATAGTCCCTCGATATCGACGAGTGCCGCGCACTGAAAGCGGGACACTCCAATGTCAGTTGATGAAAAGTGTCGCAGCAACCGCAAGATCAGTTTGCTTCATAAAGCCAAGTGTCGGCTACTTCGAAAGTGAAACTACAAACCGTGCTCTCGATGACCTAAGCGCCCATGCCCACATTCTTGCACTACCAGTTTACCAGTGCCAGTGTAGATTGATATGTTTATTCCCTCCTCACCCAAAATAAGGAGAGCTCAATCTGAGTATGTAAATACTGAGCAAGAGAGTACCCGTTAACTTCGATCTCATTAAATTTTCATGTGGCGCTTCAGGGTTCGCTTAGCGTTGAAATTTTAATGCCAGCCATTACACGTGAAGACTGACCGAGCACGTGGGGAACGGGTAAGAACCGAATGAAGCACAATTATACTATGACAGAAACGCTGAATTTCAGTTACGCTCTATATAAGCGCTCTTTTCCACATACAAAACTCGCAAGAATATTGCTAAAAAGGGTGTGCGTGTACGTTCAGTTGAAAACGTTTGAAAACGTGCAGCTCGCACATTAGGCTGCCTTTTTTTTACACGGCATTAAATTTTACAACCGCATGTCTTTGAGCTGTGGTAGGCATACTTCCGCCGCACAGTTTCTCTGTACGTCTTGCGCCGCTGTGTTCCGGAACTTGATGTTACCCCAAATAAGGTTATTCTAACCTGCCTGAGAAAGGAATAATCGTCTCTTGGCATGCTTCAACATTATCTGGGCAACTCTAGACATACCGACATCAGCGATATCCATCAGGATATGTTCGTACTTAAACGCGGAAAGGAGAAATGAGCCTTCAGCTCAACATAGGTCGGTTTCCCTCCCTCCCTGCGTGGCGCAAGTGATGGCGAAGTTTGTACGTCTCAGACGGACGTTGTGACTTGAACACAATAGGCTTCGTCTAACGTATCAACGTCTGACGGCTCATAATAACGCCCTGGGCTGGTGCACTCTTAAGCAAAATTACACCCTTTTTCCACACAACAATAAGCGTCATTTGTATTGTTCGCATTTCCTTTCTTTAATGCGGTGAGCCCGGTACTTCCCAGTAACGAATGGCATGCGCGTTATCAGCATGACATAGCCTTCCCGACAGGAAAGTAGCGGGCGCGGCGTTTTCAAGAAAGGAAACGCAAGCAAGGCAGATGAAGAATATTTTTGTCTGGCAGAGATACACCCCAAAGGGTGTAACTTTGCCCTTATAGTGTATAATGTAACGATGCTATTCCAATTCTATTCCTTTGCGCGCTTCGCCAGTAGTCCGAGTGGCGACCCACCAATGCTATCACCAGGATCGACCAGCCCTGAGCATGATATGATAACTGACTAGAATACAGCAAAAGAAGTGGAAACATCATACTTATCCTGGACTTATTAAGCCACATTCAACACAAACGGCATTGAGGTGTTTCTACACTTCAAAGATGGCCATCAAAAGCATATGATTGCGTTCTCCAGGCCTTAATAATTCATCGGCCAGAGAAAATGGACGTTTTAGATCATATTTCCCGCTTCAGTGATACGTTGCTCAATGACCAGCAGATTCCATTGAAACTAGGAGCAGCGCTTAGTATAGAGCGAGATCATTCTTACGTGGGGTCCCGCAGGGAAGCCCATGTCTGGATAACCAGATGCCCTGAAGAGCACGCATAACACAGTACTCGTATAAATCACGTCTGCAGCCGCCGTGATTGTAGGAGACTGCAAAATGTTATCAAGAATTCTTAACATTCGCACTAAATGCCTTGCACCTCTGGTTGAAGCAAGATTTCTGGTACTCGAACACTTAACAAAATGTACAACCATCATTTCCATTTACGCACCAATGGTTCCGTTTAAAAATAAAATGGAGCTACTGTAGCAGCCTTTGTAATACTGGTTTTTGTGGTGTCATGGGCTGCCAGATTTGACAGCATCGCGTCATCTATGAAGTTTGAAACTGTTGCTATTGAAGCAGCCTTGCGTAAACTAAGATCCTCTAAACCACAGTCTATTATTTTTAAGACAGCGAGGATGGACTTACCACGTCATCGTAGCGTGTGCGTTGTTACACTCTTAGTGACATTTACCACTATTTGTTTGTGTGCCCTGAATTTGATACTGAAGGTAAAGTGTTAGTTGATGGACGGAAACGCAAGCTACATGCGGTTACCACGAGGACACCGGATATAAGGAGGAAGGTGTTTCGGCTCCTCTGCAAGTTCTTTCGCCATGCAGAGCAGGAATGTGAATGGTGAACCTTATAAGCGGGCTAGCAGGGTGAGGTAGGATGAATGATGCGCACGCTGTTGCATTCCGGTTCAACTCCGCCCTGCCCGTTTATCTGCACTGTATAAGTATCATTACACCCTTGAGGCTCTACCTCACTTGATAAGAAGCGCTTGGGTAGAGCAATTGCAATCAGCTTGTGTGTCGGTCAGTCCGCCTGCGGCTAGGAATTAATCTTCCACCTCAGCCTTCTCTGTTTTGTCGATACGAACCGCCTGAAATCAAAATGGGAGGAGGGGGGGATACACCAAAAGTTGAAAGAATTTATTCTTTCGTTGTCACTGTGTGCTTCAAAGCGGTATATGTACTGAGGTGATGGCGCATAAAGGCGCGTAGAGCACCTTAGATATGGAGATCTACTGTGTCGGCTGCGAAGGCTCGGCTCTATATCGCGGCAAGCCGGGCATCCAAACGCTTGCTCTGGGCAGGTTATCTTTGAAGTCTTCCTTCTACGTGTGCTCTCAAGGGTAAGCAGCCGTTTGGGGGCTTGCGTGCTGCACGGACAATAGTGTGTCACCTCAGAGAAAAAGGCGACGACGTTGCTAAGAGCAGGTGTGGCCCATGAAATCCACAAGCGCCTGAAACATATGCAAGTACTGCAGACTAGGAGTGTGTGAATAGCGATTTTTGACACTGGATCGAATACGAACCGCTTAATGGCAGATGTTTTTAATCGAGTTGAATATCAAATAATTTTCGAATAGCTTTCGAATAATGAACAGCCCTGATCACAATGTCCACATCCTAGCATTCTTAAAGTTAGGAAGTTCCTTTTGTAGCGCCATTCCTTTGGCGGCGCCTGGAACCCGGATAGCGTGCGCCCGCAAGAAACGAACATAAAGACGGCGACAGCTCGCGGTTCTTTTCCGGCGTCGATTCGGGTCAGCTGTCTTTCTCCTTCGCTCCTGAGGCGTAAGCCTACAAAGGTTGACCTAGGATGAACACTGGTCCGCCCGAACACTCCACGAAATGGGACTCACGTCCGCCGCTCACGTCCGCCGTCTCGTCGCTGCAGCTTCGCCTCCTGCTCTTTTGGCCCCAGTACCAGCAAGTTTGGTTTCACCAGATCGAGGTGCAATTCTGCCTTTACCGCATCCCCTCGGAAACGACGCGCTACTACCACGTCGCCTCAGTCCTTCCTTTTGATGTTCCCAGCGAGCTCTCGGACGTTCTCTCCGCCCCACGGGCGCTACACCATATCAGCACCTCAAGACCAAGGTGCTGGAGAGTTTCATGCCGTCGGAACGCACACGCCTCCAGCAGCTCCTTACTGAGGACGACCTTGGTGACCGGCTCCCCTCACAACTGCTGCACCTGATGCGACAGCTTCTCGGGATGCGCGATGTCCCCACCTACTCAGCGTTGCTTCGAGAGCTTTCATCCAACGCCTTCCTTAGCCCATTCGCCTTGTCCTCGCGGTGGCCGGGACGTCACCCTCGACTGCCTGGCGGAGCTCGCCGATCAGGTTCACGAGGGGATCTCCCCGTTCATCACTGCTGTCTTATCGCTTACAGACCCGGCGATTTCGCGCCTTGAAGCACGCATCGATGAGCTCGCCCACTCAATCACCGCACTGCGGAGCCGAACCATTCGCCTCGTCTTGGTCACTGCGCCCTTCCGCGCACACGTCAAGCTCCGAGTCCCAGCCCTCCGCCTGTCTGCTGGTACCACCAACGTTTCCGACACCGAGTCACGAAGTGCACACCTTTTTGTTCGTGGCCGGGAAAAGCCTGTCGAGATCACTGACGGTGGCGTGTTGTCTCGATTGTTGTCCCAGCCACCTTTTTATGGCAACCGACAAGTTCTCCGGCGCCCGGTTCCTTATAGACACGGGCAAGGAAATCAGCGTGGTTCCCCGACAAAGGCTGATCGTTCGAGGTCCTCAGGGCAGTTGCTTCGTGCTGCCAACATCTCGTCTACAGCGACGTACGGACTTCGATCTCTCACCCTCGACTTCGGCTTTCGCCGACTTTTCGGTGGGTCTTTGTCATCGCAGACGTGGTTCACCCTATCATCGGCTCGGACTTCCTCTCATACTTCGACTTGGACGTCAGCGTGCGGCGTCGTCGCTTCACAGACGGTCTGGTTTTCGAATAGCTTTAGAATAATGAACATCCTTTATAACAATGTTCACATTCCAGCATTCTTAAAGTTAAGAAGTTTTTTTTTCATTACATAGCACGTTATGAAGTGTTTTTTATTAAAAGCACAAATGGAGAATTACGAGTAAACAGGTAGTCTCTTCGCATGCACAGGACTCGTCAGAGAGATTAGTGATCGCTGTATAGCCCGTAAAGTATGGCTGCCTAAGCAACGTAGCCTGCACCGCTATGCAAGTTCCCATGTTTTATGTCTATATATGCCCGCTGGGGTAAGAATTTAGCGTACTGTTGCTCCAATATTATGTTTGAATGGGTGCACTTGACGTTCTGAAATATTCGAAACGTATTTGAAAAATAATTGCATTTACTAATAGTGATTATTCGATTCGAAGACCGAATCTAATAGGACACTGTTCGATTCATTATTCGAATGTTTCTATTATTCGCACACCCCTACTGGAGACCGTCCAATCTCATTCAGGGCACTCGTCCATTTGCTCTCTGCACATCAATTATTTACAAAAACGAACTCACCCACTTACTCTATTACTGCAATATGTAGGCACTCGTCCAGTCTTCTATAGTATTCTCGTCCTTTCTTTTTTTTTTTTTTTTGGGGGGGGGGGGGGGCTCTGTACATTAATTATCAACGGAAAGCAACTCGCCCATTTTAAAGGCTTGCTGTATTACAAGTGCAAAGCGTTAAGTGTGGTTCTTCGAGTTTCCGAGTATTGTTCTATGCTGATCAACAAACTATCATTTCATATGTGAATCTCACACTTTCGGTTCAGAGATATTCCATTGATTTTCCATTGTTAAATGGCTATAAACCACTCTGATCTCAAAAGGTGAGTGAGTGGTTTCTTTTGCACCATAGCTACTAACGACACCGGAGCTCTCTCCTTCTCACTGCGCACTTCTGTAGCAGATACGTGATCACTTCTTGAGCACCGAACTTCACGTTGTTTTTTTTTTTTTGCTTGTTTGAAATCACCATGAAATCCGCTTATCATGACTTTGCGCTTTTCGGCTATACGCGCTGTTGCCTTCATGCGCGTATTGTAAAACACGCTCATCGCTTGATTGCGCACGACAGGCAACTGAGACGAAGAAGAGCGGGTGTGCGACTGCATAACAAAGGTCTGCTGATCGGAGCTGATGTCCCGATGTTCCGCGTATTATATCGACCAACCGACAGCGTTTAACTTAATGACGTCACGTGTATGACCCTCTTAGTGGCCTGTCGTGTGAAGAAGGAACCGGAAAATCCCAGAGAGGAGCATGCGCTTGCTTTTTCTTTAAAGTTGTCAGAGGCGGTTTAAGCGCCCTTTAGGTTAGTTGACAAAATATAACAGTGCATTTCAAGTGGGCTCGTTTCGCATTCCAGATACGCCGATAAGTGATCGGAGGTCTTCGGCTATAATCAGAACTTGAATGCACCCATAAAACCGCAACGATCTCATTAGCTGCCTGCTGTTTATAAGTGCCGTCCGGTAAGTGCATCCAAGCACCCGTTAATATTGACAATAAATAAAAAACGGGGAGACTTCTCGCTATCGAGAGTGAACAAAATGTAATTACAACAACTGGAGCTAGGGAACCTCTAGTTTCCTCTGAGAAGTGCATTTTCATAAGCACTTCACGACTCATTTACGCCATACGTAATGTGTTCACACCAAATTATGAAATGCAGAAACTGTTCATTCGCTGACATTTTCTCTAACAAGTGTTTTCCGGTTCATTACTCCTGAAACGAGGAGCACGGTTGGAAACCCCTATGAAAACGGTCATTGCCTTTATGTTTCCTTTATGTTTCCTTCTTGTGCCCTATGTGACCTTTATGATTCCTTGTCCTTTGTGTGACCTCCGGGACGCCAACTTTGTGTGTACCACATGTTTACTCATCCTAACGTATACCTCGAGGAAGTGACCTTTATTATGCCTCTAGGATGTGTCCTTTATGTTTACGGCAGGATGTTAACTGGGTGTGCTCTTTGCGTTACCTGAGTGTACACTTGAGTGCACATGTAGGTGACATAGAGTGCACATAACAACTGCCTGTACATATAACACAGGCAGATATATCTGTACAGTGTGACAGCCATTGATACACTCTGCAGAGTCATTGTAATACTAAATCTTGACTTATCCTTTCATTTGCCCCAAGAAAACAGCCCTTATTATAATTATTGTAGGGTGTGCCCTTTGTGTTTACGGCGGGATGTTACCTAAGTGTGCACTTCAGTGCATACGTAGGTAACATAGAGCATTAATCCATGTATATGGTGCGCATGCACTCTATATATGTTACCTACATGTGCACTTGAGTGCACATGTAGGTAACAGAATGTGCGCAGTGAGCATCTTTTGCAAATACAGTTAGATCTATCTGTACTGTATGTTAGTCACTGGCAGATTCAGGGAAAAGGCACTGCTTGCCCCCCTCACACTAGACATGCCGACCGGCACTAATTGTGCCTATATTGTGCGGAAAATTGAGCATGCCATGAAATAGGATGGTGTATGTAATGATTTATGCTATGCATTCTCTTAATATATGAAGTATTTCTTACTTTTTCAACCTGCTATTTTCCAGTAGCAAGTCAGATGCAGAAATCTGCAGTATATAACCTAATATGCAAGAATTTTATGAAAGTTTTGTGCCAGCTAGACCATCAAATATAGTTGATTGAATGTTTAAGACGCTTCTCATAGCAGGCGTCTTTCAGATGCTCCGCTTCGCCTCCAGTTTGGGAAATAATCTACTTAATTTATATATCTGGCTTATATATAAGCACTATGTTACCTGTGTGGGCACTCTATGTTACCTAGCTGTGTACTCCCTCGAGTGCACCTCCAGGTAACATAGAGTGCGCCCAATGATTATCTTTTTACACATGCTACAGATAGATCGTCCACATGAAAGATGTATTAACTTTAACTACTGGCGTATCACAGTAAAAGAAATTGGGGGGGGGGGGTGCACCTGCCTCCCCCTCCCTATCTTGGCTGTATTGATCACCACGCGCCATGAACAGTACATACGTACACAAAAGGCTCATGCAGCGAATAATCTCTCACGACAAATAACAATTGCGCGGCGGCTGGAGACGCGGTGGCACGACGCGCAGTGTTCGATGGCTTGCGCTACATGAACCGAAAAAGAGGCGGACGCCTCCGCGGCCAATCCGCCGTTTATATGACTATACAACCATTTAAGTAGCTGTTCGCGGTGTTATATTCGCTTCATGATAGCCTCATTACACATAAATATCTAATACGTGCATTACGATTGTCTCTATAATGCCCTCGTAAGATTTCTTTGCAGCCGTCAGCGGGAAATGCAAGCGCTGCCACCTCCAAAGCTGAACTGGAGCTGCCGCTAACTTTCAGAACGCTTAGTTCGAAAGAATGTACTGAAATTGATTATCTATAACGTTTCTGATACTCTAAACTGAAAAAAAAAAAAAAAAAAACTCGAACATTGGGAGACGCTGCCACTGCTCCACCTCAAAACCGTGGTCTTCGAAGCACTTTTTAACATGTTGCTTTTTCTACGCAATTTTTTTTTCAGCCCTCGGCCTTGTCATGATACCTTTCCTCTACTACTCACACAGATTATACACAAAAGTATGGTCACTAACCAATGCATAACCGGCGGTCGATGCTAAAAGTGCCTTTCTTTTTAAAACTGCGTGTGATTGCTGTAGCGAGATAGCAAAGTGGGCGAGTTGGTTACGATTCATCGTACTTTTAGCAACAGCGCAAAAGCAACGCGGAAACAAGGAAGAAACACTCCTAAGAAACAGCGCCGTGTTGTTCTGTTTCTTCCTTTTGTCCGTGTCGCTTTCGCGCTGACCGGAAGTACGAGTCCTTGCTGTGTCAATATTAGCAGGCGTAGAAGTAGGGCAGCGCGGATCCCGTAAATGCTTGCTTGGGCGTACAACTGAATAATTTATAATTGTGAGTTGGCTCAGCATGAAAGTTGTGTGTGGAGTATGGCGGTATTTGATTACGCGAGCATGCAAGCAGTACGCCTGTTTCACTTTGGCCAAAGCTCCAGCTGCCGCTGCAAGCCAGCCATCGCCACATTTTGTCGTCTTTATTCCTTACGCTACGAGGAAATATAGTTCCACCTATTCAAGATAAGGCCTGACATTCTCAAAAACACGCCACTGGGCGCCATAAGAAGCGTGTATATGTGTGGTGATTCCGAATTTCTGATCGGTGGGTCTCACAAAGTGGTCTCACAGCTATCGCGGCTGCACGCACACCGTCCGCCAGCGCAAGGAGACGGAGCTGCACATGATGCGCGCTGATTGGCTCGTGTCCGTCGGCAAAAGTTCGCGCATAATTCGTCTGAAATCTCTGTATATACTTCAAAAGAACAAGGCAGCGTACCAAGACACTTTAAACTCAATAATTTGTGTTTAAATACCAGTCTTCCTTCCAGCTACGACTTTTTTCAAATCTCGAAGGCCGTGCTTTTACAAAATGCCCGCTCTAAAAGAAAATGTAGATCTCGGAGGCTAAATTCACTTGTTAACCGCAGCGCGGCGCTGCCGCAGTGTGACGGTTGGGCCACGTTGTGTTGGTGTGCGCGGTGAGAGTGCTCGTTGCAGTTACACGGTAATTGAATCATATTTACGAACTGCCTAAACAAACTGTGATCCGTATCGTGTGCATTAACCATCAGGACACCTCTGGACTCGTGTAACGCCATTCATTCGCCTTATGTTTCCTGTGATACGCCTGTGTCTTACGTGTACTACAGCGCCCGTCCGAGCTGCCTTTGTTCTCGCCTGTCCGCGTTCGCTCGTGAAATACGTGGTACTGTGGCTTCGAATTCTGGTGCGTGGAAGAATTTGTTGAAAGTTCTGCTTTCGTGCGCTCGTGTTCATCGGCGATTCGACCGTGTTCGCGCCGGGAAGAGCGTCGTCGCGTGGTGCCTGCGAGACAAAGGAGCCGTTCGCCGACCGCATTGAAGGTAAGCAGGTCTGACGCTTGCGCGCATTCTCGCAGCTTATGGTTCATGTAGTAAGCTTTGTGGAACGACAACAGAACACTTTCGTAGCGTATGTTGACCACGTTGCTGTGCACATTTAGCAAAGCGTTTCACGAGGGGAATTTCTGTGAAATGTATTATTTCTCACCGCTTACTTTCTTTATGCAGTGATGTGCTACCACCGCTGATTGTTGGGACTTAATGGGCAAATATTTACGTAAACGCTGAAAGTTACTCTTTTCTCGGTAGTTTCCCGGCAAGAAATTCTTCCGTAGATATGAATTTCTGCAAGTTACGTGTGTAATGCATGTCGATGTGTCACGGGCATCGCGAGTTGGCACGCGACTGCGATGTTTGACACTTGAACAGGTATTAGATTGTGTGAAGATTACTTTATTGATAGTGTTCAGTTTGAAGTCCAGCTTCCCGAGAACTTGTCTGCATTGTTAATGTTCTTCGACGTGCTCGCGTATTTGTCTTTTATATTGTAGGGCAAATATAGACCGACATTACAACAGCGAAATTTCTTTTTATTCGAGGCATGTCAATCGGACGCTCGTTTTCATTAATATTTTCATCCGAAGAACAGGATGTCAGTTCCTGCGATTGTTAAAGACAGTGGCTTGTAGCACTGCCTAACAAGGGATGCGATTTTCTTGCGATGCTTTGCGCTCGATGTTTGCCACTCTTATAACCCACCTTCCACGGCTGGCTGTTCTAGTTAATAACGATAGCGGAATGTCGGTCAGATAAATGAGCAAAAGGAGTAGCATCGGAAAAGGGATCGCTACATAATCGCGGCCTAGGTTTTAGACCGTTCATAATCGATTGTTCGTTTGATTTACTAGATAGTTAAGTTTTGGTGATAATTTCCCTGGTAGTCTGATGTTTGCTGCTGGTTTTATTCCCGCCTGAATTTTACCATATAACAGTGTAACCTCTTGAGATATAACTACGAGACATCTGTACAAGCAAGCACACAGAGGTTTATTGGCCAGTTGCCCACTTCTAAAGGTCATGTACTACTTAGCAGCTGCTGCAATAATGTTTAAAAAAATTTGTGAGCAGTTTAATACCTGAGTGGACTGGCAGCTCAGTTTGTTTCAAACAACAATTAGTTAAAACTTCTGTGTTGCCCTGATGTTTTTATGAGCTGTTTTTGACTGCTCCACGTTTCTTAGCTGTGTGCATACAGGCCAGGCTGTTCTTGCTTATATGAATATTTTTGAATAAGTGAAAAAGATTGGCTTTTGTTTTGTTTTTCAGGTGCCTTGTGAGCTCTCACCCAAGCACCACATTCCAGAGGTCTGCTGTGAGCAGACGTGGCAAATTGAAGTAACATCCAGATAGTCCAATAAACTGTTCATAGTTTCAGACAAACCTTTGCAAAGTATAGTCAAAACTTTCTTTTAAAAGCGCAAGCACTGATCCAACCTGATCTTTCTATCCAAACATTACATTTTATATTAGTAACAAAGACATAACTACAACAGCAGCACTGCAGTGAGGAACGTACAGTGGTACTCCAAGTGTTAGACTGAAATAATCTATGAAGTCTAATTAGTTTGTAATTTTAGAACAAATTGGCATGAATTTCTCTGCCATAGCAGAGTTCCAGTCCGTGCGCTGCATCATGTAGGGAACAGTAACCTTACAATGAAAACCAATGCAAAACTTTTTAACTCAGGAAAAGTATATAAATATAAACTGTGTACACGGAACTCTTCATCTAAGCATGTCTACGTAAAATACAGGATTTAATCACTGCGGCCACATAAAGGATGCATAAAGGTAGGACACACGAAGGAAACATAAAAGCAGTGGCCAAATTTCAACATGGAGGAAACATAAAGTACAGTAACATAAGGGATACATAAAGGGAGGACACATGAAGGAAACATAAAAGCAGTGGCCAAATTTCAACATGGAGGAAACATAAAGTACGGTAACATAAGGGATACATAAAGGGAGGACATATGAAGGAAACATAAAAGCAGTGGCCAAATTTCAACATGGAGGAAACATAAAGGACATTTCCTCATGTGAACTGCAGGAAACATACAGTAAACATAAAGGACAACCATTTTCATAAGGGAACACCTAGTCATCTGACTTTTCACTTGTACACATAACTTTCGAATTCTTGTAAGGTGACACTCTATCATCGCATCGGCCGTTCCAGTGGGGGGGCATAGCACTCTGATGCTTAGAACGCCCGGCTCTAGCCCCGACAAAATGGCGCGTCTAATTGGCCCACACACATGCGGCGAGCTGCACAATTTGTGCTTACTATTCCGGCGCTTTAATTGAACTGCCATGGTACAAAGCTTTCAAGAGCCGGCTCGCAACCCGAAGTGTTGAGTTCGAACCTTGCATGGAGGCTAGGTTTCTTTTTCTGCTCAGTTACGTCTTCTGATACCAGGAGGAATGACCAAGCGGCCGATCGAAGGAAGGAACGATGTGAAACTCCGTATATGTGATATGCAAAATGGGTATCTCAAGTAAAAATTTACTTGGAGTATAAACTGTATGAGGCAAAGCCATTGTAAAACAGTTTTAAAGTGCGAGAACTTGATAACAGGAGGAAAGAAAATTATAGCGTATACATAACTATAATAAAAAAACTAAATGAGGGATTTTGAGGACAATGCTTCGACCTTAACAACTGCAATATAAGTTAGAATTTCAAAGGCAACGTAAGTTCTCCACTTTAGGCTGAAGATCAAGAAAAACAAGCAGAAACGCGCTGCCGATGGCACATACTCCCAAGTTGCAAAATGGGCGTAAACATATGTCTCATCTATCTGAAAAGTGCCTCTACCAGAAATATGCGTTCCCTTTTGACGGCTACTGCATACTCGCTCTACCAAGCGCGAAGTGAAACTTCATGAAGGCATCACGACAGCCCCGTAGAGCAAACGCGATTCCACCCGCTGCGCTTCATCTGTATACGCAACATTCAGCTCTAAGCGTTTCACTCTTTCGAGACAGCGTTCACGTGACTACCACGGGGATTCCTGCAAAGAGCCGAGTACGCAGTCAGCGATGAAAGTGAGAGAACCGTTGGTTGCTGATTAAGCAGGAATGAGGCCTGCATTTTTAACCTCATCGCAAAGGACCTCTACGTCGCTTCTCAACAGAAAGGCGCTTGTAAATTGAATCAGTCTGACATTGCGCCCCGTGAGGCTCAGCTGCCACGGTGGTTGCCCTAACGCCTCAAGAGGCTCCAGTGTTCCACGGAGATATATGGCGAACAGTAATGCAGAGAACGCCAAGGACACCAGGGAAGCGTGAGCAAAACGAGACCATGGAAAGCAATCTCCCCGGTCGGAGTGCAGTTGTTCAAGACACGGCCGCATTGCGGTTAGTTGGCGGAATCCCACCATTAACACGGGAGCAATTGTTTTCTTAGGGTTAATGGTCGGGTCCACCACAAGCGCTACGACCACGGAGGTCGTCGCGAGCTTCGGTTACAGAAATCCTCCTAATTGCGGGACGCTCGAACGTCCTGCTTTTAGTGCTCTTGTGTGCGCACGTTTCCTCCCTTGTCTCAGCTATGGTGGTTTAAGCATTGTTCTTTTGTGGCCGTTGTTTCCTTGCTCGTGCCACAGCGAAAGCTTTTGTCCTATGCGGCACTTACTGTTCGGTTCTAAAAGTCTCTTAACGAGACCGTCTTTGCGAGAGATGCCGAGTTGTACGACTGTTTCTGCACGCGCAAGTACACACCAAAGTAACTCATCCTGTCGTGGCGCCCACTAAACTCACATAGCATACACTAAACAAACTGCTTGATCTTTTAACGTCTGAGGGAACAAAGGGTATTAATTTAGGGTACATGAAGAATCAGAGCACCTGGCATGCAAATACCATAAGCAAATGCACAGCAAGAAAACGAGTACGATAGAGACGAGTGTGGCACGATCAAAATGATGTGAAACGTGGTTGCTGCCTTAATTTTCGATGAAGGCGAAACCATTGCTATCCTCAACCAAACGACATGTGCACATGAGCTGCAGTGTGTATATGTTCTCTAGAGATAAAATTGAACGGCTTTTCAGTCGAACATGTTACAAGGGAGCGGGTATAGAGAAGAAGTGGAGAAAATGCGGTTTCGTGTAAAACCAGTCTATGCATAAGTACAATCAAATGCCTTTCCCCCTTATGCGCTGAAGCACATCCTTTATTCGAAGACTATACATAGGGTTTGTTTGTGAAACAGAGCAGGGAAAGCAAACGAAACCTAATGGTCAGCTTTAGTTTGCGTCAGCCCGTGTGGGTTCTTCGTGTCTCAACTCTGCACTTCTAGATGTGCGGGTCCACGCAGCCCAGCGTTAACAATGGCACTGGCTATACGTATAGCTTTTTGTAACAATTAAAGGGGTGGATACATGAAAATTTTTGTTCATGCGTTCTTCGATTCAAGCGTTGCGTACTGCTTCAGGAAGCACGATACACACCGCGGGATTCATATATACCCGATAAATAATTTAACAACAGCACTATTATACCGAGCGATTTAGGTTTCTGGGCTCCGGGTGATGCTATAACGTCGTAGGAGTTGAAACGCAACACGGCTTGGTCACGTGAGTCACAAAACAATAGTGGCGTAAAACTACGCTCCGTCGTCTGTTCGCGCATACGCGTGCTCTGCCAGCAGAGGTAAACAACTGGCGACTCGAAGTGCATGTCGCAATTATTATAATTATTGCGAAGAGTCACAAGAACAGTAAGAAAATATTGCGGCTTGTGAGAGTCGGTGATTCATTCCGAAACGCCGTCAGCTTTAGTGACCAGAGTGACCACTCCTCGTTCGCTGATTGGCCGCTTCGCCGTACGGCTGCCGCACAAATGGGTCCCGGACCCATCCTCTCTACGGCGAGGAAATCTAGCCGTTCGCGAGCAAAACCGCCGTCGCACGGCGGCCCGCGAAAGGCAAGCGGCGTGCGGCAAGTTGCCGTGCCGGTAACGTGGACAGGCCTTAACGCGTTGAGAAACGCCAAGTGAACGAGAGACCGCTCTGAGCTGCCGAACTATGCGACTCGCAGATGCTACGTCAACTGCTCTCCCCTACAGCGCTGTGCATGTCTCGGTTAGCCAGGGGCCAGGGTTAGCTCGGTTATAGTGTTCTAAAAGCCTGTAGCATAGAGAAAGCATTTTTAGTACGACAGAAAGCTGAGCTAGTTGGTAATGATTCATAATGCAAAAAAGGGGTAAGGCGTTCAGACACGGACACAAGAGGAGAGAAGTGGACAACACGAACGCCGCATATTCTGGTCCCTTTCGGAGCCGGCCGGCTAGTGTTACGCTCAAAGTGTAAAGATCTGTCTATGTTACCGGCACGGCAACTCGCCGCACGCTGTTTGCCGTTCACGGGCCGCCATGCGGCGTTCGTGTTGTCCACTTCTCTCCTCTTGCATCCGTGTCTGCACGCCTTACCCTTTCTTTTTATTAAGAAAGGATTTCTATATGCCTGTAGCTCGGTCATAGTGGAGGCTATGCTTGGTCGCTCGGTTCAGCAGGCTCCGTGATCGGCATTTTGTCGCTAATCATCACACGTCACGTTTTTGTGCTAGTGTACTATGACGTCAATATTTTCGTTCCTCCGCTGTCACGTCATAAGAGCCTCATTGGCGATGGGTCTGGACCACAAGAAGGAGCTTTTAATGACTTTTTTGGAGCTGAATTAAAATTATTTTGAAATGTTTGCAGCGTCCAATACCTCGTTGTGGGTGTCCTCACATACAGCAGCAGCCTACAACAGGCTTTTTATAGCCTCAAAATTTGGTGTCTCAACTCCTTTAATGGTATTTCACCTTTGCCCTTTACTTTCCCTTGGTATCATAATCGTTTTATTCTTTCTTATTATTGTGATTACAATTTCAAGCACACTACAGGCGCATTTCTGCCGCCTCTGTCGGCGTCGCCGTGATGTTCCGCATAAAGTCAAAGGGCGGTAACATCGTCACCGCGTGCCGTACGCTGTATGCGTGAGTACAAGCATGTGAGGGTGAGCCGACGATGGTGGCTAAGGCCCGCATTTTGAAGCACTCCTTTCCTTACTAAGGACGTCTCACACGCTGTAAGGCTTCCTGGCGTCAATTCTAGATCGTACCTTACTAAGGGGTACTAGGTTAGGGCGTCCTTGGGGCTTCCCCGCGCTTAGGGAGGCGGCATGATACCTTCAAGCGTCCTAACCGTGCTCCTCTACCTGAACGCATGCTTCTCCGCACGACTTTGTACGTGATACGCCTGGCTAGGATAGGTGCCGTGCGCAGCCAAGGCCGCGGTAGCCAGCCGCCGTGTATTGGCTTCCAGTTTGGCTCCGCGGGCTGCGTTTTGTACCATTCCTTATTGCGACTCTGTGAAAAGCGAGCGGCGAGAATGACGGCCTTGCGATATTTGTCCGAAGACGATAACTTCGAAAGCTATGCACGGTTCATACGACGTGCGAATAAACTTATTTACGGGACTGTGTACAAGCCTCCGCCTTTGACTCCAGCCCGGCATCTGATTGACAGGCAGAAGGCACTGGAATACTACATCGAAGTGGACTTTCTAGCCCGGTATCGTTTTTTCAAACGAGCTGTTACAGCCATACTGGCAGAGATGCAACTGCATTGTAACACTGACAACAGAGGAATGCCGCTTCCTGCTTTTTTGAAGGTCCTCATCGCACTGCGTTTTCACGGAATGGGTGCCGTGCAAACTGTTGTAGGCAACCTTGTGTGTGCATCCCAACCCTTTGTGTGCCGATGTATTTGGGAGGTGAACCAGCTGATATGCCTACGTCTGCATCCCAAGTACGTTCGGTTGCCCAACGCCAGTGAAGCGAGGTTAATCATGACCAGGTTCTATTTCATCGGAGGATTCCCTGAGGTTACTGGGTGCATCGATTGTACTCATATACCCATTACAAGTGCCGGTGGAGACACGCAGAAGTCTTCCGAAATAGGAATGGGGTATTCTCCATAAATGTGCAGGTGAGTGGCCCTTATCCCCTAAACCTGCTAGAAATGACTGCACCGCTATTCGCGTTTCTCTTCACTGCCGTACATTTAACTCGTACACAGAAGTACGCACACGCACGCACGCACGCACAGAGAGAGAGAGACAGAAGGCCTCTGAGGAGAATGGCTTGATTATACGAGGTCACGTTCACTAATGCCTCCTGGCCTGCGGAGTTCAAGCTGCTTTGCTAGAATTGCTTGTTTGAGGTTTTGAACCCTGTTTTTAGCTTTTAAAACACGCACCTTTATTACGTGCAGCGTACTCCGTTTGCGCTGTTCGCCAGCATATTGCTGCATTTTCAAGGCATGTTCGCCTTCTATCATTTTCATCTTTGCCTAGTGCTCAATACTTTTTTGATTTCTCTCGTCGTCTGCAGCACGAAGGCGAGCCTCCAGCTCCGTGGACAATGCTGTGTCGACAGCAGCAAGACGGCCACCTTGGCGGCGGCGGACAACTGGCTCAGCTCCTGAACCTTGGTCCATGAAAGCTTCTTCTCTGTTTTAGCTGCGCGATGGCCTTGAGGTTACCGTTTCTGCAGGCAGCCCACCACTACTGAGAGGAGGTGCTGGCGAGCTCTGCTGTGTTGTAGCCTCAGCAAACCCATTTACTGACTGGCTAAGGTTACTGTTCATCACGAACTCGGCAAGTAAGAGTGTTGATAAAAGTTTCACAATGTTTTCGAACAAAACAAATAAACGCTTAACCACGAGAACAAACCTAGTCATGCCACTTTACTTTGTCCAGAAGAAAGAATGGCAGCAATTATTGCAGTGCACGACTACACTCTACTGCCTTTATGTACTACGTCACATAGCACATAATGCATGATGTAGACTCTGTGCATGCTCTACAGTTGAACACAAGCTCTTGAGGCTGCGTTGCAATGGTAGCTTTGAATACCTGCATTCAGAAGAGGCATAAGGATTTTGCCTAACCATATAGTGGCACTACTGCTGCATAAAAAGTGGAATCGGTTGCCTATGTTCCTGGAAGCACAGCAATGCGCCTTCGGGAAAGTAGCCAAATATCAGAGTAATATGCATAGGAATAGGCTGTTTTTTTTTTTACATTATCCGGTCATGTATTGATTACGCAACGCCTCCTCCATGAGCGGAAAATGTGCGTCACAATTATACCAGCAACAGGTAATTACACTGATATTAATACGTTACAGTACACGTGACATGTGGTACAACCGCAAATTTTCTAGTGCTTTATGATGATGACGTTGGGCAGCGAGGCCAGCAAGTGTTTGGGCTATTATCGCATTGCAATGGCCCGTGAGCAGCGCTCAAGCAATTACTGCACATCTTGAGCGGTGAGGCACGCCAAGGTAGCCACAAAACTACAAAAACAGTTGTAGTAGTGGTAGAAACTATACTCCACTTACCATCGTCGCTGTCGTGGTACCGTGCATCGGTATCATGTATCGTGCTGCCGATAATGTCTGTAATGGACTCACTGGCTGGCGTCTGCGACGGCCTGTCACTGTCAAATGGGTTTGGCACTCGCACTGCCACGTGTGGCACGAGCGCCTCGACTCGGGCGAGCCTGTCGTCTAGCGGCTCAGGCGGCGGTGCGCCGCCTGAAATACGTTACGATACATATTTTCAAGCTTTCAGGCGGAAAGAATATTTGCAATGTTTAGGGGAAACAAAGACGAAAGCGTACCTGCGGCCATGACATCTCTGATCTACTGCGCCTTTGCTGTTTTCAGTTTTTGTTTCAGGTTATCCCACAGTTTCTTTAGTTGTTTCACTTCGCGTCGGCGCATGTGCTGCATGGTATTGTATTCTGTGCACAGCCGCTCCCACGCTTTCGCCTTCGCATTCAGCCACACAGGGTCTGTTTTCTTGCTTTCAATCACATTGCTGTACCTGTGCGAAAGTTCCGTCAACAGGTCTTTTTCTTCCTCCGTGAAATAAGCTTTGCCCGGCATGGCAAATAAACACACACACGAAAGAAAACGCACGCAAAAAAAGAAGAAGAAAGTGATGCCTGACCAACCGAAGTCAGATGCTGCCAGTGTTGCTAGACTGAGTTTGCTTTGCTACCATATGCATCATTTTTGAACTATTTTTACGTTATTAGCCAAACAAATGGAATTTAAGCCCCGGTATAGAAGTAGAAATGCAATTTTAACAGTGACGGCACTTTAGCTTGGCAATGAATTACAAGTATTTTACTATTTTTAATAAGTAATGTCGAAACCAGTAACCTATAACGTTACACTTCCTTTGGAGAGGCGCTCCTCCCGCAGGGATGGCGACAGGAAGCTTTTAGAATTCGCGGTGGACTTCCGAGGGCGCCTAACGTTTAGGTAGCATGGAGGGCTTCTTGCGGAAGGTAGGGAAACGGCCTAAGGTTAGGAGCATTTCAGAATCCGGCCCAAATCTCGCGCGCAAAAGATACTGGAGGGAAGAGAAGGCGTTCTACTCCGGCGGCGGTTGCGTGTGGCGCGGCCGCGTGGGCCCTATATTGAAAGCGATCTGCGATGGGGACCAAGTGTGCCGAGTGCTCATAGCTCCGTTTGCGCTGTATTCTCGCCGCTTAGTTTGTGTTGAAGCGAGAGGCAGCACGAAGGTCAATTCGCTCGCTGCTGCTGCCACGCTTTCTCATTCCACCGTTTTGACAGTGGATATGCGAGGTCGTCGATTGAGATATGTTCATGATTGCTTATGTGCACGTGATACGATTTTCGTTAATTTAATTAGTAAGCGATTGTTTACAAGTTTATACGGCCAATGAATCTACTATCCTTACATCGCATAGCTACTAATTTGCTATCAAAATTGATGCTTCGCTTTTCAGGCAAAACTGCGTCATTTTCGTTTTCGCTTCTTTTTGCACCGCGGACAAGACGAAGAACACACCAACCAAAAAGCATCGCTATGCCATCTACTTCTCAGAGCTTATTCTGCAGAAAGGATCTAACTGCGCTCGGTGGCATGTCATCTGTTTTTTTTCTCAAGACGCAACACTTATCTCCGTAAGTGCCCAAAAGTGTCATTACGCTGAGCGCACTCCCATACCTGCTTCTTTCTCGGTAGAACGGGCGCACTTCGTTGCGCATGTTGTCGTTAGGAAGCGGCTGGCATTAAGTTGGCAAACTGCTTCTCATTGGCATGTTTCGCCGTGGCCTGCTTAGTTAAAGAGAGCAGTGTGCAAAATATGCTCGTGTGCAGTAAAAAGAGCGGAAGTTCAATGGATGGGTTAGTATATGGCTATGTTCACCTAACCATGCAGTTGGTATGCTAATAAACTGCTTGGAGTAATAAACAGAAGAAAGAAATTAAATTTCGAAAAGAAGGGATACATACTACACTAGTGCATGAACAACTATACGTGCGTTCACGCGCATAGAAATGAGAACGTTTTGAAAACATATGTGCACAGAATAAATAGGATAACAAAGTTGTTCCTGAAAACAACGCTGCACCATTGCAATCTCTACACAGGGTGTACCAGATACTATGCACCAAGGCATAAAAATATGCAAATGCAACGTAGCTGGACAGAACCAAGGTAATATTCTTTTCCGTCGCTTGCGGATACACAATATTTCTTTACATTCCACTGAATTGCAGAATTAGTCGTTATTAATTAATATATTCTGAATTTTTATAATTAGATCAAAAGGGTGAATGAAAAAAATTGTAGAGCAACATGAGAAGCTTCCGATACAGCTTTCTGTTGGTCAATACGTGGCACATATGGTACGCTTGGTACACGCGCTCAATACAAGCGTACACGTGGTGCGCTCGGAAAAACAGTTTTATGTAGCACCTATTGAGCAACAGTAACCTGTATCGAGAGTTTTCCATGTTGCTCTACAATTTTGTCATTGACACTTTCCATCTAAATATAATAATTGAGAAGTTGGTTAATTAATTAAGACCCACTACTCAATCAGGCGGAATGAAAGAAAAATAATCTGAGTAACTCCAAGCGACGGCAAACAGCATTACCTTCTTTCGGTTCAGCTACGTGGCAGCTGCATATATTTAAATCTTGGTGCGTTAGAGTTGGGACATCCTGCATATCGTTTCAAACAGGCTGCAACAAAATCAACGTTTCAACCATCCTGTATGGAACAAGATTAGTTTTACTGTGAGACGGGCTTTTTTATGGATAACGACGCGTTTTTTTTTTTACAGTTTTCATAAAAAAGCACTAAAGACGAAGACGAAGTCGGAGGAACACATACGACAGCACTGTCGCCAGTCCTGTCATAAGTGTTCCTTCGACTTCGTCTTTAGCGCTTATTTATGAAAACCGTCAAGATGAGTCAACTCGCCCAAATCAAGGTATTGTTGCGTTTTTTTTTTCTTTTGGCTATGCAAAAGACACGGGTTTGAAGTATACTTACGGCAAACTTAATGGTAACACTCACTTGACCCATTTAAAATGTTTCTCGTTCCAGCTAACCCGCATTTGTCGCAGTGAAATTAGTATTTACATATTTGCACTCAAAGATAAAGTTGTTAAGGATGTATTTAATGAAAAATCGTATGTACAGTGTGATTCTATCAGTCGGATTCACGGAATAGGTAAACAAGGTTACAAGCGACCAGTTATTTTGTATCTTCAGAATTTTAATGAAAAGAAAGAAATACTGAAAAAGGCAAAAAAACTGAAGGGAACTAGTATTGTATTTTCATCCAGAACGACTACTCACAATCTACCTTAAAGAAGCGCAAGCTTCTGTGGGAAAGTGCAAGAAATGATAAATTTCAAGGAAAGGAGTTGTCACTTATACACGACAAGCTCAAAGTAGACAGGCATGTTTTCTTTTGGGAGGAATCGCAAAACAAATGGGTACGGGTTGCAGATAGTCGCTCTCGGCAAACACAGTCGTGAAATAATGAACCTTCAAGGAATAAGCAACTACGATTATTAAATATTAATGCTATAAGTATTGCAAATAAAGAAGATTCCTTAGAAATACTGTTGCTTCAACACGACCCTCACATTACTGTTATTACCGAAACTTGGCTTCGCGAGGATACTAACGACCAAGACATCTTTCATCCCTCCTATAGTGTTTATCGTGTGGATAGGTCTTCTAGGGGAGGAGGTGTGGCGGTCCTAATTAAAGATCCTGACAGAATACCTACGTTGGAATGTTTATGCATTAAGGTATCTCTTTGGGGTTACACCCTCGTTATATTCGCAGTCTACAGGCCTCCTGACTCCCCTCCTGAATTTTTGCATGAATTACGGTCTTGCGTGAATAAATATTTACACAGTAAGATTATTCTACTAGGTGATTTTAATTTGGCCGGTGTAGACTGGATGCGCCTTCAGCCTGGGCCACATCACAGTCAGGATATTCATGTACTCTTTGATATCATGTTAACACATGATCTCAGACAAGTTGTTCTTGAGCCGACACGTGTGCAATATTATTCATCTTCAGTTTTGAACCTTGTTTTCTTAGCTCGGAAATTCGCTGAATTCGCGGTGGAGATCGAACAGGGGCTGTCTGAACACTATCTTGTTTGTGTTTGCTTACAGCTTGTTTCCTGTGCTAAAACTAAAATATCATCTGTCCATTTTGTCAAAGATTATTCTCGCACGAACGACGTATCCGTGATTGATTACTTGAAAATTATCTGATTGTGACGAAAATAATGCTGACTTTGGACCCGCTTTAAGGACATGTATCATTTTTGCCTTGATAAATTCATACCAAATAAGAAAAAACAAATTTACTAGCAAACACCATGAATCAATCGCAACATGATTCATATGAAACGTAAAATTAAGAGATTAAAAAAGGCCCGTACGAAGGGAAACTTAATATCTGAAGTACAAGACAAGCTTGCACTTGCCGTGCGTAGATCAAAGGATTATTATTTTAACTCATCTCAGCTTAATTTTATTATAAACGATCCAAGTAAATTTTGGAATTACATTGTTGAGAAGAAGAAACCAATATCCCAAATGACAATAAATGGACAGATGGTTACGGAGAAGGGTGAACTTGCTCATCACTTTATGTTTTGTCAGTGTCTTCTCAAACCCCAGTGATTCTTCACGTAGCTGCCCAGTGTACCAACCGTTTGATGTGAATTTTATATCGTATGCTGGTGCACTCTCTATGGTGCTGAACCTATAACCGATATGTTCAATTAGGCATGATAATATCCCTAATTTGTTTCTCTGTAGATATGCTGTAACCTTATCAGAGTTTCTTGTTATAATATTCCATGCTTTATTATCCTCGTCTGAATTACCGAATGACTGGAGAACAGCGCCAATAGCACCAATTCATAAAAAGGGAGACCGTTTGCTTGTAGAAAATTACCGTCCTATTTCTTTAACGTCATCATGCTGCAAACTCATCGAACATATCATAGCAAAAAGCATAAACACATATCTAGAAAAGCATTCAATTTTAACTAACTTTCAGCACGGGTTCAGAAGAGGGTATTCGACTGTCACACAGCTGGTCACTGTAGTTCATTCCTTTGCATCAACCCTTGACAAGAACGGACAAATAGACATAATTTTCCTTGACTTCCGTAAGGCTTTCGATACGGTCCGTCATGATAAATTAATTCTAAAACTTGAAAATGCATGAATCCCTCAGATGTTTATCTCCTGGATTTCTGCTCATTTGTCTCAACGGAAACAATTCGTTGAGATAAATGGCGAAAAATCGGGCTGTCTTCCGGCCACATTGGGTGTTCCCCAGGGCAGTGTGCTCGGTCCTCTTCTTTTTGTTCTATATATTAATGATATTGTTAACACGGTTGAAGGTGGTCTACAGATTCGATTATTTGCCGATGATTGTTTGCTTTTTAAAGGTATTGTTTCTCTCCATGATAAAGCTAGTTTATGTTGTAGTTTAAATAATATTCTTGCATGGTGCAGGTGCTGGGGAATGACACTTAACACAGATAAAAGCGTACTACTGCGAATGACACATAAGAAATCACCCTTGCCTTATACATATAAGTTAGGTCCATCACTTCTTCATGAAGTCACTAGCTATAAATACCTGGGAGTGACCCTTAACAATACACTATCCTGGAATGATCACATAACACTTGCGCCTCATCCTTCAGAAAAGTATGCCTGTTGAGACACAAACATAAGAAAGCCCCATCTAACGTTAAAATGCTATCTGGGGGCAATGATCCCTACGGCGTGCCACAGCGAGGTAAACTGGATTTCCATAGCAAGGGGCAATGAGCCCCACGGCAAGGCAAACTGCATTTCCGAGATACGGGGACAACGAAGTGACGGACGGTCGCTACACCATCATGTATCAATACATGCTCATTGCATTTCAATTTTGTCAGTGCAACATATGTCTAAACTAAGTCATCTGTCAGAATTTCTGGGAGGGATCGTGGGGAAGAGGGCTATAGGCCGAGACTCGCACCTCCACTCCTTCATTCCTCTGTGGATCAACCTTGATATAAGGTGGGGACAAGAAATTATTTGGGATTTTTTTGCGAGATAAACGCGATGATGATTAACATTATTGGTGTACCTAAGACACAGGCCAAGAATCCTGCATCAAGTATTGTTAACAGCTTTCAGCGTGACAATTCTGTTTCCGAGATAATAGGCCGTATATTCATCCCGGCAGCTGTAGAAATCTAATTGTCTTTAATACATTGAAAAATTTTGTTTTATCTTGTTACTTTAGTTTAGGACACTGCCATGACCTTGCTTTAACAAATAGGCGAAGACTTTTCACGTCACCGTGCGAATAGTTACGTGTATTGCTCACGTGAAGGATGTCCATTTCGGCCTTACCCACACTAGAGCTTGCGAGTAATCGTGCTCTACGCCGCCTTGGCGTACGCAGTGTTAGTACGACACGTTCATTTGCAGCGAAGCTGCTTTCTGGGCAGGGGCGTAGCCAGGGGGGGGGGGGGGGGGGGGCTTATGGGGCTTCAGCCCCCCCCCCGAAATTTTTTCGTGCTGTCCATGCACCGCCGACCAAAGCAACCCCCGGCGCCGGAAATCATTCTGTATTTTGTCTAGAACGTCTTTTTCATGCTCTAAAAGACACTTCACCGTAAACATTGCGAACTCGGGCTGGATTTCGCGGCAACGCCCATGTACCGGGAGTCACATAACGCCAATTAGCCCCATACGAGCACAAAGTTTCAAGGGCGTTTTGATGACAAACGCGCTCGTCGCGGAATCTACAGAGCGCGTGGATATCAATTCCAAAACTTTATGGGTATAAATCTCATAAACTTTTGATGTGAAAGGTGCGTTGTCATTTCCAAAGTTGTGGTTTTGATTTTCAATTTCGGAACATTGTGGGTTTAATGTTGTTATAAGCATTTGACACCAAAGGTGTATTGACTATTCTAAAGTCTTACATCGGAACATACGAGACAAGCCAAATCAGCACACTATTAGACAAGTTGACAAAGCACGCAGCGAGGTTCGATGAGACGAAACGTTGTGTTCGTTCATTTGTGCCGTCAGGTCACATAAAAAAATATCAAAAATTTTTTTTCACCTTTGCCAAAGCATCCACGTCAAGACACTAAAGCCAGCCAAGGTAACTACGTTCTTATTTATTTTTTCTACTTTTACTTTTATTTTCGAGGACACATTGAGCGTCTTCATTTTTTTTTTTGTTCTCGCTGCGCTACCCGCGGGCTGCCAGAGCTAGCCAGACTGCATACGGTTTTCTCGTGTTGCCTCGACCACCGAGCGGCGCACTTCGGTGCGCGTTCGGTTTGCTCTGGCTGAGTGTATTTTTGCCTGGCAGAGTTTTGAACGCTTTCTGGCTAGCAGACTAGAAAAAGAAACAATGGTCACTCGCCGCCATCATTGTGAGGACTCAACGGATTTCACCGCGCTCGCTTGAGCGCAAGCTCTCCAGAAAGTGTTGTCTCGCCGGTCTAGGATGCCGAGCAGTATGCGTATGGTTCTTGGTGCATCAAGTATCTCACGTTTTTTTTTTTTATTTCTTCGGTAGCCATATTAGGTGCGCAATATAGGTATTCGATTGTGGCCAACATATCTTCCTTTGCGTATTTTTATTTCGGTGCCCCCGCCCCACAAAAGGAAAAAAAAAATACATTGTTGCGGCGCAGCGAATTGTCGCATGGTGAAAGTTAGATTTTGTTACTTCTTCCTTTGCGGGAAGTAATGGGTCATGGGACGCTTCAGCTGCGGGATACTCTTATTATATTATGGCGATAGCAATTATATGGATACTCCAGTCGCTTTCCTGCCGTCATCGTCGCCCTCATGTTTCGTATAAAGACCAAGAGTGATAACAATGTTACCGAGCGCCGCATGCTGTATGTGCGAGTGAAAGCGTAGGGGGAGGGGGGGGGGGGGGCTGGAATGGGTTAGCCGACGATGGTGACTGTCTTGTGTGCGCAGAGGAGAAAAGCGGAGAGCAAGCAAGCCGTCTTCCGTCGCGCGCGATACATCGGCGGGAGTGGATGGAATGGGGGCGGTATCTAGGATTCTGTGATTGCGCAACATGTTTATTTGCCTTGACACATTATATACCTTGACTTTTTCTTAGATACGCAGATTTATTGGAGATTTATACGTATATTTAAACATCTTGTTGCGAGGTTTCGTGTATACGTGCAGTGAACTTTTTTTCCAATGATACTTTTTTGCCTTTTATCGAGCTGTATCTTCGCATTTCTAATGTACGAGGGCGAGTCAAATGAATTAAAGTGAGCCAACCAACCCCGCGCAATAATAGTTCGGTTCATTATCTGCGAGGCATATGCATAGAAGAGAGGGATGTCTCATTTACAAAAGTGACACGCAGGTGCAAGGATAAAGGTTCTGTAGTGCTCTCAGACACTGGGTTGAACATAGTTGCGTGACATAATGGAAACTCCAAAAGTTGAACAGTGTGGTTCCATGAAGTTTTTGACTGCGGAAGGTATTTTGCAAAAAGAAATTAGACGCCGCATGGCTGCCGTGTACGTTGAACATCGCATTTCATTGGTCACTGTGAAGCGTTGGAGCAAACGGTTCAAAGACGGACGTGAAAATTGCAAAGACGATCCAAAACGGGGCTAAATTCCATCGTGAAATCCCCCTTAACAAAATTGCAAAGGTTGATGAACTGATGAGACAAGAACGGAGGATAAGCATCGATGAACTGGCAGAGTGTGTGAACATCAGTCACGGTTCGGTTCACGCCATAATTCATGAACACCTCTGTTATCGGCTTTTGCGTGCGCAATGTATGCCCAAGATTTTGAACCACCGCCAGAAGACGGAGAGGTTCGGCGCTGCCTTGACTCATCTGATCCCATATCACAATGATGGCGGCGACTTCTTGTCTGCAATTGTGATCGGGGACGAGCCATGGTGCAACTATCTCGAGCCTGAAACACGACGGCAAAGTTTACAGAGGAAACATTCGAATTCACCACGCCCAAAGAAAGCAAAGGCCGTCATTTCTGCCGGAAAGGTGTTGTTGACGTTTTTTTTTCGATCGTCAGGGACCATTAAGGATAGAATTTGCTAAATGTTTACAACAAAACAAATCAATTGCTAAACAAATCAATTGTTTCCGAAAATGTGAAACGCCGGAACGACTGCGTGTCGCAATTGAGAACAAACGACGTGGAAAATTGACGAATAGGATAATCTTGTTCCACGAGAATGCCCGTCCCCACATCGCTGATGTGTTTATTACAAAACTGGCAAAATTCAAGTGGGAAATGCTGCAATATTCGCCATACAGCTCAGACCTGTCGCCTTGCGACTTCCACGTTTTGGGACAACCGAAAAAAGACAGCTCAAGGGCACCAGATTCGTGTCGGACGATGACGTGAAAGAGTCAGTTGCAGACTTTTTAAAGCAGCAACCCAAGGGATTTTATGAGACCGGAATCACGCGAGTCCTTAGTCAATGGGACAAATGTCTAAATTCTCATGGCGGCTACTTTTAAATAAAGTGCCCCGTTTGTCATATATTCGCATTGGCTCACTTTCATTTGACTCGCCTTCGTATATTCTGCAGAACTCCTGCTTTTTATAGGTGCTCTCTGTTGCGACTTTAATTTCGCTGAAATCGCTCACGATACACGGCCGGTGACAGCTGCTCCTGCGTAATACACTGGAATGGATGCCAACGTCATCAAGATTTTTCACTGGTCGTTGCATACGTACATGAATGTAAAGACGATTCTTGAATGACAAAGTTTCATTAACAGATTTGTCCTCAACTTGTTCATTTCATGGCCTTTACATTTTTTCATATCAGCGGCATACGCTACTTTGCTGGTTTCGAACTGAAATAGTTCTAAAGTTCGTGTGACATTTTCTTTATTTATTAAATAGACAAAAAATGGAAGCATTGATATCAGTTATTTTGGGCACAATTTCTGGCACATACGAGTATATTCTTTTATAAAAAATGGCATATTCTACTTGTTTTGACAGTGCGTAGCGTTCTAGAATTTGTTTGCAGCACCATTGGCAATGGCAATGCAATTAATATTCATGCATTTGATCCCTCGACAAATTATTTAAAAGGAATGTTTAGCTCGGGCCCAACTCCGACGCGGCCTATTCAAACACATGTAAAACATAGAAACGCTTTGCTGAGATAACCTCTAGATCACTTTTAATGAATTTTTTTGCATTTGAGAGAGAAAGTTAAATTGTAGTGTCTGTTGGAAGAGGAATCTTGATTTAGGGCCTGAATTTTGTTTAAAATATTTCGAAAAATTCGAAAGTTCGGAAAGAATAGAAGCACGACGTTTACAATCTGATAGCTCTGCATCAAGAACAGATATCGCGGTTCTGTCAACGGCATCAATTATAACAGTCAAAGCGGACAAATTTGGTATGTCAATTTGTATCTTACGTGAATTGGCTACGATGTATACAAGTGTTTTGCAAAAGCCGTATTTCCATAATACTATTTGTTTTAGATTCATGTGTAACATAACAATTTTGTCCGGTGTAGATGTGCTATTAGTTGAAATTCACAGAATTGTGATATCGTTATTCATTGTTGAGTTACAGAGATTTAAACTTGATTGTTTCGTTTTCTGAAAATTTGCAATTTTGGCGAATTAATAATAAAAAAATGACAACCTAAATAAGAAAATTCGAAACCAGCAGTCACTAGAATTGAAGTTTTTCTTAAATGTAACAAACAGAGTCAAATTTGGGGCAGTGGTTGCCGACAAAAACGAATAACCTTTCTGCAGTATTTAGATAGGAGCACCCGAGCTACAACGTGAGCCCCCCCCCCCCCCCCCCCCCCCCGAACGAAATTTCTGGCTACGCCACTGTTTCTGGGTGCAAGCCTATTTGACTAAGTTGTGAGATGTGCTCGGAGTACTTGTCCGAGGTGTATTCCGGACTCCAGCGTCAATCCTCTTCACGGTTTACAACGCCGTATATATTTGAAAGGCAGGGAGCTGCTGTGTGCCGTGGTGATTTGCAATCACCAGAAGCCGGCTGGGATCTTTAAAACATTGCCGGTAATTTACCTTGAACTGTGGTGGGTGCCACATTAGAACTCGCGAGATGCGCTTTGTACCCGACCTACCAGTATGACAAAAAATTTTACCGTTTCGCCCGAAAGGCGACGCACCGATTGTGATAGCTAATTAGTAGATAGCTATACGAAATAAGGATAGTAATTTTATCGGCCGTATAAACTTGTAAACGTTCGCTTACTAGCCAAATTAATACTGGTATAATGTGTAAGCGCGACTGAACAGGAAGTAGAGAGAAACAGACAAACAGAGACAGCGCTGTCTTCATGTATCTCTTTCTTTCTTTCTATGTTCTCGTTCCGTCGCGCTTATACATTCTATCATGGATTCAACCAATTAGCCCACCAACGTGTATTTACTAAATTAACAAGCACGGTGTCACGCGCGCGCAGGTAAATATGAACACATTTAGGACGATCAACCCGGAACCTAGCTGTCAAAATGCTGGAGTGAGGAATCGCGGCAGCAGCAGCGATCAAACTGACCTTCGTGCATCTCTCGCCTCAACACGAACGAGACGTCGAAAGCACAGCGCATATGAAGCTACCGGCACTACGCGCATTTTTCAAACATTACAGATCGCTTTCAATATGAGGCCCGCGCGGGCGCGCACTTTCGCCAAGTCGCAGGTCGCTTTCAAGGCCTGCATGGCCGCGCAGTGAGCAGCAGCTGCCAAAGAAGGACGTCCACGCTCCCTCACCTCACCTCCGTGCCTCGCGCAAGACAGGAGAGGGCGCGCTTCCGCCCCAGCTTCCTCGCTCACACACGTATGATAAGCCCCGTTCACCGGCTCAGACTCGTATGATTTTTCTCTCACATACAGCATACGGCACGCTTTGACGATTTTATCGCCCTCGTACTTTATACGGAAACTCACGGCAACGGCGACGGCAGAAATGCGCCTGGAGTGTCCATTTAATTGCTATCGCAACAATAGACAGCTTTAGTTTAGCGTACGCAACTTACAGCGTACGCTATACGCTATAGTGTAGCGTACGCTAAGCAGCTCACGTTTTCTACAATTTTAGTTGGCTGGCAATATTTTTGCATCTCTGAGGCCTCATGTCGTTGTTGCGGCTATTTCACGACTGTAGCAATAGGTGGCTCTGAAATCTCGAAAGTTTCTTTTCTTAGGCTTCGACTCGTTCGAAACGCGAAGCGATCTTGAAAACACCACGCGGTTATCCATAATAATCTTTCGTCGAAAAGGCCTGAGACTAAGCGAAAGCCGTTTACACAATAATTTGCTACGAACAAAGTGCATTTTACAAAACCAACGCCAAATTCAATCCGAAGCGGGCCGCCGGGACCACCGCCATGTTTCACGCAAGCTCCGGGAACCACGCAAAAACGCTAACGCTAACTCGTTTGCGTGCGTACGCCCGCAATACCCGCTATTTCGTTAGCGTTCAGCGCATGCGCAGCGACGACCCACTATTCTTTAGCGTACGCAATGGTATAGCGTACGCTATACTAAAACTGTCTAATATCTCTAAAGGGTACGCTAGATATACACATGTGAGCGGAATGGTGCGCATTCAATGCTCCATGGCGTGCAAAGAAGTAGAAAAGGTGATTCTGCGCTCTGCGCACCGTCCAGAAAGCTCATAAAGGTAAAAAAATATGGCAAGGCTTTCCATTTTCATACTTATTTTCACACTTCATTCCAGCTGGTTTCCTTCCCTTAAACATGTTAACATCACAGGCATGCCTTTAGACAAACTGTACTTACAGCGCGCTTATAGGCTACATCTCATGTTTGTCACTCATCAGCTGCAGTTGAGGTTCTTTTTCTCGTAGTGCCCTCTTTGATAACTCATTTATTACGAACACTGCTAGCGGAAGAAACCACTTGCAACCGGGAGCTCGGTGAAATGTGCCATTCTTCATTACAAGGCGGCCATGGCAGAAGGTTATATATATATATATATATATATATATATATATATATATATATATATATATATATATATATATATATATATATATATATATATATTCGTCTCCTTATCAGACAAGACGAAAACATAAAACCAACAAGCCCACCAGGCAACGATGGTACTGATAGCAATAGTATCAGAATTAAACACACTATCGAAAACTCTGATGACGGCAATGCACGGGCGTAGTTTCAGAAAATGAACACTCAGAATAAAGTGGTATATAGCATACAAGAATGGGATGGAACTACTTCGCCAACAGAAAGCCGTTAATCGAAGCTACTGCGTTGTAGCATAGAGGAAAAGGTTGACGCTTGTCCAGCAACAATTCCTGTTACAATACTCCATGTGACCGAGGCAAGCGTGCTTCTATAGTACGCTGTAGAGGAGAGCTGATGTTGAATACTTTTAATTGTATCTGTAATGAATAACTAAAGGAGCTGACGCATGCAACCGTCATCCCACGTGCTGTGGACCCTACGAGTTGAAAATTATGCACGTATTTGCACTCTTGAAAACACTGAAAGTTATTGCAAAGCTCCAGGTAAAGTTGATGTAGCTACTGCTAAGCCTCACAAAAGACAATTTTTTGACCATGTTTCAACGAGCCTGCCACAAATCGACAAACCCAATAAACTGGCCAACTTAATCTAGCAATCAAGGATGCTGCGGAGAACCCAAGGTCACAATGTATGTAGCATATTTCTTTTATATGTGCTGCACAGCGTCGGTCGCGAGGCAAGTGTTCTGCTACAAAATGCGTAAACCGAACGATATTATTTCACATACTCTGAAGGCCCATTCCAGGCGTTACATAGGAGGGTTACAGGAAAGAAAAGGTTCTGTCGTTAACAGCAACAGAAATAATACAAATCGACATACCGTGAACATCAGCGTATACACAGAAAAATATAATTGAAAGCAGTAAATCATTGGAATTAGAACGCAATTGTTATTGGATGGCAAAACGACTATTCAGCATTTGTATAAATGTGGCATGGTCTATTATGGAGACAACGCCATATGGCAAATTATTCCAATGACGTGCGGCAAGGAGTAGTGGTGAGTGATTCAGAAGGTTAGTACGTACGAACTGAGCTTGAACTTTATAATTGTTATCTATAGGCGCGGAAAAATGCAGTGGGCGGGTGCTGCACAAGGCCTAGTCAATGGCGAGTGATTGTGATAAAGCTTGTGAAAGTTAGATAACAGGGCCAGCAGCCTTCGTTTCTCAAGTGCTGAAAGGTTAAGTTATGCTTTGGTATCAGTGGAGCGGGAGTTGACGCGAGTAATTTCTTGTTATACAGAGGGTAGGCTTTATTCTGAACGGACTCTAGTTTATTAAGACCATTTCATGTGGGTTCTAAATAAATGACGCATATTCTAGTTTTGGATGAACTAGATAGGTGTATGCCAAAAATTGTCTGTCGGTTAGCTTGATGTATGTGAAGTCTAATGAATCTGAGCGCTTTGGATGCTTTAGTAGTTATTGCTTCAGAACCGGTACTCCCTGTTAGGTCGACGGAAAGGTGCACGCCTAAGTATTTTAATCAAGAAACGTACTGAATGGAGATCGTACAAATGATATAGAAACTGCGCGGGGGGTCAGCAGCAGTCGTAAAAGTTATTATTTCTGTTTTACAAGGGTCCATTTCCATCTACCCTTTATCACACCAGATGGCAATGCTGACAAGGTCTCTTTGTGAAGCAGTTCTGACGGTGCTGCTAGTAATCTGTCTGTAAATCACACAATCGACAGCGAATAAGCGAAAAGTATATGTGAGGTTTTTAGTTTAGTCGTTTATATAAAATAGAACAATATCGGTCCAAGTACTGAGCCTTGGGATACGCCGGATTTAACTTGATATAATGAAGAATAACAACCACTTATAGAAACAAGCTGATAGCCGTTACACAGCAAAACTAGTTATCCAGTTGGTAATGTTTCTGTTTATGCTAAGACTGTGTAGTTTTATTATAAAACGGGTGTTAAGGTGCTTATCGAATGCCTTACGGAAATCAATAAATGTAGCATCAGTTAGTATGGATGCATTAGCAACATGATTTACTAATTAGAATAATTGTGTCCCACATGAATGGCCTCGCTGGAAACCATGTTTGTTAGCAAGAAAAAAGTTCTGCTCAGTTAACTACATCATTATTGGTGATGATATGATGTGTTGAACTAATTTGTACTGTATCCTGGGTAGAGAAATTTGCCTGTATTTAAACAGCCCAAAGATATCGCCAGATTTGTATGCTGGAGTCACACGAGCAATTTTCCGTGCACCGGGTACGCACTCGTGCCAATATATTATTAATATTATTATTATTATTATTAGTCTTGGCAGCAGCGGCAGTGCTCGCGCACCAGCTCACGCATTCCTTTCTGCTTGTACAGGCTATCTTGTTAAGCAAGATCTTCTCAGAAGACCACCCGGATTTGGCTGGATCAACTGCACGTGACATCAAGGAAGCTATCTGGTCAAGCAAGATCTTCACAGAAGACCACCAGCCGGTGCTCGCTTGTACCGGCATCGCTACTTAAAGGCCATCTACATCTGCTGTCGACCAGTCTTGGCAGCAGCGGCAGTGCTCGCGCACCAGCTCACGCATTCCTTTCTGCTTGTACAGGTTGGTTACGGCAGCATCTGTCGTTTTCATTGTTATTCTGTTACTGTCGCTGCTGCCAAGAACTGTTTTTATACCACTTGTGTCCTTGCATTAAGTTTTTATTGTTTTTTAGTTAAGCGCTGTTAGATATGCCCACCATTGCTGAGCTCGCTAAGAGAATTGATGTACTGGAATCAAGACTTCCTAATGAATCGGATCGTATGACTGATCGCATTGTTGACAAGATCATCGTTAACATGAAGACATCTGGGGTTGACGTGCTGGAGATCAAGAAGCACGTGGACAGCCTTGAGTTCAGTCTAAAGTTTCTGAATGATCTGGTCGACAAGCTCCACCGTGAAAAGGCCTCACTTGTGGCAGAAAACAAAGTCCTGAAAACGGAAAACTGTTCACTTTCCCGAAGGGTGTCCGAGCTCGAGCACTACTCTCGCATGAACAACATAGAAATCTGGGGTATCCCCTGTACTCAGGGCGAGGACTGTGTTGCAGTTTTGGAGACAGTGGTCAGGTAAATTGGATGTCTCGTGACTTCCTCTGATATCGATGTTGTTCTTCGAGTCTCTACTAAAGATAAGGGCAAGAAAAACTTCATTGCTAGATTCTGTCCTCGAGCGAAAAAGAATGATTTTGTCAGCAAGGCACGAAAGTCAAGGCTCTGCCTGAATGACATTGGCAAATATGACAACTTTCCTATATTTGTTAATGACCACTTGACACCGCAAAATAAGGCACTCTTTTCCAAAGTACTGGCGCTAAAAAAAGGCAACAACTGGAAGCACTTGTGGATGGTTATTGTAAGATTAAGGCTAGAAAGACTAATGAGAGCCGTGTTTGTCGCATTGCTGATGAGTCTGACCTTCCTGTTTTCAACTAACTGCCTCGATTCTGACTCCTAAATGTCATTACCATCCACCATGAATTCCTACCTCTCAACGTCTGCGCTGAATAAATTAATGTCGAGCGACTACGATTCAATTATTCACTTCAATGCTAGAATTATCCGTAAGCATTTTGACGAGTTTCAGCACCTGTTTTCGACACTTAACAACACCTTTTTAATAATGTGTGTGTCTGAAACTTGGCTTAGTAATGATGACAAAGACCTATTCTGCTTTAACTCATACACTTCTGAGTATTCTCACAGAGAGACGAGTAATCACGGTGGTTCAGCTGTATTTGTCTCATCTAACATTCCATATAAACGGCGGCCTGACTTGGAGGTGAATATTACTATCTGTGAATCTCTGTTTGTTGAATTGGATTGCCTCGTCTTCAGTATAGACAACAAGAACTTAGTGTTTGGCTGCATTTATCGCTCAATTTCTTCTTTAGTTTTTGACTTCTGTAGTGCGCTTGATCAAACCATGGAAAAAATGTCATGCGCTAATTGTAACACTATAATCAAGGGAAATATCAACATTAACCTCATAGATACGAATTCGTCTAGTTTTTCTAGTTATTCAAGCAGCTTCCATAGTCTTGGATATGAATGTTTAATTTCTCTCCCTACCCGTTGTCCTGACATTGCCGATGACACCTTAATTGATCACGCATTATCGAACTTAACAGATCGGCCTGATGCTGGCATTGTTACCACCGATATTACCGATCACTATCATATCGTTCTACGCCTGCGCAATCACGCAGCCTTATCTAACACGTGATTCTACAGAGTTATACTTGACAAAAAGATGTTCCTTGCTAGCGTAAATAAAACTGACTGGTTGGAAGTTGTATCATCTAATGAACTTCAATAAGCTTTTTCCCAATTTTTAACGGCACTTTCATCGCATTTCAACTGCCACGTTCATAAAATAAAGTGCACAAAAAAGGTATCAGCGCCACAAAATCCTTGGCTTACAGATAGCCTTCTGAAAGCAATGCGGTCACGTGAAAATTTGTATAAAAAAACAAAGAAGCAACCTTTGAACACTAAACTACTTGCATGTTATAAAAAAATTTCTAACTCACTTTCTGCACAGCTGAGAAGTGCGAAGAGAAATTATAACGAACAAGAAATTATAGAATGTGGTAATAACACTAGGAAAAAGTGGGCAATAGTTAACACCTTTTTAAACCGTAACTCTCAGAACGTCATTTCGAGAATCATTCACGATGACATGGTATACATTAATCCCCTTGATATTGAAAATGCCTTTTGTGATGCTTTCTTCAATAACACTTCTGATTCCGCTTCATGCTGTAACGTCCTTTAAATGGTTACCTCATTCATTTTTCCATTTTACAACAACACTTGATGAAGTAATTTTAGTAATTAAAGCCCTTAAAGCCACTAGTGCTGGCCTAGATAACAATAGCGCTTACCACAATAAAATGATCGCGCAACATATCGGTAACGTCCTTTCAGCTATCATTAACCTGATATTTAAAACCGGTGTTTTTCCACGTGAACTCAAACGCGGTCGACTCATTCCCGTTTTCAAAAAAGGTGCTCGCACGCTTACACATAATTATAGACCCATTTGCGTTCTTCTATTTTTTAATAAAGGTATTGAAAAACTTATCGAAAAGCGTCTAACAAAATATTTAGATAAATTTAGTATTCTTTCCCCTTATCAGTTTGGCTTTTGTTCTGGCTTTTCAACTAATCTAGCACTTATTTCTTTTACGGATTATCTCAAAAAAGCGATTGATGAAGGTAAATTTGCAGCCTCGATATTCGTTGATCTATCCAAGGCCTTCGACACAATTAATCACACAATTATTTGTGCTAAACTTGAAGCTATCGGAATAACTGGTCCGTCTCTACTTCTAATCCGCAGTTACTTACAAGATCGAAAACAAGTCGTTAACATTTCTGGGTACTACTTTAAAGAAGCTACTACTAACATTGGTGTACCCCAGGGGTCCATTTTAGGTCGTCTGCTTTTCCTAATTTATATTAATGATCTGCCTAGTTGCCTCTCCTCATCGAAGTGTATTCTGTACGCTGATGATACTACTATATTTAGTTCTAACAATTGTAATCAACGCTAACACGTAAGCTAAACGAAGATCTCGTGAAAATTTCCTCATGGCGTCAACTTAACAAGCTGCAGATTAACCATAATAAGACCAATTTTGTCGTCTTTGCTTCACATCAGCGATCGCCTGAGCTCCTTCAATATATATTTATCAAGAGCCTCGGTTAGCCCCGCCTCACCGACTACCGATGAGTGGGAGTGGGAAGATCGAATCACCAGATTTCACGAAATTACACAACCCCATAGATTGCAAAGGCGTACATTCCCGCCGCCGCGCCCAAAATTAAGCAAAAACCAGTCTGTAGAATGGCGGCAGTTACAGACGAGATCCTATCCGAGTCCAGCTATTATGCACCTAATACACCCAGATTTATACACGACGGACAAGTGCAGACATTGCAACCCTAGAGCCACCCTGGAGCATATCCTATGGGAACGTACGGCTGTAATACAGGATAACGGTGATGCAGCCTCAAACAGCGACAGCCTCCGTGCGCGCTTTGAGTCTGCGTTGCTCAACTCGGACCTGCAGCACCAACTCTGGGCCGTCCAACGAGCCCAGGAAGCCGCCAAGGGCCAACAACATTTGGCCAAAACCTAAGCGGGGTCCAGGCCCACCCCACCAGATTGCAGGGCACTGAATAAAGTTATTTGAATGAATGAATGAACAATCACCTAATCACTGGAGTTGATCATTGCACCTATTTAGGTGTGGAATTTGATCGTCATCTTAAATTTCATCTTCACATAGCTAATGTGAAAAAGAAAATGGCATACGGAATACGCGTTTTCATTAAAGCACGATCATATTTCTCATTTTCATCTCTCACGTCGCTTTATTATGCTTTTGTTCATTCTCATATTAACTATAACATTGAATCATGGGCAAACACTTATAGCAGTCATTTAACTTCGTTGCAAGTTATTCAGAATAGAGCTGTTCAACTAATAACATTTTCACCTCGTAGAATTAGCGCAAATCAGCTGTTACATGCAACATAATATTTTGAATGTGACTGATCTTGTTAAATATAAGCTGGCCATATTTATTTTTAGGGCATTAAAATGATATTGCAGTAACTATCCTACCAAAGACATCCCTTACTAATGTAAATAATGCTAGATTTGCAGGAAATATGAACTTCATTTTACACCTTCGTTCGCGCCAACTATGGTAAGCAGTCATTTCACTTTTCTACTTTATCTCTGTGGAACACATTGCCATTCCCTTTAAACTTGCACAAAGCTCACAGATTTCGTACAGAACTTAAGTATTTTCTTTTAGCTTCCTCCGACTTTCCCATTTGACTGTACTATGTGTTGTATTTTTAACTTTCACTTTGTTTCTCTATTTGTCTCCCGCATTTTTCTTTCACTTTTTTCTTCTTGAGCTATTTTTGCAGTTTCACCTTTTGTTGACTAATCCAAAGCCTTGTTATTGCTTAATACATTCATCTGCTGCTTTTCTGTTCATTTATGTCTTGTCTCCTAAAACCTTTATTATCGTAAATTTTATATGTTGCCATTGTTGTTTCTATTATTAATTATAGTCATCATGCACAGGAGGTCCCATTTCAGTTTCTAACTACGGGACCTCCTTCTGTATATACTTATAATGTAATTATTCCTATTTCTGTCTTGAATAAAACTGATTCTGATTCTGAAAAGATAGCTGCAGAGATGTGTTATATGACCAGTTTTCTTACTTTAAGCAATTTAGGATATATACCGCCGGGAGCAGATGATTTATTGCTTGTGAGGCGGTAACTAGCTAATTCAATTTCTTCGTGAGGGATCACAATGTCACTCATGATGGGTCAAGAGTTTCGAATTAGGCGATGGGCTTTTCATCAGTGAAAATGAAACGAAAGATTAAGGTTAACTCTTCTGCAGCCTCCGGTGGCATAAAAGCTGACCGTCCTTAGCTACGTTGATAGAATTGCAGGCGGAAACCCTAGGATTAACGACTTCCAAAGCTTTTTCAAAGTTCCTTAGCTGTTTCTATTTTTTTATTGCACATGCTTACTCACTACCACTACTGTTTCCAAATGCTATGATTTTCTGACAACTTTGCTTTCGAATACAAGCGTTTCGTTTTGGTGATGCATCGCGCTTTACGTGCGAAGTGAACCGTACGTGTGGTATGCTTTGATAACGTGATCGAGATTTTAGGAATGTACTGATCTTTTAGCTGAAGGAGCTTCTCGTGGACCATGCGCCACTCTTCATTAGTATTACGATAATGGTAAGTGGTTAAGAAATGCTCAGCGAAGGATGATAAATGGGAAAGCGACGCAATGTCTGCCTGTTTGTAGCCAGACTTTACTTCGTTTTGCTGTTCTTACTTCTCGACCGTTAGCATAACTTGGCAATGCAAAACATAACGGTCACTGATACGTTCCAGCAAGTGAACGCACACATTTTCAGTTTCCATAGTAAAAACCACATCCAGAACAGAATTTCCGCGGGTAGGGAGAGAAACCATTTGTCAAGTAATACCAGGAACTTATATCAAGAACTTGCATACATTCATTTATTCTCATACATCTAATTATTTATTATATTAGCGCGCATCATATGTGCTATGTTGAATTTGATACCTCAAAATTCTCTTTAGACATCGGCATTTTAACGCATTGCGTTTTTTGTAAGCTCTATGGAGCAATCTGAAGTTATGGATTGTTTTATGGATAGTTTACCAAAGTAATAATTTAGTTTTAATTCCTTTACCATTAGATTTTTATGTCGAATAGCATCTCAGTCTTTTTTTTTGTACAAATGCGTTCTCCATGGCCAGAAATAAATGTTAACGAGCGGTCATAATTGGCCTTGTTGTGGAGCTTCGTTTATGCATTACGGAATCAAATCATACGAGGACACCTCAAAAGGGTACGTATTTCTTGTTGGAAACGTGTTTATTTGTACACAGGCGAGAGGCAAATGTCTGCTCACTTTCACTCCCGGTATGCTCCCTAGCCATTGGCCATTGTAAACAAAAATAAAAACATCGAATGCTGTTAACTCTGCGATGACTAACATCAGCAATGGAAAGCGTACAGGGTGTTTCACTTAACTTGAGCCAAACTTTGAAAAATATGCAAATGCGACGTAGCTGGAGAGAACCAAGCTAATGTTGTTTCCGGTTGCTTGAAAATACTCAGATTATTTTTGCATACGTGGTATAAAAAAGTGCTTTTCCAAGCGTGAAGAAAGCCCGCGAATAGACGCAAAATTGACGCGCGACTGGCCGCTCGAGGCACTTTGCGTGCCGTACGGGAACGCAAACGTAAGGAAGACGTTATAAAACAGGGGGCCGTCCGGTGCCTCTTGCGAAAAGCATCCAAGCGAAGACAATACATTAACCATCCTGTTGGTATGTGGACGTGTCTCGTTAGGCCTACGGGCGCCAGAATCGCCGAATGATTCCAAAAATTGGTCGCGCTATGCACTGATAACTAACATTTCAAGTGAGTTCAGAGAAAGCGAAAGCTCATTTCAATAGTTGCTGGCCATCAAGGCGAGTGCGAGCGTAGCCATCACGAGAATTCACGCTGAAGTGGGAGCCACGGGTGCCGCTATGTTTGAGACGGATATTTTTTTTAGCGCCCGTAAACATTACAAACGTTAAACTCGCCAAATAACCTACGTTATCATAGCGTACGTAAACCGCACAAACCAAATAACGCTCGGAGCATGTGCAGACATGACGACGCTATTTCTTAACGTACGTAATACGTTTACGTTTCGTTGCAAACGCTATTCTAAAACTGTCTAATTTTGTGCATCGCCACACACCTTAAGCGAATTCAAGTGTAAGTGCAAGTAGTCTAGCCGTTCCGTCTGGCTGCAGTAATCCAAAGTGCCACATATAAGTTCTTGCTAACAAGAAAGAATGAAATGTACGCCCAATGTCTTATTGGTTTGGATTCGTCAGTAATGTGCATGAGAGAATTATTAGCCAGTTACAGCATTAGCCCAAGCATAAAACTATATTATTCGAAAGAAGGAGGCTAACCAGATTTAGATTCGTTTTATACGTAGTAGGTGGCATAAGTGACGCAGATTAAGGGTTTATAAGAAGCTAGAACTCGTGCTGTTATTCGTCTAGTCCTAATGTTTCTTTCCACGTGAGCTTGGCCAGTAAGAAGCTCCATGGACCATAGAGATGTTAGGGTGTCGTGTTTTATCGTTGCAATGACAGGGCTCCCAAAACAACTTTGAGCTGTAGTCATATGGAGTGGAAACGTTGCAAATCATGTGACATCAATTTTATGTCGTGGGGTCGTGCACGGAGCGGAGCATATAGAAGAGACGTCAGACCCAAACGAAAACCAGGTCTATTCTGGCTACGTCAGCGCATGCCAGGAGCACAGGCGAGCGCACGCAGCTCGAGCCAGCGCGACCCTGGCGCTACAAAAATGGCGATGCCTTCAACATGGTGCAGTCACTACAATGTACTTTATTTTGTGACTTCGTACTTCGTTTTTTTTCTTTGTTTTTGCTTGGAAGTTATCTAAGTGCCTTTTTTCATCCCAGCCACTCCGTGCAGGCCTCGAAAGATGCAGGACAAACACGAGGCGCAAAACGTACCCAGAAACAGCAGGAATGAAGGCCGGCTGATGTAGTGCTTGCAATATAAGCATTGCGTAAGGACCATGCTTTGATACATAGTAGCGAAGGCTTCGTGTAGTTTCAAACTTGTTAAGAAACAAAGCCATGAAATACGAACCAATATATTGTTGTGTCACACGTGTTTTCCCCTCTGTATTAAGCAAAGAAAGTTCACTGTTAAAGTGGTACTGCGCTGAACGGAGCTCGGAGCTGGCACTTGTAATGGGGGGTGGGGAATAGGTGAAGGAACTTTCGCATTAAAATACACGTTGCTTCCCACTTTGCCATCTCTCTTCCGGTTATTCTTACCTTCCTCTATTCACGCACACAAAAATTCTGTGTGACATGCATGTGCCATTTGCGTAGAATAGGGGCGCCATAACGTAAAACTATTTCAAACTTTTTCTATTGCAAAGCTGCAATCAGCCCTCAGCGATCGGTCAAAAACTTTTTTGGACCACCCCTACTTTACCTGGCTGTCACACGACGTCACGAAAACCGCATAGGTCCCCATCTGATATGACTTGTACACACTGATTATGCATGATTTGACCAAACAAAAGAACGATAGTTATTTCTTATTCGACGCCTTGTCGCCAATAGCCCTCGGCTATTGGTCAAAAGTTTTCGGGCTGCACCGACTTGACCTGCCTGTCACGCGATGTCACAAAACCACAAAATCTCACCGCGTCAAAGGGACGTGTATGCGTTAAAGATGCAATCATATGCCGAACAAAACTCAATTTTCTTCTGAATAGCCACAAGCTGCCCCGTTCCGAAAGGAATAAGAGATGACTTCCCCCGATCACTCAGGCACTGGTTACTCGCACCTGCCGGATAGCATGGGTTTATTGGCTTATCATAACACATTTTGTGTGGCCATGTAACGTTTTCGAGCACTTTCAGTACGTTTACGAACTTGTTCTGCCAACTCTTCTTTGCTTAGGATCCGTTTTAGCGTCATTCTTAAGCTTCCGTTGCGTGCCGCCGCGATTTTCGACCAGCCACCGCTAGCTTAGTAAGGGAAAGCGGACCAACCGCAGACGCCGACCTCACCCTCTTCATCCGGTTATCGATTTTCCCTCCCCATCGAATCCATCGAACCCCATCGAATCCCTCTCCACTTGAGCGTACTGTTCGCCTCTTGTCAGTCAATTAGATAAGACAAGCCGCTCAGGGTAGGCAATGTTATTCATTTTTCAAGCAAACAAAAGTGACTTCCTATGAACGAGGTGAACGCTTGATTGGTCTGTTCAGACAACCCTATGGGTGACCGCCCGATACTTGCATCGGCAGTTACGCGAATTTGACCTCAAGAGATGGGAACAAAAACATATTGGAATAGTTTTGCGTTATAGGGCTCTAGATTGTATTTCTGTTGACTGAAGCGTTTGAGTATTGTGAGCTTAATGACCAGAGCGGAAAAGAGAGCAAAAACACAAGCATTCTCCGAGTGGGTTCACTACACAAAAAAATAACATCTTCAGCCTAGATACGTAGAATTGATTGCGTTAACAAATTATTAGACAGCTATACCAAGTAAGGTTAGTCGTTTTATGAGCTGCATAAACTGCTTTAAACATCCGTTTACAATCTAAATTAAGATGCACGTTGTCTCCCGCGCACAGGCAAGCACGAACACAACTCATTCGATGACGTTATGATGATGAGGACGCTGACATAGTAAAGAGCGACAGCAGAGGTCGTATAACGTAAAACTATTCCAATGTGTTTTTATTCCAATCTCCTGACGTCAAATTTGCGTAACCGCCGACGCAAGTATCAGGCTGTCACCCACAGGGTTGTCTGAACAAACCAATCAAATGTTCCCCTCGTTCCTAGGAGGTCCCTTTTTTTTTTGCTCGAAAAACGAATAACATTGCCTGCACTGAGCGGCTTGTCTTATCTAATTGGCTCACAAGAGGCGAGGAGCATGCTCAAGTGGAGAAGGATTCGATGGGGCTGAGCCACTGCACTGCATATTGATAACTGGATTAAGAGGGCGGTGCGGGCGTCTGCGATTGGTCCGCTTTCTTTTACTTAGCTTACGTTGGCTCGTCGACAATCGCGGCGGCATGCAACGGAAGCTTAAGAATGACGCTAAAACGAATCCTCAGCAAAGAAGAGTTGGCAGAACGAGGTCGTAAACGTGCTGAAAGTTCTCGATAAGGTTACACGGCCACACAAAAAGTTTTATTACACGCAAATAAACCCATGCTCTCCAGCAGAGGTGAGTAGCCAGTGCCTGAGCGATCGGCAGCAGCCATCTTTTATTCCTTTTGGAACGGGGCAGCCTGCGGCGATTCAGGAGAAAATTCAGTTTTGTTCGGAATATTAATGCATCTTTATCGCGTACACGTCACTTTGACGCTGTGAGTTTTTTCGGTTTTGTGACGTCGCGTGAGAGGCAGGCGAAGTGGGTGCAGCCTGAAAACGTTTGACCAATAGCCGAGAGCTAATGGCAAAAAGGCGTCGAATCAGAAATAATTATTTCTGTTTTGTTCGGTCAAATATGCATACTCAAAGCGTACACGTCATATCAGATGGGGAGCTATCGCAATTTTCGTGACGTCGAGTGACAGACAGGTGAAGTGGGGTGGTCCAAAAACGTTTTTACCAATCGCGGTGGGCTTATTGCACAATTGTAATAGAAAAGTTTGGAATAGCTTTACGTTATAGCGCCCCTGGTATACTGTTGCGGCACGAACAAATGCATATGATGAAGAAGCTTTGGGGAATGCATAATGTCATGGACCACCTTATAAAGGTACAGAAGGTCTGATAAATTAGGTCATGAATCTAGAGGCGCGAGTTGATGTATATTTGAGAAGGCTGAACTGTGGTCGCCACAATGGCAGAAGTGGTGCTTGAAGATAGATATGAATTTATTCTGGACGTGTTCAATGAGGTCCGAATTAGATTTGGATGTTGCACCCCCTCCTACAGAGGCATACTCTTGTAGTGGTAGGCACACACACAATTTCACAAACACAACAGGTGAGTGGAAATCATGCAATATACGGCATGCAATTGCAAGATCGTGAAGGGCATATTGTGCGATTATTTGTGTGAAGAGAAGCTTAGCATGTTCTCGGAGTACACACCAAGATCTTTCATTTCATCGACCCTGGGCAGTGGGGCATCATCTAGGGTGTATGAAAATTGCATATGATGTGTTTTCCGCACATAAGTTAATGCCATAGTATTGGAAGCACTTAAGAGTACCTTATTGTTTCTGCACTAGATTGAGAGTGAAAAAAAATGTATTTTTGGAGGTCGTTGCAGTGGTGGACAGTGCTGACAGTCTCAAATAGTTCTAACTCGTCGGCACACAAAGCCATGCTGTTCATTTATTAGAATGCTCTTAGCACTAACAGAAAGCAAGGAAGCCGATACCGATTCAAACACTTTTGACGCACTGCAGAGGATAGATATAGGCTGGCAGTTAGTAACTGAACGTCTAGCGCCCGAATTGTGCACCGGGAATATCCATGCTACCTTCCGAGTGCTAGAAAACGTACTAGACTTTAGGGAACTATTGAATGTGCTTGTGAGAACAGGGAACAAGTATGTTTCCATACGTCTTAAGCACTGCGGAAGAAATACCATCAACAGCACAAGAAAGCGAAGGTTTGAGGCACTTCATACACTTGAAAACAAGGCATTAATTGACTGATAGCGTACACACCGTGTCAGACTGAGAAGGAAGGTTACTTGAAGCATATTTCGCAGGATATAGCGAACAGAAATGTTCTGCAATGGCATCAGCAGTGTTCGAGAGATAACCATTTTGATCAAAAAGACACACATCTTTGGCGCTCTTTTTAGAAGAGTGAGAGTGCAGGAAGCTCCAGAAATATTTTGAACTAGGTGTCACGCTGGTTTCAACACAATCAATGTGGTCGTAGTGAAGATTCCAATAATAATAATAATAATAATAATAATAATAATAATAATAATAATAATAATAATAATAATAATAATATTCTTAGCGGTAATATGACACACTAGACTGAAAGGCTGAGCGTCCGATAGCCAACCATCTAGAGCAGGAATTTGCAGGGTGCAGAAGACATCCCCTTCCCCTGCACGTGCGCGCGCACACACACGCACACAAACACTCTTGCTCGATCGCAGAGCATGGCACACACGCACACAGTCGACGGGTGAACAACACGCAGGAGTGCCGATTCAGTCCGGTCGCAAGGAAGGAGAGTCCAAATGGCCAGGGAGGTGGGAGAAAGCTCTGTATGCCAGATATAATCATGGAGTTGTGGTGTCGGGCCATACAGGCGTGATGGGGCTTAGGATGTGCATGACCACTTGTGCAGGTGAACTGAAGAAGAAAGATGGGGGCTGTCCAGAGAGCCGTCAAGCACCCTGCAGAATAGACAGACGAGTGCAATGTTGCGCTGGTATAGCAGGGTGTGCCACTTGAGGGCTTTGAGGCAATCCTCGTAGGATGGCATGAGATTGCGACAACCGAAAAGGCGGGAGTAGAGGGCGCGTGTGGTCCGGCGCTGAAGAAGCTTAAGTTTGTCAGCGACGCGAGTTTGGTACGGGACTATACCGATGAGCAGTACTCAAGCCGTGGCAGAGTGATAGAAGTGTAGAGTGCTCAGAAAGCCTCAGGTCATCAGGGAAGGGAGACACGAGACACAAACCCAAGAATGGGCTGTTCCTTAAATACAGTGCTGGTGACATATGCGGAAAAGTTGAGAGAAGAGCTGAGTGTTACACCCAGAATCGGAAGGGCCCAAACAGTCTTTATAGAGGTGCCTCCGAGAAAGTAGGTTGGACACGCAGCAGTTTTGTAGTGGCTGATACGCATGGCAGCCCTTTTTGCAGTGCTACTACAAAGCTTGTTACTGTATACCCAGTCGTTCCCCTTTACAGAATGTGTTTATTTAAAGCACATATGCTGTACATAGGCATAATGTTGCAGTAGAAGTGTTAACTTGTTAATCAAACATATTCTGCGAAGATGCATTGGGAACTTGGTTTGAGTTGATCTTTTTCCTTGCTACAATTTATAGTCTAGTTTCGCAGCAAGAAACATTTTAGTAGAAGCTGAAGAGATTCGGACAGTTTAAGCATACCAACTGCACAAAGCACTGATGATACCTTTTCATCTTTTCCGCCATGAACTCACACTATCTGCACTTTCCATGAACAAACAGTCAGATAAAAATTAATTACACTTTCATTGACTCAGTACTTGCTGCTTTTGAAGCAGGTATCGAAGCAATCCTGGTATACGCTGCTACATGCATAGGTCTTGCATTATGCAGGCCCTGCTATGCGCGGCACACAATGCACACGCTGCAAACAGCTTATTTCTTTTTGCAGTGCTTGGGTATAAGGACACACAGACTGCACTGTGTCACGTATCCTTCAGTGCGTCAGTGTTCTTGAGCGCTGCACGAGTAATTTATCCCCAAGTAGTCCAAAAGACACATGCCCTTAAAACAAGTTAGTGAAGGAGTACAGTGAATTTGTACTGAACTGGATTCACGCGCCGACTAGAAGAGCGCACTGTCAGCTGAAACGGACGGTATGGCTGATGATGTATACGTACTCTCCATTGTTCGGCTACTTGGCGCGTGCCGAAGCTTGCCGACGCGTGAGAGTGGTTGAGCCTTAAGAGCTGCGCTCTATAACGTTGGCCGCAGTGGATTTCGAACCTACGACCTCACTCTCAAAATCGGAGTGTCTTGCCCACTGAACTATACCAGTGACTGCTAGACAGTAGGCCTTTGCACTCGGCTTTATGACGTCATGCTACTTGGACCGAAATTTCTATTGCCAAGCCCGGCGTGACGAAAGCGGGGAGGCCAAAATCATCGAGGCTTACTCTGTAGCCTCCTCAATAGATTCTATGGCAGTCGGGCAAGGCAGCATGATGTCACGGATTGAAGTGCACCGGCCTTGTGCTATCTAGGAGGCGTTGGTCAAGCATTTCAACGCGCTTGCTTGCCCTCGAATAGTCCATATCTCGAAGGATCGCTCAGAGGCATTCATTCGGGCATTAACGCTTTCGCATTCCCAACTCATGATAAGTGCTTAGGCCTCCTTGGATTTTTTTATTCTCCAGATATTTTTTTCACTCCCTCACTCAATTACAGACTAATATCGTATACCTGATCGATGCACTGTTTTTCTTTCCCTCCATGCTTTCAGAGGGTTTCTATATCAACTAATGAATTGTCAGATTTTCGATGAGACTACTGAGCTTATCGAAGACGGTGTATCCCTGGAGATAAGGCACATATTTGCTGGTCAGGCTCGCCCTCCTCCTCTGGTCTCCGTGTCCAAAGGCCAAAGTTTTGCATCAAGTCGAGCTGGTATCGGCATTACAGGAGCACATCAGCAGTACACCTCAAAAGGAGTGGGTGGGATCTCCTGCAAAATGCGTGAATTAGGGAGAGCCCGAAGCTGACGACACCCTGTATGTCGAACCGAGTAAGACCCACACTCCATCTTGGTAGTTCTCTGCTATGTTCGCCAAACAACTAGGCATGATGGGTCTGCGTCACCTGCACTTTTGCGCAACAGAGCGAGTATTGCACAATGGATCGAAGCAAGAGTTTTACGAGTAGATTATTAATGCCTGAAAAGGTCTTTCTCAGCCGCACACAAAGCGCATTCGCCTACTCGGGTCTAAAGCTCTTGCATATTAAATATTGCAGTGAATAAATAATAAGGCGAGCACTATGCAACCTGGCGCCCATTTTATAATAATCGGGCTTAGATCATAGAGTGCGCGAAGTTATGCTATCGTACACAAACTTCCTTTCAGAACAATTATATCACCAGCTGATGCACTGAAATATTGCTTGACCTCTCGCCATTTGAATTATTGATTACGAGTTAGAAATGTGCATTACGCTATGGCACTAGCTTAACGGAGAGTATTTCACATGGTCGTACGAGTAAGTTAAGACTGCCCACCAAGATCGCATTTAAGTGCATACAAACACGCATTATAGATCGAGATGTGTTGTGAAGCCGAGCTTTTCATACTTACGCACACGGTAGAAAGAACTTTCTAACTGGCTGAGGCTGCGACATGAACACTGACAAAATTCTGAGCAATTCCTTCAGCCCTGCGCTTCTTATGTGAATGAATGGACAATATAAATAATCCACACCTTAACGCGGAAAGTACTACCACTAACGCCAACGTGAGGGAACATCATTATAGTAGCACGTTCTAGTGGGTTCTTGCGGGATTACAGGAAATGTTCCTATTAGTGCAATGGCGTATGCGGCGCACCAAAATCGTCGGGCTTTGCCGTTATCCGTCATGCACCATGCAAGAAATTATGTTTTTTTGAGTAAGTTATACCTCAAACTACGAGTTAAAGAGAAACAGTAAATTTTGGCTATACTGCAAAAAATTCCAAAATAACGAAATAGATTAATAAAACCCTGCTAGGAAGAATGGTAATAAATATTGAGCACATTTTCGCGTCACTGTGCCTTCCATCTGAAAAGAGGGGCAAAATACGTCGTACTGTTTTTTACCAGACAATCGAATAGATTAGAGTCGTCCACCCGGGAATTAACATGGTGGAAACACAGGAAGTAACTGGTTAAATGCATCTGAATGATGGCACTGCCAGGCAGATATTTACATAAACGCGAACCTATAATAGACATTTCTTTTAAAGTGAACGAAGCAATAAATTAATCATAGATTGAATCAATGCTTTTAGCCTTTCATTTAGGGGGAGGAACCACGTCCTGTCGGAGTTACCTTGTAGCGTCTAAATATCTAGCACTCATGTCACGACGGTATAGGAACTGAACCTGAATACAAATTGAACTTTCTAGCCAAAGCTCATTCTAATAATTCCAAATAGCATTCATACAGAATTTGCGTAGTGTTAGTTGTGGGATCGCTACCTCCGTTCACGATACATACAAGGATACTGCATACAACATTAATTATGTGGTAGTTTCGTTCTCGAATCCCTCAGTCCACGGAAACTCCTCAAGAGTCTGCACAGAAAATGACTACCAGTAGCCTCCTTTTTGTAAAACTATCTACGCTACATTGTTACCTTCAGAAGCTTTCACACATTTTACATTTGCGATGTAAACAGCTGAGGATTTTGATGGGAATGGACACACATGATGTTACTAAACGCGCAATGAACGGGTAGAGATGTCAGGGCATTACCTCACTGAAGCTGGTCTGAAAATCTCACCTCAGAAATCAGCCGCCACAGCTTACCATCTACGACAACATGCTCATCGCAATATGCACCGCTTTTACCTTGATGAGACACCTACACATTGGACGTGACAACATCGGTACCTATGTTGTCATTACTGACAATCGTATCTCATGGCGGCCTGCTGGAAAATCTGTTCGACAAAGTCACGCTCCCTTCTCAGGTTTGTTGAGGCGCTTACTGCTCGAGGAAGTAGATGTGATAAAGCAACCGCGTTGCAAGTTCATCAAGTCGCTATACTCTCCAGTGTTCTGTACGCTCTACTACTTCTGAACATACCGTTCAGTCTGAGGAATCAGTTCAAACGCGACCACCACGTTGCTTTTCATGTGGTGCTTGGATTTTCCATGGAGCCCAGTCTACACCTTTGTTCCCAGAGGCACAGCAGAAGCGCCTCAGCCTATATGCAGATGAGTGAGCACCACGGCATATAGAGTGTCTCCACTGGGCACCAGATGGACAAGTGCTCCTTACCCACCTCATCAATCATCGTCCGTCCGTCATGGTAAAAATGCCGAGTACGTTTTCTAACATTATTGGTGAGCATGATTCCGGCACTGCTGCTAGAATCATGCGAAGTTAATTCCTCCTACACTTCTACGTTTCTGGTATTCGGAAAAAGTCGCGACTTTCAGTGCTGGCTTTGTGCCAGCTAACCTTTCCTACATATTTGAAGAATATTCCGGACACGTACAAATCTACACTGACGCCTCACTACATGGCGACAAAAGTGCATCTGCTGCGTCCTCCCGCCCTGTAAGCAGGAGCACGATGTGTCGTCCGTATCCCATACTTAACCTCGATCACTACTGCTAACTTAGTGGCCATCAGACTAGCGCTGAAATTCATGGAGGGAGAATTCACAGCTTGCAAGGTGGTTCTTCTTACCGACTCACTCGGAGCGTTTAGTTGCCTTAAGCAACTAGATAATAACAGCCCCATCGCGCGTCACATTATCAACTTCATCTGGGCAATTGCATCCTTAATCTCTCAGTGGATAGATACCGTCGCACGTGGTAATTGCCGGCAATTTGAAGAGGCGGACAAGTGTGCGCGGCAGTCGTCCAGAAGTTTTCTACCAACTCGGTGATGCTCGTTTGCTCATCCGCCGCCACTTGCACGGACAGCACCCTGATAACTGTTTCAAATAGAAGGTAATTTCCTCCACCTGTTGGTGGGCGTGGTTAACCACACATCCTTTAGAGCTTTGTTAGTGAAGCTTAGTGTAGGGCGTGTCATGATGGCTGAATGGTCGCACAGACTGGGTAAGGCGTTATGTGCATCCTGTGGAGCAAAAGAAACGCTGATTCATTCAATATTAAACTGTCCCTCATTCAGTACGCAGCGGTTTGCACCTTAAAGAGACTACAAGTCGCTTAGCTTTTCATGTGCTACAATGGACTACATTTATGTTATCGTTGTTTACAAAGAGTTTATTTCAAGAAATGATGATACGACCGCTATGAGTCACGATGGTGGCACAATTCCACCACGACGATAACATATACGATACGACAGGCGGCAGTCATTGTAACACATACAATGGCTCAACAGGCGGCAGTTTGTGGAAATAGCAGATGAGTACTCATCTCCTTTGCCTGTCATCTCTGAAGTGCCTCAAAGACCTTTGATAGGATAATTGCAATTTTTGCTTTACATCAACGATATTGCCAAAGATGTGGACCTTAAGATTCGCCTTTTTGCGGATGACTATTTGTTATTTTGTCGAATGAGAAGCGTCCATGACCAATCCCTGCTAAATGATCCCATAAACATAATTTCGAATTGGTGCGCCGCGTACGACATGGAAATTAGCTTCGATAAACCAGTCTGCATGAGTGTTACAGCAAAAGAAAAATAATCATCGCTATTTACTTAAAAAATTGGACGTAAGGAAATTCGACGAACAATGAAGATGAAATTTCTAGGTGTTACCATCACGGCATAACTTAAGTAAGGACGAATGTGTTGCCAATATTTGTGGATCGGCACAGCGAAAGTGGGGACTGCTTCGACGGAAATTAAAACAAACGTCTCCTAACGTAGTGAGGCTGAAGGCTGGAGTACGCGAGTATATTGTGCGACCCGTACCGACTAACTCTAATAAATCAGATCGAGCAAGTACAGCGTCTTGCTGTGCGCTTTATGTTTTCTAAATGCGAGAGTGCTAAATCTGTTACTGCATTGATTGATAAGGCCAACCTTCCAAATCTAGCTTCACACAGGAAAATAGCCGGGTTAAAGTGTTCTTATAAACTGTGCAATGGCATCTTAAACCTAAATCCCGGGCTCTACTTGCGGCCTCCAGGCAGAGTGTCACCTCGGTCCAGTCACCCATACGTTGTTATGCCTGATGTGCCTAGAGTTGGTGTTTACAAACATTCGTTTCTTGTCAAAACTATAGAAGAGCGGGGCAACTTAAGCTCAGCAATATTTGAGGGTAGCAATTCGCTTGCGACCTTTAAAAGAAAGCTAGTACCACTATTTGATTCCGACGTTCTTTATTGACAAATAGAGTTGTACTACTCTGTTCTTATGCGGCTGTTTTTTTAATGTTGTACGCTGTTTATATATTTTTGCTTTCCGTTTGCATTGTGCTGCTTGTATTACGCTGTTTGTATATTTGCTCTTAGTGTTGTGAATGTGCCCATCCTGTAACAGCCCAAAAGGGCTCACAGTATTGAACACAAAGAAAGTACGAAGCATTATATGCGCGGCACGTCTTCAAAGTAATGTCCGAGTCTACATGGCCTCACTCGCATATAACAACGTAGACCCACGGAAACGTATAGTAACACACAAACTAATTGCAACGATATATAAAAATGATGTTGAGTATATACAATGTACACAAGGTTATGTACAATGTTGATGTGACAGAGGCACTTTACATAATTTTGTTGTGATGCTATGAGATGTGTATATACAAAAAATATGTATACGAGAGCACCGGGCACACAGAAACCCTCGGCATCTACCATAATGTGGACATTCACTATTCTTTTGATGACCTGGCTGTAAGAACCCGGTTGGTGGAAAATTAAGCCATGTCCGTCCATCAGCCAGCGAGACGAAACGGAATGACCACTGTTGAAGGAACTCCTCTTCCCGAAGGAAGAACAACTCTTCTCACAGAAATGACATTAGCTGCGAGTAGAGCCTCTCAAGAAGCGGAAACAGAGTGCGTCGGCGATTGCGTCCAAACGTCACCAAGCACATAAAGCCCTTCTAGCATTTCTTGAAGGCGACAAATCTACACTCCTGATTATAGCCTACCATTTTCCTCCAATTTTGTGCTAACTTGCGGAGCGTTTGCCTCCCGATGAGTGTGTGATGCACATTGACTGTTTATTCTTGTGTTCTTTATTTTCTCTCCTCAATGTCTCTTCTGTTCTTCATTCACTACTGTTTTTTATGAACCTTTTTTTCTTTTAGAGGTGCCAAGCGTTGTGACCCTCCTGGTGGAAGTTGCCAACCAACTCTCTTCTTCATCTCTGTCATTGTTTGTATATGCGCAAACCAAATAAAAGTAAACATAAAAACCATAAACGTTTCTGCATATGCATATGCCTTCGTGGAATAAAATGATGAGGAAGGGGGGGGGGGGGGAGCGGCGGTCGGAGGGTAGGGGTGCTTCCATTTGGAGACACTGTCTCGCTCGAGGCGGACACCTGACCCATATATATTCCTCGGCGAAAGGAGCAAGCTCAGCACCTGGTGTTACAACGCTGTTTTTCCCTGAAGCAGTGACCGAGCACAATACTCTTTAATTTCAGTGATCTGCGAAGAACGAGTGCACTGCGCATTACTTGTACAGTGGCTATTCTTCAAGAAACCGTTCCCGTTATAGTTTTTCAGGTCGCTGTGCTAGCGGGGCTGATTTAGAATAACTTGAGAAAAGGAGGCAGAGGTAAAACGTTTTTGTTGGTCAAGGATGTTCGTTGTTTATGGTCCCATTCCGAGCAACCCTTTTCGGCTTACTCGAAGTTATTGACGTTATTCTAAATTAGCGCCGGCGTCGGCGGCACGGCGAACTGATGAACTTTTCATAACTCGCTGCTCCCCACCGTGGCGGGATGACCACATTGAATGAAAACTTAAAAATCTTGCTACGTTTCACCGAGACGTTGTAAAGGGGACTTTTGCAGCGGTTTTCGCGTGGCAACGGCGTTTGGCGGTGCTCGGTATTGGATGTCAATAGATATAGCTAGCAATGGAACCTGCGTCTGCGTCTGCGTCTTTTTTGCTTAGACACGTACGTACTATCAAAAATTATAAACGTTCCCTTGCGTATATTTCACTCGCATACACAACTTCCTTGCACGACCTTCCTTAGCCACTAATCCGGAATTTTATTTCTTTAAGGTCATGTTTTGGCGGATCCGCATTGGAGGTCAGTTATGAGTTCGTACGGCTATGGTGGCGAAAGCTTACGGTGTTGTGGCATTGCCGAGCAACGCAGCCAGCGTGGCAGTCCCAAAGCAGCCGAAGCGACCAGGACTTCGGTGAGTACGCGCAGGTGGCGTCGGTGATGAATAATTACTAGGAACAGCCACCAAACAGACCCCTAAACTTACGACGAAGGGTGTGAGAACTCGCATGTGCAGCTTCGGTGTCTGCTGCATAAGTTGCTCAAATTAACATACGCATGCGTAGGCAATTTTTGTTAACCTGCGACTTTATGTAGCCTGTCGAACCACTTATTCCAGTGTCAGTGTTGCACCTCCGAGTGTTTTGTGGTTGCTCATGATGCCTCGAAGTGCGTGCGCTGACCTTGCACACATCTTGAGCATAAATGCTAAGGAGTGTAGTGAATGACACAATTGTACGCAGAATGTTTGGTTTGCAGTACTTCCAGGGCGGTAGCTTAGCGCTGCATGACAAGAAGATATAGAGTGATGCATTCATTCTGTGCACTGGAGAGAAATACGATGCCCTGCTCAGTTCTTAAATTAAACTTTTTTTTTATTAGAGAACTATGTCCGCGTATCGGCTCTAATTGACGCCTAGTATTCAGGTGCCATTAAGCTTCACTGTCTTTACTAAACATCGCTATTCGTGGTCATCGCCTTCGTCATCAACGACATCATCGTCGTCATCATCATCACCTGGTGCCATCGTTCTCTTTCTTTTCCCTTTTCGCTCTAGATTGCAAATGTTCGGGCCTAAACGTGGTCACTCGAGCAAACTCAGACGTTTCCACTAGATTTCGCATTAGGTTATCGCATTGTTTCAAATGTGGTGCCGCGAGACTGGTTCTGGATCACAAGAACGTTCTACTTTCTTTTCTTTCGTTCACTACATTAAGCATATTTCACGGGCGCTATAACGTAAAACTATTCCAAACTTTTCTATTCCAATTCTGCAATCAGCCCTTCGCGATTGGTCAAAAACTTTTTTGGGCCACCCCCATTTCACCTGTCTGTCACGCGACGTCACAAAAACCGCGATAGCTCCCCATCTGATATAACGTGCAGACACGGATTGTGCATGAGTTGACTGAACAACAGAAAAATAGCTATTTCTGATTCGACGCCTCTTCGCCATTAACCCTCGGCTATTGGTCAAAAGTTCTCGGGCTGCGCCCACTTCACCTGCCTCTCACGCGACGTCACAAAACCACAATAACTCACCGCGGCAAAGTGACGCGTACGCGATAAAGATGCATTAATATGCCGAACAAAACTGAATTTTCTTCTGAATAGCCGCAGGCTGCCCCGTTCCGAAAGGAATAAAAGATAGATGCCGCCGATCGCTCACGCACTGGCTACTCGCTCCCGTCGGTGAGCATGGGTTTATTTGCGTGTAATAAGAATTTTTGAGTGGCCGTGCAACGTTTTCGAGCATTTTGGCACGTTTACGACATCGTTCTGCCAACTCTTCTTTGCTGAGGATCCGTTTTAGCGTCATTCTTAAGTTTCCGTTGCATGCCGCCGCGATTGTCGACAAGCCACCGAAGCAAAGTAAGGGGAAGCGGACCAATCGCAGACGCCGGCGCCGCCCTCTTCATCCGGTTATCAATTTTCAGTGGAGTGGCTCGGCCCTATCGAATCTCTCTCCACTTAAGCGTGCTCTTCGCCTCTTGTGAGCCAATTGGATAAGACAAGCCGCTCAGTGTAGGCAATGTTATTCGCTTTTCAAGCAAACAAAAGTGACCTCCTATGAACGAGGAGAGCGTTTGGTTGGTCTATTCAGGCAACCCTGCGGGTGACCGCCCGATGCTTGCGTCGGCGGTTACGCAAATTCGACGTCAGGAGATTGGAATAAAAACATATTGGAATAGTTTTACGTTATAGGGCCCCATGAACCCACTTTGAAGCACTAAGAGTCTGGCTGGTTCACGGAAAAATAAAGGTGCAGGCGGCTCTTAGAAATGTTTACTTAAGAGGTGAGGAAAACGATCACAGTCAATGCCATTTCAGAGAAGGAAGAAGCTGGCGGAAGCTGAACCTATGCGGACACCGCAGGCACAAACAATAGAGTGGTCCTAAAGAAAACAAAGTGGCAAATGGCAAGGCTGGATAAAATCAATAAAAACGTTTGCAAACGGGGATAAAGTACACAAATAAAGGTTAAGGGAACTTTCAGGGCTACGTACTTACGAGCTCGTTCGATAAAAGGAAGTTGGAAACGTGGATATCACACTCCTTCCCATTTTCTTGGGCATCTAGCGTTCGACTGCAAATTAGCACATGTGCAGAGCCTGCTTCAAGGAGCGTTCTGCATTTATAATTACGGCTTCGGCCAAGGAGAACGTCTGTTTGCCTCATTAAATCTTGTTTACCAAAGGAGTGCGCCGGTTCGGTTTCGCTGCTGTTTTCCTTTACTGACCTTAAGGTGCCCCTAAGCGTAGCCTTGCTCCCGTGCCTATGTAGCATATAATACACAGAAATATGAGTATGGAGCACGGTGTGGAGAAGCTGAAGTTGATATCAATTTCCATTGCATATTTCGATATCTCTTGTTACTCGAGTCAGTAAGACTAATTACTTATCTTTCCAGTTATTGACTTCCTGGCTTAGATATTGTGAGGAGTTTTAGACCATAACTTAAAAGGGACTCTCCATGGCTTGCACTTTGCTGCATTTCTCCCAGTATTTTCTGTTTGGCGTTGAATAGCAGCATGCTACAAAAATAAAAAACTGTGGCGGCCGGCTCACGCGCTCCCGTCGCACTGCCTTCAAGACGCAGTGAACATAAACATGCCCGATTGTTCCTTGAACTGGACATTCTAATTGAAGAAATACCCGATTCATTATGCCGGTGGCAACTGCACCCCTGTCAATCACTGCTTCAGTAGATGTCGCCAGCTGCAAGCAAGAACTGAGTGCGCTGCGTCGTCGAGCAAATAAGAGACACATGAAAGCCAGTCTATCATTAGCTGGACCCTATGAATTGAGTGGGATCACCCGGCCACGTAGCTTCATTCAATCGTTCGCAATAAGTTGGAGAGCATGTCATGGAGGGGGGGGGGGGGGGGGCGGAGCGAGGCTGTTGTCAAGCAAATTTTCCCAATCGTGCGCTTTGTATTTAACGTGGAAAACTTGACTATGCAACTGTTAGCCTGGTGCTAAGAAGAAAACATCATGTTTGTAATGATGATTTACCAATAAGCCATAAAATGTGACAGAATTCATCTTACTATGACTGCCGAAATTTAATGTGATTAGCATACAAGCAATTTAGCAGCACGTCGTATTTCCACCACCAAAACGCATCAAGTATGAACCACGTATACTGTCGGGCTGCTCTCTCGTGCCCTCTGCACTCGTTTCGCACCATCTAGCAGCATACCCGCGGTATTCGCACGAAGTCTCCCTCATTTTGAATGGCTTCCGAGATTGGTGGCGTGCCGGTGCTTGCTAACAATGAGAATATTTCCTACATTGTTCCGGGGCATTCGTGACACATCGCTAATAAGTGCCACATCACTAATAAGTGCCGACCTATTATTGTTAAGTTTACATCGTCGAAGGTAAAAGATAACATTTTTTCTCAGAGGAAGAAGTTTTAGTCTTCAAAGGTTTCCGTTAGCGAAGACTTTCCGAGGGCAACTCGAAACTCCCGGAAAAAGCTGCTTGAATTTGGCAAAAACTTTGGACAGCCACTCGCATTACGCGTAATCAAATTATATATTAGCAGAATTGCATATGTGTGTTCCCATGTTTCTGACCGTGTGTGCGAACTTGACACTCGCGAGGAGCGCAACACCGGTGGCATTGATAATGCTCCCTGCGCCCCTGCCTCAAATGCCGGCAGCGCACGCGCACTATCAGCGTAGCTAACGCGAACGCACCCATCCAGTCAGCTGTGCCTTTTATATTCCAATGTTCGTAGTCTGTGTGACAAACGCGATGGTTTATCATCGATAATCGACACATGTCCCGCGGATGTGGTAATACTAAGTAAAACGTGGCTTTCCTCGGCAATCGCCAATCATTAAATATTGCATTGCGAATCAGAGTACAAATTTTATCGGTCTGACCGTACTGGTCGTCCAGGCGGTGGTGTATTTAATAGCTGTTCGGGATACCGCTGTTCCCAATGCTATTTTGGTTGACAGTAATTTAGAATTTATTAGTGCATGTATATTTATTGAGCATAAAGGCCTTTTCTTCAGCGTATGTTACAGAACGCCAATGTCTTATACCACAGTTTGTCACGATTTACATGATGTCCTAAATAAGGTATCTGTGCAATTTCCCAACTGGCCTTTATTTCTTTTCGGGAACCTTAATTTACCTGCTATTAATTGGACTACTGAGCCGGCAAACCTCGCGGTAAATTCGGTGGGATGTTTTTCATTTTTAAATATTTGTCTGGATTTCAACCTTAGGCAACTTGTCCTTCAGCCTACCCGTTGGTAACCTCATTCTGCTAATGTAGCAGATTTGCGGCTTACGAGAACTCCAGAACTCGTCTCACCCCTAGTTTTTTTGCCTGGCATAAGCAATCATTGTTTAATAACTGCAGTATTCAGGCCTGTACGCCTCACAAGAAGCAAGTCAAATTTATTAAAGATTATAAAAACCCGAATTTCTCTGCCATATGTAACGAACTTGCAGAATTCATCACTGCCTTTATGCCGAGCTTTTACAGTCGCACCGTTCATGAAAATTGGTCTCTCTTTAAGTTGCCGACTTGGTCGATCGCTACATTCCTGAAAAATGCATTGTTTCTGCTTCGAAAGACCCTTGGTTTAACGCCCATCTGAAGCGCTTGTTAAGCAAAAAAGAAAAGGATATTCCGCCGAGCGAAAGTGGTGATGACGCCCGGACGATGGCATGCGTGCAACAGCGCTGATCACGAGAACAAAAATGCCATTGCGCAGGCAAAAGACGTGTTCCACAATTGTACCTTGGCCACTATGCTTAAAGATAACCCTCAGTAGTTTTGGAATGTAGTTCGTGGCAGCAAATCTAACACGATTCACTTGCTCGACAGCAATGGTGATGCTGTTCCTAATTGTGACTGCTGCAATGTGCTAAACGATGTTGTTGTTTCTTGCTTTTCTGGCTTAATGGCCTTGTTTGTGTACGCCAATAGTCGCCGACTGTAGTTTTGTTCCAATGGATTTCATCTCTGTAGATTCAGCTGGGATGTGCCGTCTGATAGAAAATTTAAAGTTGTCTAACTCTGCAGCTACTGACAACATAAATTCAAAGTTCTTAAAAATACAAAAGTTTTCTCTTCCATTATATATACTTACTGAACTCTATTCACAGTCTTTACAGACTTCTACTTTGCCAGATGATTGGAAGGTGGGTAAGGTGGTTCCACTTCACAAATCAGGTAACACCCATGCTCCCCTAAAACTACAGGCCAATGTTTTTAACCAGCGTACCCTGTAAACTTATCGAACGCATCATTTATTCAAACTTGGTATGTTTCCTAGAATCAAAAGTTTTTTCTCCTTCTCAACACGGTTTCAGGAAGCATTTCTCTTGTGAAACGTAGTTACTCTCTTTTACTAGCAATCGTATTGGAGCTTTTGACAAAAATTTGATAACCGATCGCGTCTTTTTAGATTATGCAAAAGCCTTCGACACTGTATGACACAAACTCCTCCTCCTCCTCAAAATGTGGAGGATGAGTTAATAAAACGGAGGAAGCCTCACCCTTCCCCTTTTCCAATAATACCCCTCCGTTTCCACCGCAGCGTCTTCGGCGCATTTTAATGTGGACTAAACGTGGTTTCATTCATTCATTCATTCCTCAAAATGAGCAAGCTCAATATAGATCCTAATATCCCAAACTGGATTAAATGCTTTTCTGACTAACCCCTTACAGTACGTTCACGCGAATGATTACGACTCCCTGAGTGTTCGTTTTACTTCAGGCGTATCCCAAGCATCGATTTTGGGCCCATCACTATTTCTTATTTGTATTAATGACTTACCTGTTTGTATTAACTCTCGCATTAAACTCTTTGTTGATGATTGTGTGCTTTATCGTGTAATTAATAACCCGCAGGACCTTTCTATTTTGCAGTCCGACATTTACGCTATTTCTCATGGTGCGACAAGTGGCTTATCAAGCTAAATACTTCAAAATGTAAAGCCAGGACGGTAAAGCATCATAATAAAGTTAATCACAACTTTGCTTATACCCTTAAGAGGAAGCTTTAGCTCAGGCCTAACTCCGACGCGGCCTATTCGAATACGTGTAAAACGCAAAAAGAAAACGTTTTTCTGAGATAACCCCTGGACCGATTTTAATGAAATTTGTTGCATTTGAGAGAGAAAGCTGAATGCTAGTGTCTGCTGGAAGCGGAATTTCGATTTAGGGTTTGAATTTTGCTAAAATGATTTTCAAATATTCGACCGTTTGAAAACAATAGAAGCACGAAGTTTACAAATTCATAGCTCCACATCAAGAAAAGATATCTTGGTTCCGTAAACGGAATCCATTAGATCATTCAAAGTGAACAAATTCAATATGTCATTCTACATCGTATGTGAATTTGTTGCCTTGTTTACAAGGGTCTTGCAAAAGCTGTATTTCCATGTTACTAAATTTTTTTATATTCGTGCGTAACATATCAATTTTGTCCGCTTTAGATGTACTATTAGATGCAATTCACAGAATCGTATTATCATTTTTCGTTACTCAGTTACAGAGTTGTAAACTTGATAGTCTCATTTTTTTTAAATGTTTCAATTTTTGCCAATTTTTAATAAAAAATTGACGGCCCAATTAAAAAATTCGAAGCCCACAGTCCCTAGATTTTAAGTTTTCCTTTTAAATGCAACAAAGCTCGTCAAATTTGATGCAGTGGTTGCCGAGAAAAACGAATTCTCCTTTTACATGTATTTAGATAGGAGCACGCGAGCTAAAGCTTCCTCTTTGACTCCGCTTTAACCTCCGTTCCTGATTACCGCCATCTTGGAGTGCATGTAATTCACAACCTCTCACAGATATACACGTTTAACATGCAATTAACAACGCTAATCGCATGCTTGGTTTCCTACGCCGAAAATTTTTCTTCGTTCATTCCGATTTACGGAGTAAATTGTACGCAACTCTAGTTAGTTCAAAATTAGAATGTGCTTGCTCTATCTGGGACCCATCTAGCTCCGCATTAATCAGCGCCCTTCAATCCGTTCAGAACCACGCTGCCCGATATGTGCTGTCTAATTACTCTCGCTACGCCAACGTTTCAATGCAAGCTAATTTAGGTGTACCGACAATTCGGTCACGCCACAAGTGCTTCCGCTTAAACCTCTATCACACATTTTTTTACATTAACCCAACACTTATAAACGATCTTTTCCTCCCTCCAGATTACGTGTTCTCTCGGATCGATCATAAACTCAAGGTTAAAATTCCTTTATGTCGCACTAACACTTGCCATGCCTCTTTTTTGCCGCAAACAAGCAGTGACTGGAACCGCCTTCCCGCCTCCGTCGCTGCAATCGAAGACCCTGCGGCCTTTGAAGTTGCGATTAACAATTTATTGTTACAACACTCCTCTCTGCTCCGGAAATTTCGACCACCTGGGGTTCTTTAACGTGCACCTAAATCTAAGTACACAGGGTGTTTTCGCATTTCGCCCCCAACGGAATGCGGCCGCCGTGGCCGGGATTCGATCCCGCGACCTCGTGCTCAGCAGCCCAACACCATAGCCACTGAGCAACCACGGCGGGTAAATAAATAAATAAATAAATAAATAAAACTTCGGGCTCCTGTGCTTGAGGAACGCGTGGGAAGTGGGTTCCATTTAGGGCAGCCCTGGGGAGATATATTAAAGGATTTATTTTCATTTAAGGGCGGCGTAGAGATAGCAAAAGTAGCTCAAGAAGGCTATGAATGCCGTACGCTTTGAACATCTAAACAAAGAAGTCACCATTATAAAACGCAGGTAAATAAACTTCGCTGTATAGTTGAATAAATAGCTCAGAAGACGGAGGTCGGATGAGCGCTGGCTTTAAATTCACATTTATTACAGAAAATAAACGCACGCACGCACGCACGCACACACACGCACACACACACACACACACACACACTCACGCGCACACACACACACACACACACACACACAGATGACGAAAAGGAAACGAAACACAAGGTGACTACAAGCCACAGCTCGAGCGCTCGCACAAGCAAAATGTGTATATTATCGCAAGTGATTAACGAAACAGCTTCTGCGATAATGCCTCTTCACTGCTTGATAGAGTTCACTATGATGGCTAACGCACGTGGCGCAATTTATTTAATGAGAAAATCGTTATCTATTTCTCGAGTTAATTGTTCCCGGTGCCTAAATATGGTGCGTCGAACCAGTAGGTCACATTTGCGTTTCCGAACAAGAGGAGGATACTTTGGTGCTCCGTGAGCTTAACGCTGAAAGTGCGACCCACCCACTCAAGGACGCGCTTGAAAAAATAATGTGGTTCACCACCCACTGTTTACAAAGGAAAATTATTATTCCGTGCTTCGCTGTACAGTGTGCCTGTTTCATCATCTTTTTTTCTACTCCGGCGCATGTGCATGAGTGGACAAATTAAGCTCAGCATGTTCATTTCCGAAACCCCCATGTCCGCATTTTTATCGAGAAGCCATGTCTTATAGCCCGTTTGATAGCCCATGGAAGTATGCGGTATAGCCTCAAAACAACCTCTTATTCCCCCACCTCATACTTTGTCACTTCTTCTCCGCTTTCGTTGACCAATAATACTGAGGCCATGTTCACTAACGGAATCGTTGAACGTGTCTGGGCAGCCCGCATCACGCAGTTTTTCACCTGAATACACACACGCGCGCACACAAGCATACGCTAGGCCACCGCGGCGGTGGCCTAGCGGTGGAGCGTCCGGCTTGTATGCGGGAGGTACCGAGTGGTGGGTTCCCGATTGGTTCCCAGTGTTCCCGGCGCCGCTGGAGACCTACCGGTCTTTTCTAATTGGTAGAGATGTTCCCTGGCCCAGTGCTCGGCTTTCGTGGGGGCTTACATCTCGAATAGAGGGGGCCCAAGAGAGATTTCACAAGTTATTTCTGGGCGCCTGGTCTGTCCAACCACACATGGGCCTGTTCAAGAGCATCCGCTGCGACTGTGGGAGGCAAGTGCTGCCACTGGGTACCTACCGGTAAAATAGGTGCAAGCGTGCTGCCGGCCTAGTGCTCGGCCATTATAAGACCTCAATGCTTGGAAAGGGGGTGTCTGTCTCCAACTCGAAGGCGTCTCCGCCCCGATAGGTGCATCTGGGGCGCCACATGGGAAATGGACGCCATGGGAGTGGCTCAAACATCACCTTTTTGTGCTCACGGGGGTTTCGGTGGCAATCTAGGGCGCAAGCTCCTTTCCCAAGCCTTATCACCCCTGAATGAAGCTAAACGCCAGGCCCGGGGGCACTTGTGCCCATTTGAGAACCAGTGGGTGTCTGGCGGTGGTGCGAATCGAACCCGCGACCACCCGCAGTCGAGACGAGCGCTTTACAACTAGGTTATGGCTGTTATAGTAAAAACAATAATGAACACCATCGTGACAGGCCGGCGACGCTGCACAATTTTTCAATTATCCAAATTCAAAACTTGCAGTCGCAGAGTGCATGTCAGCGCTGTATTAAGGCTGTGCTGTGGAGCAATTCTGCAAAATCTTATACACCCAAGATATGTAACCCCGTTATGACGCAGTTACCTCTAGGGACGAAATCTCAAGCTTCGCCTAGAGGTCGCGAGAAGAACGTGAGGAACAGATGGCCTCGATTTAAGTCAAGTAACGACCGTGTGAAGCCAAGAGGTACTGAAGACACGGAAAACAGAAGGGATTAAACAGTTTCTTTCGTTCCGTCTTTCTTTCTTTCAGTGTAACAGTCAATGAATTGAAATTGCTGATTAAATTGGTGTTTTACACATATTCGCGCGGAACATAATAAAAGCGGAATGAACTACGTGCCATCCGTTGAAGTTGAACATATCATCTGCATGACATTTGTTGTCCCAATTTATCTGTCCCGGTGGCCGTCCCAGCATGCGCTTTTATGTGAGAACTGAAGCACAGTGTCATCTAGCCTTAGGGGAGTCTGTACAGCAAAACAAAGGGAGCACCGGGGATGCGTCAGTGATGACGCCACCACACGGCGCTGCGATCAACCAGTGTGCGTAGTGCGGGAAAGTTAAATATGTTATACAAAACTTCCTGCATTTTAAAACTAAACTGCTCTCAAAACGCAGTTGAAATTATTATAATTAAAGAAAATAATACCAAGTGATAGGATACATCAATAATGCCGTGTAAGCTTGCAAAGTTTCCAACTACAGATCATGCAGTGTTCCTGACAGTTTACTTAGCGTTTCGCTTGCAAAAGACAAATAAAAGCTCGTCTGCTCCTTCAGTCAAGTAAGCGCGCATGTGTTTTTCTTATTGAAGTATTTGAAAAGACACGAGGATGAGAAACACACATACACACACAAACAAATACTTTTACAAACCTAGCGCCTGCCGTGCACATAAAGAATGCGCGAACGCTGCAGGAAAAACAACAGCAAGCAATCGTCAGGGACATGCATTACCTCCACGATAACCATAACTGCAGATCCCGGAGGCCTTGTGTCGCACCATTATGGCTCCACCTGCCACCAATGACTTTAGGCTGCAGCGACAGATGACGCTGCCGTAGACCGGACTGCCCCAGCACTCCAGGACGTCATCACAAAAAGAGTCACGTTTGCGGCCCCGGATGACATACTCCTATTCCAATGCACCATACTATGGGTCTTGCTGGACATGCAGACAACTCTAGTGGGGAGCTCATAATGCGCCGTGACTGCTGCTGCTGGCCGACTGTATACACCATGCATGAGAAGGTGGGGACACGCTATGACTTGTGCCCACACTCACCGAGACTGCAGACCGGCCACAAAGCGGCGGCGAAAGCTGTGTGATTTTTCTTTAGACTTGTGAGGGCTAACTCCTTTCCTGTGGCAACCTAGAGTAGTGAGTTCAGCTCAATTATATAACGTAGCGCTTACATGAAGTGTGTTAACCAGGACCTGAGTAAAATTTGGAAACAGTTTCGTAGATCCTGGTAGTCTCCAAGAGTAGACATAATATATCGTGCTTTTCTTCTGTTCTAGAGAGAGAACTACATTTCCCTGGAAATGTCTTTTTTGGACATGATCCCGTGAAAGAGTGTTGTAAGGTGGCATCATACTGTTGTGTACAGTGGAGATTTTGTGAAGGCTACATTTTGCGCAAAAGATTCCTGTAAGTCGTTTTTTTTTTATTTGAATGCGTAGTATTTCCCGCTCTAAATTGTGCTCATGATTGCTCGCCAAAGTTGTTTCGAATTTAGTATCAAACATTTCCGCGCAAACAAGCACCAGCCTGCCTGTCCGCAGTTCAAGTCATTGAGGCCCTTCAGAAATTGTAATTCGGTTGTTGAATAGCTGCCGCTTACCTACTGTGACTTCACTATTGCTGGAGTACTACGGCGAATACAGAACGAACAGATCTAATACAAAAAATTCCTAAGTGAGCTGCGAGAGCTTGGAGCTCATGAAACGCTAATGAGTAGTCCAGTCAGCTGATCAGAAGCAGCACACATGAACGCTATAAAGTTAATGCACTGTAGAAGTCTTCCCACCTGCTACAATTGTTTATATAACGTCTTAAGAACTCTATCGGCAGAATTCTTCATGCGCAGAACCCATTATAAGACATTTGCTCGCTCACGATGCGTTACAAATTCGGTGGAACTCGCAAATGTAAGTGAGATTATAATAGGGAAAAACAAATGGCGCTATTCAAGAGAAGATAGTTGTGTTCAAAATTATCATGGTGTTGATGATGCTGCATGTCTCTGCTGAAGCGAGCATCTTCTTCCGGCTGTTGTGGAGGCCAATCGAAAGAAGAATGGCTCATGCTAGATGAAAAGGAGGCCGGGCATGGCGGGGGTTCAATTCCCAGTGGGCGCGTAAGTCTGCAGAGTCGTGGGCTGGGACCCTAATCGAGGTCTGGGGTCCTTCTGATAACCTTGGGGACCGCATCTCCGGGGAACTCCCATTGTGCTTAACGCCATCTCTTGAGAGCAATTACGGACGATGCTCGGGAGCTTTTTTTTTTTTTTTTATGCGGCCGACCTGAAAAATGATCCACCTCCCACGCGACGACCGCGTTCATTGTGTCTCGCGGTGCTAAATTCATCATCACCACTCAAAAAGAATTTCACCTGTTGGGCCTTTGTTAAAGCTACCGTTAACGAGAATTGCATGGTAGGAAGACAATAGCGAGACAAATAAAGCAGCCAAGAAGAGCTGAGGCGCTATTCATATTAATTAGCGAAAATCTTCTGTCAAGCGTCAGACTGAATGGTGCCGCTTGGGGGGATCCATATTTTGCTTTCAAGCTTCTTCCAGTCTTTATTATTAATCGCCTACGCGATAAAAGAAAGTACATCTCACGAGAATGAAATGTGCGTACGCTGTAATTCGGGTAATAGAAGCGATAGACATGATCGTAATATTTTCCGCATGAGATCTCAAATATATACCGGCATTTCTTTCATTTTGTAGAAGACATGAGGAAGTGGTGTGAAAACAATGAGATAATTTGAGTTTACTTTTCTGATGCCCAAAAACCGGAGGTAAACCAAACAACATCAATAAAATACTTGAAAGTATATACACGACGACTGCCTGGTACTCCAGGCATTCGTCGTGCCCCAATGAATTAGAGGGTTGTGTGGATAGCTCCAGCCGTCTCACACTCACGCTCGACATCTTTCTAGGATAATCCATTCGGAATGGTAGCATCAGACCAATGTATTTAGAGACTGCCTTCGAGTGCGGTGCTTCGCTCATGGTGAAAGTTTTCGACCTGGAAAAAGCTGGCGCAAACATTTACTGAGATACTTTGGAACACCGAAAAAAGGTGGCTGCAGGGAAACGGGACGTTTTACTCATGGCGGATTGTCAGGTACCAGAGGAACACCTTCGTGTTCTGCAAATGGGACCCAAGTTCTGCTCCGCACCTGCCTTCGATGGCTTCGAGAAGCTCGCCACAGCGCGGCCAGTAGCCCAAATGGTTCAATAGGTGGACGGCTCAACATTCTGTCAAGGGTTGTGTAGACTCTTTGTCAAAAAGAAAACGAGAGTAATGGTCCGAGGTCGAAAATGGGGCCAATAATTGATTTCTTCCTTTCAAACAAACAAAGGTTGGTTATAGCGGAATAATAAGGTTTATTTGTTGTTCTATGTGCAGAACAATTCGCCGTAAAAGCAAAATTTGCTATTGAAAAGAGTCGTAAGGAAGTTTCTTCAAGACCTGCTGATGGTAAGATACGAGCCATTGCGTTGCTTGACAACTTCATGCTGGCATCAACTTGTTGCCTCCGGTAAAAAGACTTAAGAAAAACTCCTTTGGGTCCCTTCTTCTCTGCGAAGACCCACAAACAGGATATACATACCCTTTCGAGTGATAATTTCGGAGTGACACGTGGCAACATGAAATTTCAGCGTTCCTCCAGATTCACCTGTCCGCCTTGAAATATCAGGACCCTCTTTTGTAAGGATCTAGTCTCGTCGTTGAATTTATATTCGCTAAAAGACTGTCTAATTTCTGTGGCTTTAGCATTGATATTGACGACTCGTTCTACTCCATACCCCATCCTGAATTAATATCGCCTGTAAAAGATTGCATCACCTAGGTTAAAGATGAAAGAAAAGTTATGGTGTTTTACGTGCCAAAACCACTTTATGATTAAGAGGCACACCGTAGTGGGGCACTCTGAAAACTTGGACCACCTGAGGTCCTTTAACGTGCGCCTAAATCTCAGTACCTGGGTGTTTTCGCATTTCACCCCCATCGAAATGCGGCTGCCGTGGTCGGGATTCCATCCCGCGACCTCATGCTTCGCAGCCCAACACTATAAGGTTAAAGATAAAGTCTCGTTTATTAACAAATGTAACATGCCCATCGATTGTTTTATGGAACTCGCGCAATTTCTACCTGACTTCAACCTTAGTAGCCTATGGGGAAAAGATTTACCCTCTGGCATTTGTATTAGGTCTCAGGTCGCACCGGTTCTTCGCGATATTTTTCTTTAGTTGCTTGCATAGGGCCATTGAAAAATAATTTGAAGCCGTTCTAATTAATATGTTTACATACGCAGATGATTATCTTTTGTTAGTTGACTGCGAATGCTTTGAGCAGAAAATGAACAAGAATGTTGATCTGCACGAGCAAGAAATCCGGGGCTAACTTTTACCCATGATGTTCCGCAAGATAATCTGTTGCAGTTTCATGGTCTTGCAGTGTCTCTTCATGCAGGTCATTGATGCTGGTATTTTTCTCCGAAAAAAAAAAACGTTATTAGACTTTTCGTTCTCCCACTCTAAGGTGGTAAAATGTGATGTCGCTGTCAACGTTATACATTCTGTAGTCGCGAAGTCGTGTCACCACACAATGAGATATGTGTTTTTCAAGACAGATCGCTAGATTACAGGCCGCTGGCTAACCGAGTAACGCTTGGGTTTTTGCTGCCCAAAAGATTCTAAAAAGAATGAGTGGAAGGTGCGCTACTCATGGTTTTACAAAAAGGCGACAAGAATTCGCGGTTGTGCTTTATTTACACACATTCTCGCATAGGATTAAAAAGTGTGGAAATAATTTGATGTTGATGTGGTTTTTTTCCTCTAGCAATAAATTGCAGCGAATTTGCTTTTCTATGTGAGTTGTCGACGCAGCGCTGTCTATTCCTCCCTCCTGCAACAAGACATTCCATGTAAAGACTGGGCGCTACTTGATTGTGCGAATGCGCGAGCGCGGCAATGCGCTAAAGGCTGCAGCCGATTCGCATTGGTCTGCCCTTTGTTCAAAATGTGGGTGCGTTCCGGAATTTTCGCGCACTTCAGCACTATAACGCAATCAGGACTCACCAACTAGGGAAATAGCTGAAGCTGTTTTTACTGCAATAGCAAATATATGGACACTCCAGGCGCATTTCTGCCGTCGCCGTCGCCGTGTGGTTTCGTATAAAGTCCAAGGGCGACAAAATCGTCGCCGCACGCCGTATGCTGTTTGTCAGAGTGAAAGCGTGCGAGACTGAGCCGGCTAACATGGCTCAACTTCGCACATACAGGGGAAAGAAAGCGGGAAGGATGCGCGCCGCGTGAATCCCGGCCACGGCGGCCGCATTTCGATGGGGGCGAAATGCGAAAACACCCGTGTACTTAGATTTAGGTGCACGTTAAAGAACCCCAGGTGGTCGAAATTTCCGGAGTCCCCCACTACGGCGTGCCTCATAATCAGAAAGTGGTTTTGGCACGTAAAACCCCATAATTTAATTTTAATTTTTTTTTTAATGCGCGCCGCTTCCCGCCACGCGCAAGGCTCTGGGGGGAGGGCAAGGAAGGAGGGCGCGTTTTACACCGGGTTGCCCGGGCAGCCACACGCGCCTGCCCCGGCCGGTGTATCTTGAAAGCCATCTGCGACGGGGACAGAGTCCGCCGTGCGCTGCTTTCGCGGCTTAGTTCGTGTTGGCGCGAGAGGCAGCACGAAGGTCGGTTCATTTGCTGCTTCTGCGGCGCCTCCTCATTCGAGCGTTATGACAGCGAGTTTCCGCGGTTATCGAGTGAGATGTGTTCATGGTTGCTTGTGCGCGCGTGACACCATGCCTATCGACAAAATGTAGCGCGAAGGCACAATTACAAATAAGAGACATAGATACACGTCACAGGCGCAATTGACCGTCCGTCACTTCGCCGTGCCTCGCCGCGGGGGTCATTGCCCCGTGCTCTTTCTTGGAACCGAGGTGGCTGCCCGACTTAGGGTGCCTCGATGCCAGTGCCGCCGTTCAGGGTGGTGCCATCCTTTGACCACCCCCACGCCGCCTCTTTCTCGCTGCGACGCCATTTTGAATCACGGCTTGCGGTCAGAGTGGTCACAGTTGATCGGTGCTAACAGCTGAGCTTGCGTTGTTCGAGGCACTCGCTGGTGGTTCAACTTGTTTGACAGTGTTCGACTGCATGACTGATAAGCTTGTCAAGTCCACTGAGCCATCATGACGGGCTGTTGTGTGCCAATGTGCTCCGGGTCAACACGTAAAGGCCTGCATTGTTTTCGCTTCCCCCGGGACTCGGAGCGAAGAAAGAAACGGGAACCTCAAGTAAAGCGGAATCGGTGGAACGCAACTGACAGCTTATATATCTGCGAGGTGAGTTGCAAAGCAGTTAAGTCTTATCGATCTGTATTTTGCAATTAAAGCAAACTCGTGTATGCCGCTGCTGCATAGGCAGCGTATAGGTACGCGCATACGTACGGGCGCGAGCGGGTTTTTTGTTTTGAACTTAGCTTTTCTACGCGAGTAGTGCCCTGATTATAGAATCGGACGAGGGTGATTTTTATTCGCGGAATATTTAACACTAGCAAAAAACCGTAACGTCGCACACCTGTTTTATATTTTCACAGGAAGCACTGGCGTCTCTTTTGCAAAGTTCGCGTCGCTGTTGCTTAGACAGCAAGAGTTACTTTTACGTTGAGCGAGAATAGGCGAACCAAAAGTTAAGTGCTCGTTATTTGCTACTGAAGGCACACACTGCTTCGTCTGGAGAGTGCGGCTGTTGTGGTGGTGCCACTCGAAGCCCTGCGGTTTTCTCTGAGATCTCAGTAGATAATTGCGGCTCTCATGTCAAAGTGCATAGAGGATTTTTTTTTTATTGGTATATAATTGCATCGTGCTATTCGAAAGCGACGTAGCCGATGTTATGATCGCGGGCATATTTGCACTACGCTGTTCGTAAGCAGACCTTATCGCTGCATGTTCATTCCTGATCGTGGTTACTATTCTGTGACGGAGCTAAATACCTAAGCAGGATGTACTCATGTAAACGTGCAGCTAACGCACATTATGAGTCAAATTTTTCCTGAGCTTTCTGGCTCGGCGTCTGTCGTAGCCTGCGCGTTGTTTGGAAACGTGCGAGGTTCGATAATACAGCAGCATTTTTTATGAACATTTTCTGTTAAGCACCTTAAATAACTGGTTATTTTTTACAAGTACTTTTGTATCAGTCCAAACAAACGTGAATAATCACATTTGGTGTTTTATTTATTTTTTTAGCTCCACTTTGAAGAGGACCAGTTTGAGAGAAATCTACAGGATCGACGCCGCCTGTTAAAGTCTACAGCTCTGCCCACGCTGTTCGACTTTAGACGTGAGTAATAATTGTAGTGAAGCGTATTATTTCCGCGATTTTCAGTTATTTAAATAAGCATTGAGACATGTCTTTTTTTATTATTATTCTTAATTCAGCTCAACCTAAGCGAAGGAAACTCCCTATGAGATGGACTACCGAATGTGGACCTGCTGGCGAGGAAGGCACCAACTCCTCCTCAACAGTTGCTACAGACGCTGACCAAGAAGACTCCGCAGAACTGAGTCGAGATAGTACCTCTTCTTTCCAAGAAAATGCAGTCGAGCATGAGAGCAATGAAGATATTTCCTCGCTCTCTGTATGTGAGCTACGAAAGGCTCTACACGATGCGAAAAAGAAAAACACTGATTTGCATGAAAACTTGTCGACATCAAAAAAGAAGTTGAAGACTGCTGCCAGGAAAACAAAGCGGTTATAAAAAGATCTCTCAGCGCTGACCAAAAATCTGGATTTCTTGAACGAGGACCAGAAGGCTGCCTTGAAGAGAAAGAGCCGGAAAGGTAGTGCATGGAGTCCAGAAACCATAAAGAAAGCGCTGTAACTCAAATTTGCTTGTGGCTCTGCAGGCTACGACTTACTTTTAGAACAGGGCAATCCTCTTCCCTCGCGAAGAACGCTTTGCAGACGACTGCAGCACCTGTCATTTAAGCACAGCGTTTTGATTGATTAGTAAATATGATGAAAGTGAAAGTTGCCGCAATGTCAAACATTGAAAAAGACTGCGTCATATTTCTCGATGAAATGGAAATTCGCAAGGGTGTCGAGCTAGACCACAGTGGTGACGGTTTCCTTGGCAAGGTGACGCTCCCTGAAACCGACCGAGCAGCAAACCATGTACTCGTCTTTATGGTTGGTGGCCTAAACACCCGCTGGAAGCAGGTGATTGCTTATCACTACACAGGTGCTTTTGTCAATGGAGAGAAGCTGAGAGATTTTGTCTTCCATTTAATCAACCTTTGCGCAGACATTTCTTTGCGTGTGCTGTGCGTGACATGCGACATGGGGAGCTCCAGCCATGCGATATGGCGGAGCTTAAACCTGTCAAGCCCCCGCTACTCTGTCACTAGATGCACTGTTCCCCACCCATGTGACAATTCTATGTCATTGTTATTTATGCCGGATCCTTCACAACAGATGTAATTGCACTCCTGTGGGCAATAAACAGGCGAGGAACTCGCAGTTACACTTTGAAATATTAAAAATCAGACTGGTTGTCATTGCGAGCAAAACAAACGGAAACAGCTCGCGCGACAGAAGCGAAACCAACCGCCGCGCGCGAGCGGCTGATGACGCGCGGCTGTTATCAAAGCGCAGGAATTGGAAAACCAAAAACCACGTAGAAAAAGAAAAAAAAAGAATTTCTTCCACTCGCACGGAGCGGTAGCACCTGCTGGGCAACGGATCTTTAGAATGATAGCCTGTTTCAAATGATAGCCAACTGATGGCACACTAATTGTTCAACCTCGACCACTCGGGGCCCTAAAATTATTTCGTACAATTACGTCTTCGACCCTCGGATGTTAAAATGGCTATTATGAGTAAAAAAATGCGCAGTGCAATATTGATAAAAAGATTGTTCAAATCAAAGCACTCGAAGCGCGCTGAGAGCATGAACGGCGCCGTTATGAACGCTAGCGCAGCCGATCCCGTGTGCTTCAGTATGGCGGCGCCGTTGAGGTTGTCTCCACCCTGAACGGCGGCGCTAGTATCGAGGCACCCTAGCCCGACTGGGACGCCAGCACAGCCACTCGGCAAACCTGCATTTACTGTTGAATAAAGCCAGTCGACTGTCCGTTCTCAAGCTGTCAAAACGTGTATTCCTTGCCTCTGCCAAACCGATCTCCCAACATGTATTTACAAGAGATAGAAACAGCACCTAAGCAGCCCAGCCACAGTTCTTCGCCCTTTTTCTCTCGAGGCGCTTTCATCGTTCTGTTCCACGCAACATCACCCTCTCGACGGTGTAGCTCCGTCCCGGTGCAGGTTATGGAGCATCAATTAAGGTGGGTACATAGGGCTTCAGTCTAGCATTATGAACAACATCGTTGCTTATCTTGGAGGCAGTGAAGACTCACCTGCCGGTGCAATCTTGTACGTCCCGTCAGCGAGTTGGCGCAATATGTTATAACTACCAAAGTAGGACGATACGAGTTTTTCGGACAATCCGACACAACGCGAAGGTGTCCAGAGGAGCACAAGATCACCAGGGGGAAAATGGGCTTCTCGGTGCAGACGGTCGTAACGGCACTTTTGAAAGCCTGATGAGGCAGTAAGGCGATCACGAGCGATTTGTCGGGACTGTGCGGCCAGGGCAATAGCATCCCGGGCGTAAGCTGTTGGGGTCTGTAATTCGTAGGAAAGTAACGTGTCCACGGGTAATGCAGGGTCGCGTCCGACAACAGGCAGAATGGTAAAAATCTGGCGGTGCCATGACGAAACGCATTATGAGCAAAGGGAATTTGTATGGCAGAGTGACGTCCTGTTCACGGTAATCGTTGGAAACGTACATGGCGAGCATTTGAGTTAGCATGCGGTTGACGTGTTCGGTGAGGTCATTCGTTTGAGGGTGGTACGAAGTAGCGACTTTGTGCTCAGTAGCAGAGGGGTGGAGCAGATCATCGACGACCTTCCACAAAAAGTAACAGCCACAATCTGTAAGGAACCGGCGAGGGGCACCGTGGTGTAGGATCACATTGTGGAGCAGAAAGTCGACGATATATGTCGCGCAGTTGGTTCGAATTGCTCGCGTGATTACATATCTTGTTGCTTAATTTGTTGTCATTGTAATCCACTTGTTTTCTCTGGTAGAAACAGGAAAAGAGCCAAGTAGTTCGAGCCCCACACGGGAAAATGGCTCCACGTCAAAAGGTTGAAGGAAACCAATATGAAGTAATGCAGGTGTCTTCCGGCGCTGACACAGATCGCAAGCGACGACATGATGACGCACAGAGCGATAAATTCTGGACCAGAAGAAGTGGCGTATCACGCGGTTGCATGTACGAGTGACACCCAGATGTGAAGCGGTAGGATCGTCGTGTAGCTGTTGGAGCACGGCAAGTAGGAGGTGCCTTGGAACGACTAGCAGGAGCTCGGGACCATCAGGGTGAACGCTGCGAAGATATAAGGTCTCATCGTGCAGGGTGACCATCCTGAGGGAAGAGTCACTGAGCGCGGCGTTTGTCACCGATAGGGAGCAAGTCGGAGATAGACAGAATGCAGATGTCTGAGTCAACATCTGCGACGTCTGGTGGATCCACAGGATGGCGGGACAGCCATTCAGCGTCTTGATGCAGACGGCCTGTTTTATGCTCGATGAAAAAAGCCTATTCTTGCAAACGTAAGGCCCAACGAGCGGGGCGTCCTCTTGGGTTCTTCAAAGGGGAAAGCCAACAAAGGGGTGGTGATCAGTTACGACGCAGAAACTGCGACCGAACTGGTGTGCTCGAAATTTCGTGACCACCCATACGAGCGCTAGGCATTCACATTGAATGATTGAGTAATTTCGTTCGGCCGCCGAAAGAAGGCGGCTGGCATAAAGCGATGACGCAGTCTTGACCCCGTTGACGCTGGCTGAGCACAGCGCCGATGCCATGACCACTCGCGCCATGCGGGCTTGAGTGGGAGCTGAAAGGTCAAAATAAGACAGAATAGGCGATGTCGTTAGCCGCTTAATAAAGGTAGTAAAGGGTTTGGGTTGCCGTGTTCCACAAGAAAAAGGCGTATCCTTCTTGAGATGGACGGTGAGCGGACGAGCAATATTGGCAAATCCTTCAGGAAAGCGACGGAAATACGAACATAGTTTCATAAGACTTCGGATGTATACTGCTGAACATGGAACAGGTAAATTGCGTACAGTACGAATTTTCTCCGGGTCAGGTTGTATTTCCACAGCGTTTACGAAATGTCCGAGCACTGTAATTTCACGGTGCCCAAAATGGCACTTCGGTGAGTTCAGCTGAAGGTCAGCATCGCGAAAGACAGAGAGGACAGTAGCAAGGCGCTGAAGGGGACTGTTTTCAAGGTCGGTGAAAACATCATCACATCGTCAAGATAACAAAGACATGTTGACCACTTCAAGCCACGCAAAAGAGAGTCTATCATGAGCTCGAATGTAGCTGGGGCGTTGCATAAACCAAAGTGCATTACTTTGAATTGGCAAAGGCCCTCTGGTGCAACGAAGACGGTCTTCTCACGGTCGATTTCGTCTACGCCAATGTGAGTATAGCCCGAACGCAGCTCAAGTGACGAAAAATATTGTCATCCGTGAAGACAATCAAGGGTATCATCTATGCGAGGGCATCATCTATATTTTTTTCTTGATGAGGTGACGGTAGTCAACGGAGAAGCGCCAAGAGTTGTCCTTTTTTTTTACCAAGACAACCGGAAATGACCACGGACTGCTCGAAGGATCAATAATGTCCTTGTCCAGCATCTTGTAGACCTTTTTCTGTACGATGTCCTGCTGTGCTGTGGAGACGCAATAAGGTCGCCTATGAATAGGGATGGAATCACCAATGTTGATGCGGTGGGTGACTACAGCTGTCTGTTCGAGAGGGCGGTTTCCCAGGTCAAAAATATTTTTACAAGAACAAAAGGCGGCGAAGTAGGAAGACCAGGAGCAATCATTTTACAGATTTTTCTCAGTCGGCGAAGATGATCAAAGAGCGGACGGCTGGTGCTGGGGAGGGCTGCTTCAGGGGTAAAGGAAGAAATCTGGATTTCTTCTATAGGCGTGATATGTGCCAAAGCAGTGCGGTGAAGTAGAACGTACTTTGAAAATCCAAAATTGAGGATGGTTAGGCAAGGACAATTCAGGAGGATGCGGATTATGGTGTTCTGGAGTGCAATAGTGCGTGAGAGAACCACGTCAATGATCGGGGATACGACGTACTCGCCATCAGTAACGGGAGAACAAGTGGTCACGATGACATTTGTAGCGGCCTGTGGAGAGAGACGGGTGAACTCGGCAAAACATAAGCGGTGTGATGTACTAGAAGTGACGTCGGCAGGAAACGGCAGATCAATATGTACGATACCAGCGGAACAGTCGATTTGGACGGTGTTAAGAATGGCCATACGGGGTGGCAACGTGCCAGCTTTCAGCCCGCTGCACGTGTTCCAAGCCCACCAGTCGGGGTGCCCTTCCGAGAGCTGCGGTCGGCAGGCAGCCACGTGGCGCGCGATCAACTCCGGAAATTGGTACTTGGCCGCACCACCCGGGGCAAAGCAGTTCTACGAAGCCCTCTGACGTCGGCACTGAAAGCTGGGCGGTACCGAGAACTGCGGATGACCGCCAGCCACGTGGCGCGCGATCAACTCAGGAAATTGGTACTTGGCCGCACCACCCGAGACAGAGCACAGTTCTACGAAGCCCTCGGTCGTCGACTCCGGAGCCTTTGTGTGTATGGGTTCGCACCAGTGTGTTTGCGTGTGTGTGGGCGTAAACGATAGTGCGGGGCGGCGGCAAGTTTGCAATGCTTGGACGAACCTTCCCGACCATTCGTGCTCCGTCCACGACCGAACGATGACGTCGAACTATGACGTCAAGCGGAGAGCTTATAAGCAGCGTTTGCCGGCTGCTAGGGTGTGCTCGTGTCGTGCTCGTGTCGTGCTCGTTGTCGGGAGCTGAGTGCTCTGTCATGCTAGAAATGTACTAGTGAGCTGTGTGCTCGTAAACTGTTTGCTGTATGTTAGTTTTGCGGGCTCCATATGGGAGTCGCGCCAGGCTGCCAATGTATGTCCTGTTTTAAATGCAAATCCTGCAATTAAATCCTGCTCGCCTAGCCCTGTCGTCCCAAGTTCATCTCTACAGCTACGTCCGCCAAATCTAATAACGGAGTGTTTAAAAGAAAGTAGAGGCCGAGAATGAGGTAATGCAGGCACTGTGCGAGGACAAAAAATAAAACAAAAGTGTAGTGGTCTCACATTCCGATGACAGGTGAAGTGCTGCCGTCTGCGACTCGTACTGTACATGGCATGGCTGGTGTCAGAACTTTCCTCAGTCTTCGGCGAAGAGCTGCACCCATAACCTACAGCCGTGCTCCTTTGTTGACGAGAAATGGGCGGGAACACCATCTACTTCAACGTCCAGTAGGTATCCAGGTGTAGCTAGGGACAAAAGAGCATTTTTAGGACGGGTCGTAGTTGCAGCGTCACCTCCGGGAGCTGCTGCGCTTAGTTTCCCGAGGTGTAGTGACTGGTTGCAGACGCTGACGAAGAGCGGTCAACTAGAGGCGAACGGGACCGACGGCCTTGCGGAGACGGGGAGCGGCTGAATCTCGGCGGAGCGCTGCCGTCATTAGGGTTCTGGGGCAGCTTATAAGGCGAGAAAGTACAAGGGCCTGGTGCTTCATGGTAGTAGGTCTGGAATGGTCATCGAGCAGATGACGACCATGGCGAATAATGCATGTTATGCCTTGCGACTCCTGGACCTGAGTTAACCGTGATGGGTCTTCACACGAAGATGTCGTGGCGGGATTGGGAAATCTGTCAAACGTTTGTGCAATGCAACGATTCTTCGTTTGTTCAAACAGCCGACACTCTTTGATAATTGCATCTACCGTCACACAGCTTCTGCATATGAGAAGATTGAAGGCATCATCTGCTATGCCTTTTAAGGTGTGGCCAACTTTGTCTGCCTGTGTCGTTTTGTTGTTGGCCGTGCGGCAGAGGGCTAGCACATCTTGTATGTAAACAACATAAGATTCTGATGACATCTGAGCGGTGCATCCAAGCTCCGATTTCGCTGCCAACTGACGACCGACAGGTCGGCCAAACAGGCCTCGCAGTTTCTCTTTTCAGACGTCCCAGCAGGTTAGGTCCACTTTATGCGTTTATTTTTATAGGGTTCGGCAAGTTTGTTCTTTATAGCTTTTGCAAAATATTAAAGTAAAAATGTATGACCTCGCTTGTACTTATTGCAAGTGGTAGCCCAGAGCAAATTATTTGGACACTACGGGAATAATTGTTGGCTGAGTGCCCTCTTACAATTTAAATAGTAAGCCTTGTAGGAGATACTGGTGCCGAGAAGTGATACAAGGAAAACGTTCAAGATAGATTTGCTTTCCTAGAGGAGTTTTGTTCTGGAATGCGCAGATTAGGGAAGTTGTGGCACACATGTATCGAAAAGTATTGACTACGAAAGCTTTGAAGTTATTCGACCGTTAAGGTCATATGTTCAGACGTGTGAGTCCAAAAAGTTACTTCAATAATAATAATTTTCAATTACAATGCCCCCTGCGGAAGTAGCGCCACTGTAAATGCTGATTTCTCACTGTGCGCTTGTTCCATGTGCCCTTCGAAAGCATGCTTGGCGAAGAAGATGCAGCAAGTCTAATTCAGGGCGCCTGCAAAGTTCTAAATGAACGTGTGTTGGAGGCAGAAGACTTTTTGGTGCTATGGAGCCTTTAACTTATATTTTCCAAGCGACGCAATACCTGGACTATCGTTCCAGATTTACGATCCATTCTTGCCCCGATGCACTTACCTTCGTCTCTAATTTTCACTGTAAGGAAGCAGCTCGTCTGCAAGTTTCTGTCTACTCTATTATCTAGGAGATATTGTTTCTTTTCGCTACTGCTGCAGTGTGCGGCCATTTTGCGCTTCCAGTAACGAGCAGCACCACCTTTAACAAGTTGATGCACTCTCAGAGTGATGATGCTCAGATTGATCCCCTTTTCTAACCTGCCAAACTAAAGAAATGATAAGCTCAGCAGAAGCCATCAATGGATCGTGATACCTGGTATTAAAGAAGACCAGGACCTAATGGAATACTTTAGCATCTTTGATTGGGCCTTTCGCGGTGTCTTTAACAAAAACGTTCACGCGCTCACAAATGTGCTGCATCCCCTGAAGTGTGGCTCTCGCAAATTAGTTCATTGAAGATTTTTGTTTAACCCAAGCCCACAACATTGGCAGGAAGGAAGTCCGCGAGAGGTGCCTGGCCTGGATTCGGACAACGCCACATGGCATCTGTAAACTGGAAACTCAAAACAGTATCAACCATATTATATTTATTATATGACTTTGTGTCTTATTTGTGCTGCGCGATCACACTTGTGCATAATAAAATCAATATCTACTTCGTGCTGGCATCATCTGCGAAAAAAATAGCGGTAAACATATGAAAGCGAAATCTTTATTTGAAACCTAGCTTTCGGGATCAACTAACCGAAGCGACGATTGGAACAGCCACTTTGCAGGCGATTTCGAGTAATCTGAATAGTATTGCTCTAAATTTCACCCAGAACAGACCCTCCGCCTCAGGATCCGCCCATGCTCAGGGCTACGGCTTGGTCCCCACTCTCAAACTAGACTCCCAAATAGCCATCTTCTATTGGAAGTATCCCGGAAGACATGGATCACATACATGTCTACTTCTTTAGCGTTTGGAAGTGTGTTGAAATATCAATAAAATGTATTTGACGAAATTAGTTTGCTTGTTGAGTAAAATATATTCGCATGTTGGTTAAACCATAAATCCTCATCTACATGCATTTTCCATTTATGCAACATATGCTCGCTGACATTTTCAGTCACTGGAAAGTAGGAAGAAATCATAACACAGCCACTGTTTCTGGCTGCATGTCAATGATCGGTACACATACAGAGAACAGAGAAAGCTGGTAATGGTCATCCAATAATGTACAAGTCTTCACCCACCACTGGAATAACCAGCAGTAGGCCATCGTTGGCCGAGGCTTAGTTACCAACAGCGGGCTAATTCCGTGTAGTAATAGTGCTTTTGTGAACTGCAAAAGTATTACCGATGCGCGTGCCAGTTTTTTTCCAACACTGGGCTGCTCTCCATCCCATTATGGAGTGCTGCCTCGGTGTCAGCTATGCAATACCTTCTTTATCCTTCTGTGGGAAGCAGTTGTGGACTATAAGGAAAACAGTACTACGCACTAAGGTTTCGCTGTGCGCGATGTATAGCAAAACAATAAAAAATTCTCAGCGCTTTCTTGAATAAGGTGTGAGCTGAAGTAATGCTTACCGCTAGTGGATTGAGAAAACTTTTTTTCGTAATACTGTGGGCTTAAGAAACATCTATCTTTTAGGTAAAGTGCGAGAAACAGCCTTTCAAAATGGACAAAAGATGTCGAATTGAACAGTATTCTCGTTCTTCGCATAGAGTTAATACTCACATATTATCAATCGCTTCGTAGTACGTACAATTCAAACAAGAAAGTAATCCGTCTTCAAGTTGCACCCATTTTTGAGAACAGCGGCGATATGCAAAAATTCTATTGCAATTCTGTTCCTTTCAAACTAAGGCAGAACAAACAGCGCTGCCCCTACCTTAAGCCAGGATCGGCCGGCCGGGAGTAGGGGAATATTATGAATGAAACTGATGGAAAAGGAAGCACTCGATTCGCGAAAGGAATTCGCGTTGCCAAACTTACACTATATGTAAGCTTCTTTCATCGCATTGCTCTTTGTCTGTCTCAATCACAACGACGTGCCATTAATAAGCATTATAGTGAATTTACATCCGCATAGATTTTACATCTGTTGCCGCATAGTTTAACCTTCATAGTTCGTTTTGACTACAAGAGGCTTAAAAAATAATGTTAACGACGACCAGTTTCTGGTACATCACAGGTGACCTCAAAGCACATCAGCAGCTTTGGGGAAGCACCAAGATTAATTCCAGATGCAGGAGTATTGTCTCCTTTGCTGCGGACCATGATGAGTGTCGTGTGAATGATGCTAGTTCAACGTATCGGAGGCGAACGACACATAGGAGCTGCTCGGACTTGACATTGGTGTCACGGCGCTTCGCTTCGAAGTTCGACTGGTTTACAGACGTAGATGAACAGAAGCGACCATATTCCGACATAACTAAAGATTAGTGGATTTGATCAATCCTCTTCTACTTTGTTACGTACAAGTGATTGGTCAAAGTCTGAGAAACATATGGATAAAGCACGTCGGGAAGGCCTTTCACACGATATGGAAGATACATTCACGGAGGGAAAGAAAGCATTCACCTGCTCGCTTACAATGTCAGGAAGGCGAACAGACGTTACTATAACATGGAGAGGCTGCTGGAGCACACCGACAAGCGAAAGAAGGTGTCGGCGCCCGAAGTTCGTTCTAGATCTCAGGGCTTCATGGTGAATACAAAATAAAGTTCAGTGTCGCATGAACAAACTACGAGAAAAGCAACGGAAATATTTTTGTCAGTCGCTTCATCCTCGAAAACACTTGTCGCCCCATATGGAGAACCTTAATAAATCTTCGTTCATGTCTGCACCAAAGGCAGCCTTTCTCTGCTCTGGGCCTCTACCAACGCCCCTCGCAACTTGAAGTGACGAGACGGTTCTGCGCATGTGTTGCTCAGGCATTGGTCATCATTACTGACGCAGCTTTGGGTGCCGGCCCTGAGGCACGTGTACCAGAAATGATCGTGGCATTGTCTTCGTAACCGGGAGCAAATAGCAGCACCTACGCTGCCCTATGCCATATCGGACGTATTGAAGTACTGCAATAAGCCATGGCACAACGGCAACGTTCCTAAAAACCTAAAATCGAGCCGCTTGATCTCCATTAAGAAATGTGGGAAGTCTCCTCTCGAATTATCATATTGTTCTACTGCACTTTCCAGCTGCGTCGGCAAATTGACAGAAATATTCTTGCTCGCCTAGAATGGAACTTTGAGCCATTCAACATCAATGCTGGCGCCATGCGGAGCTTTCGGTGAGGTACCTCATTCATTGATGATGTTATTGCCCTCATTAACTGGGTCTAAGAACAAAAGAGCGTCAAGTGTCTATCAATGGCACTTTTTCTCGATGTCAAAGGAGCTTGCGACTTAGTTTGGAGCCATACTAAGCTCACTAAAGACTGTTTCTTGAAGTTGGCGGCCAGATGTTTCAATGGATACTGTACTATTTGACTTAGAGGTGCTTTTTCTTGCAAACCAAGGGCGGCTAGACGTCAGAACACTGCATCTGCCGTAGTGTGCCACAGGGTGAGGTGTTCAGCCCCATATTGTTCAACCTCGTACTGGTAGGACTTGCCCAGTACTTACCACGCCAGTTAATACCTCAATAGACGCTGGGAACAATTGCTTATGGGTCTCTTCGATCTTCGATGACTCGCTTTCGGGTGCTGACGTGGCTTCCGCATAGGGCGACCACTACGGCGTCTTATTTCCGAGAGCAAGTCCTCAGCGTATCTATCGTGAAGTGCACGTTGGTTGCCTTTACGCGCAAACCTATGTCTTCGTAATCCATTTCAATCAACAGTCAACGTCAATCCATCAATCAATCAATTTAGGAGAGCTGATAGTTGGGCTAGTTGGTTGAAATGCGTACTGAAAATGTTTGCGCGGAGACACGAGGACAATGCCGAGAAAAGACAGGGACGAGCTCTAACTCACAAGTGAAGTTTATTCAGGGAGATAAGGAGTTTCGGCTCTTGGCCAACTCAATCAGCTACACGGGGTAACACGTGATGTTCAAAATGATAGTCTTGTTTTGTTCTGTTTCACTATTTCTATTTAATCGTGCGTGCGTTTGGAATAAACTTCAGTTGTGAGTTAGCGCTCGTTCCTGTCCTTTCTCGGCATTGTCCTCGTGTCTCCGGAGAAACTTTTTCAGTATAAAATCAATTTAACTCCTCTGTCCTATTTCACAATCTGACAGAGGAGTGGCGAATAAAAGCTGCCATGCCGCAGCTTGAAGAGCCCGCTGCCCCAGTTACAATGGTTCACAGCAGCACAGACTTAATTAGAAATCACGTAAACATAAAGCGATAATTAGAGATAGCATCAAAATACATAATTACAGATCACATCGTTAAAATACCAAGGTAGCAAATATAGTAACACAATGAACAAAGTATATATACTATTAAATTATGCTGTCGCGTTTACAAGTTCTAAGCATAACTTCCTTGAAGCGTACAAAAGTAAAAAGTAATGGATTCAGAATGATCGAGAAGACATGGCAACATAAGGCAGAGCCTTGCATTCGCAAGTTTGAACGTGCCGGTTGGTACCATTCATATTTCGCCTTTCCTTGTCCTACAAGCCTGTTATTTTTTCTTTTAGAAAGATGATATCACTATTAAATACCTCAAGTTTTCTTCAATTTCAAATGTAACTAGCACACTCAATCTATTATCGCAAACATGGTGGGTTATAATGATACGAGTACTGATAAATAAATCAGTAGCTGGTTTCGCAAAAGTGGTTTTATAAGCATGCCGAATGAACCGTTCTTGCATTATAGGTACTTTATCAAGGTTATCAAACGTCGTGGTACCCCAAACTAGTACATAGTAGGTTAAGTGATAGCAACACAACGAATTATCCTGCGCGCTTTGTTAAGAGTCATAGCTTCCTAGGCGTCACCATTGACCGCAACCTCTTGGAGAGCCCTCACTGCGTCTATCTAAGGAAGAAGTAATCTGCCATCGCCGACGTATCCACATTCCTCTATTTGAAAAGTTGGAGTACACCAGTGCATGTTATGCTGCAGCTGCACAGGGCATTGATCTTGGGACTCCTACGTTTCAGTCTGCGACTCTTGTCAAACACATCCAAAGAAGCATACACGCTCCGGAGAAGAAGGTGAAGCCCTACTTTATAAAAATGTTTACACCTTTAAGGGTGCTTTCTTGTCGCACGGGTAACAACCTTACCGTTAGGGTCTTCCAAAAATTTATAGAGGCCGACAACGGAGCTCTAACTAGCGTGCCATGACAAAAGGCGCAATTGAAAACTATGTAATCATTCTGACAACCTTGGGCGCATAGAAATATCCGACAAGAGACTCACAGGTAGAGACATGCAGCTCTTCTTCATGCAACGAGATGTGTTTGCTTGAGGCGTTTTTGTGCGCCAGTGTTTATAACCTATTACAGGGTTGAGTATTGTCATTGCTTCACAGGGCACATCGCACCGCGGCAGATGTGTTGGCAGAATTATTTGGGCTCTACGTGCCAAAACCACAATCGGTATATGAGGCACGTCGTAGTGTCGGACTCCGAATTAATTTTGATACCGTGGTGGCCTTTAACGTGTTCCTAAATCTAAGTGCGCGACCGCTTTTGTATTTATCTCCCGTCAAAATCTGGCTGCCGCGGCAGGGACTGAACCCGCAAAGTCGAGCAATGTGATAGCCGCATAGCTACCACGGCGGGCACAGAAGTGTTGATTTGATGTGCTACCACTTCCGTAGTGGTGCATAGACCCTACAATGATTCAATGTGGCTTTGCATATGCACGCACTGTGTCTATTGTCCGCTGGACGAAGTTGCACGGTGTTTCTTTTTCAGAAACAGCAGAAATGTACAATACCGTACCTTCAGTTTGTCCGCAACTGTTGTGTGTATAGTAGCAGTATTTCTTAATTTTCGTTTCCCTAACATAACCTTTCCCTGTCCCCTCCCCCCCTGTATGGCAACTGCGAGCGAGGAGTAGCAAGGCTGCTGTTCACTCGTATCGCTATGGCGCTGATTCTACCCATTCTCTGCCTCATATCATTGCCCCCGTTCTAGCATTCTATTTACTACTCCTCAGGACTTGCACGTTAGTAGAACGGTAAGTGCTGCAATTTCTGCAATGCTTTTGCAGGGTTCCCGTATAATTACTGCTGTCAAGAGTCTAATGTGACGACGCCCAAGGAGTTCCACAGAGCATTGTGCACATGCGACGTGATGGAAAGGTCCAAACGAATTTCTCGCGTCGCCTTTCCTCTCTGCCACGTTCCTTCCATATATATACATGCTCTGAACCCTCCCCCCCCCAGCCGACGTGGCGTGCAAGACAGCAGCAGCAGTGGAAAAGTCGAAGGAAGGGGTAAAGAAAGCTTCACTTTAAACAAATGTATTTATTTGTTGATCTACAGTCGCGTGTCGTCGTGGCGTCATCGCGTCATGCCCACCATACTTTCAGCCTTCAGGAGTAAGCTTATCCTGTTGCGAAGACGCGAATGGCCTATCCAGTTTACTACAGAACTACAAGATTGTGTTTTTTCAGCCTGTTAATTATTTGCATCCTCCACAGCTATACTGTGGAGACGCTTCCTTTTTACTGCACTGGATAATATGTGATCCTGTTCTCTAATTATATTGTCTAATAATGTTGTATTCTTGCTATCATTGTCGTACGTAATCTACACAGACTAATAAGGCACTCTTTAATGAAATGCTATCACTTTTTGCTTGAGCATGCCCGCCATTGTGATGCAAATAAACCTAACTTGAAGTCATTTTCTCCGAACTAAAGGCTGAATTAAACTCTTACGTCATTCTGAACAAGGTCAATAAGGGCCGTAGTACTCAATCTTCTAATGCCTGTATTGTAAGCCTTTCTGTTTTCGGGTTGTCACCTTGTACCGTAGAAACGTCCTCCTGATGTATCTGATGTGTTCGTTGTTATTGTCGAGCACACACTATGAACAGTCATGCGCAGCTACATGATGCCCTGGTGGCAGGTCACCATGGTAGGCCACACAAGTGTGACCACGCTGATTCATTTGGATTGGCATATACCATCTTGTGTATCGTTACGTCGCCACACAATAACTCTGCCAGAGCTTGAATAGCCGTCCATCTAACCTGACTGTCTTCTTCAGTCTTTTGATATACCGTATGAGTTCTTTCATTAATCTTATTTTCAGCTGACTGGGCACACTTCATCTGTTTACGGTCGCAAACTTTGTGTCTATCGCTGTGGTTACCAAATACGCCCAACGGTAAGCTACCACTCAAGCCTTCCTGTCCACCTGAGCAACTGAGGTCACAGGCTTTCTACAACATCGCGTTGACGTTCAATATGGCGATCCTCGACTACTATTCGCGGACTTAGTTCACCGCTTTCTCTTCCTTGCCATCGCTTACACTACCATATCGTGCTAGACACAACACAAACGCGCAACAATCTTAATGAAGTATCAATTACGCGCTAGTCGACATGCTGTCGATCTACATTTTCGCTGATCAGCGGTATAGGAACGTGGCCCTGTCTTTGGTGACATTCGCGTGCAACTCCCCTCTCTACACAGTTTGTTATTAATCATGTTTCTTTTTTTTTTGTCGACGGGAGCATAGTGTATGTCCTCTGAATATAGTTTGGGCTTTAGATGCGGCTGCTGAGAAGCCTTTAGGTGCTCATGGCGATGTGCCCTGCCTGATCACATAAGTGAGCTCACTCTTACCTACTTATCCGCTTAACAACAGGACCACCCACCGTGGTTGCTTAGTGGCTATGGTGTTGGGCTGTGAAGCACGAGGTCGCGGGATCGAATTCCAGCTACGGCGGCCGCATTTAGATGGGGGCGGAATGCGAAAACACTTATGTACTTAGACTCAGGTGCACGTTAAAGAATCCCAGGTGGCAGAAATTTCCGGAGTCCCACTACGGCGTGCTTCATAATCAGAAAGTGGTTTTGGCACGTAAAACCCCATAATTTAATTTTTAACAGTAGGACCAAACATTTTTATGTAGCAGCCCCACCTGGATCGGCTACTCATCACCAGAATCGGCTGTGGCGGTCAATTGACCTAGTTGCGCTCTGTACCTAAGTCTGTGTTGTGAGCCTGGGACCTTACTATACTTACTTGACCCCTACTTCGAACCAACAGAGTGCATGAGTTCCTTTTGACAGTACATGACTTCCTGTTGTGTTCTTTAGTTCAAGTAGTAAGTACAAGTAAATTCCCCTATGTTGTCCTTGACGTCTTTGTTTGTTGGTTTCTCTTGATATGAATAATAAAAATTGGGCCCCTCGGGGGGGGGGGGGGGGGAGGGGGTTAACGCCCTTGTTCTCGTTCATTACATAACGAGGATCTCAAATACGGCAAAATTGATGCCTTCAGGTAGCATGTGTGGGTTTATTGACCAGTGGCCTTCACCAAAAAAGATCATGTGCTCGTGACGCCTGTGGCAGAAAGGATGTTCCACATCCGCCGCAAAGGTTTCTGAGTGGTGGCGCTGGCTAACACTCCCGAGGTACTCAAGAAAGTGGGTAGGCAAACGGCGCCGTGGTGGCTCAGTTGGTTAGAGCATCGCACGCGTAATTCAAAGACGTGGGGTCGTTCCCCACCAGCGACAAGTTATTTTTTATTGCGAAAGCAATACTTCTCGCACTTTCGGCCCATCGGCGGTCGTAGCGCCTCCTTACACAGTTGCGCGTCACGTAACCGTGTGACGTCACGCCAGACCGAGAGACGGGGCCCCAGCTCGCGGCATCGATGGTGGAGGCGAAGCCTTGCGCGCCGCTGCTGCGGCGCTACTGAGAGAGGGCGCTCGCTGGTGTGACGTCACGCATGGAGGATAAATGGGGCTACAGCTCGGCTTCTCACAGAGGTCGGCGCGTTGCCTTGCGCTATGTTGGATGATGTATAGCCATAAGTTTAACAAAGGGCAACCATGTCCACACCATCAGCCGAACCAAGGCGCAGCCAAGGGTATTGCTTTCGCAATCTTCCAGGCTTAACCAAGCTAAGCCTTCAGCCAACTTTTTCATCCACTTTCATTGCCATGAATTTAACATTTATGTAATTCAATTAATGCGTACAAGTAATTTTCCCTATTTTGCCCTTGGCGTCTTTATTTGTTGGCTTCGCGTGATACGATCAATAAAAATCGGGCCCCTCGATTAGTCCCCTTATTCTCGTTCCTTGTGTTTTTGTTGCTTAGCAGCTCTCTATCGCCGACTACACTTGTCGGCGCCTGTGTATGTTATTTCTATGGGTGCGTGTAACATGTAAGTGCACTACTTAAATACCATGGGTCACCAAATAGCCCATCAGTATATATTATGCAAAAAATAAATAGACATCTAAATTTCAAGCGCACAAAGGGATACGGACTATAGGGGCCAGTAACGCGTCTGTTATTCCTTTTTCGTTCGCTCTTTCACCACTGTAAATCACTCGAGTGTAGCTTAGAGTGTAACTTGTTTCACTCATGCGTCGTTTTTGCAGAAGCCTCTCGTCCGAGCAGTAGTGACTTTTTCAGTATAGCGAAGCAAGATAATATACAGCTCATACGCAATAAACTTGTAAGAGATTATAAAGATGTCCCAAAATTAATATAATCCAATGTGATTTGAAACGATAATGTTAGCGGCCGGCAAAACACTGATTTCAGCGCACCGACTATAATACTACACCTAATGGCTCATAAGAACTATCAATTTGCTCAAATGTGTTGCCTGAATTCGAATATGCATCAAATGCACAAAATAGCAGTGCTCTGTGGCCCAAATTCAACGCCAATATTTCCTTTGTAACGATGGCGATGCTATAGTTGTTCGCAGGTTCATTCTTTACCAGAGCGGAAACTGTGGAAAACGTGGTAGACATTGAATCTATAATGCAAGCTACATTGTGCAGTGAATATTGTTGGACTTCCTGCATGATGCAGGGTAGTATTTGTATTTAAATGTTGTTTCTGATTATTTGTTCCATGCCTTAAGGCAACCTTCCTCAATATAAAATAACTGCGTCGGATAATTTGAAAGCAGCGATATTTTTACTTGCGCTTTGATCAAGGTCGTCGACAGCGTATTCCGATTACATCAACGGATCATGTTTCTATCCACCTGCAGCAAAAACTTCCACACCCCTGTTTTATCCATATCACGTATACAGAAAAAAATGAGACAGGCGGCAGAAAATTCTCACGTACAGGCACATTTATAAGTTTATATTTTCATAATTGCGATAATGACAGGTATCCGTAAGCGCGAGCATTTGCAGCTTATCACAATCTGTGTTAGCAGTGAGAAGCACATAAGCTCAACATGCCAAATCAGGAACACTGGTCGATGTAGTGTTTTACTGTGGTAGCAATGAAGTAGCAAAGACTTTTTTGGAAACACGGTTGGCGGAGGCAAGGAGTACACGTTTTCACAGCTTGAGAACGGATAATCGACTGGCTCTATTCAAAAGTAAAAGCAGGTTTGACGAGAGGCGGTGGTGGCGCCCAAGTCGGGCAGCCGCATTCCTTCCAAGACAGAGCAGGGGAAAGACCCCCACGGCGAGGCTAACTGGATTTTCGGAGCAAGGGACAATGGCCACCACGGCGAGGCACGGTGAAGTGACGGACGATCACTGCAAGGGCTCCCCCCCCCCCCTTTCAATGCCGGATGCTTAGGTGTGAATGGCGGAAGCAATGAAGCGTAAATGTTCAAAACAGGCTGGTTTCACGCTGCCACACGACAATGTCTTTTGTTTGCCGCTAACGTCAATTTTAAAGCTTTTGTCCAACGTGAAACCACAGGAAAGAGGCCTCCATAGGAAGGAGTCAATGGTGACTTGATAGAGTCGCTCAGCAAAAAGACGTGCGTGGTTGTGTCTATTTTCGGCAAACTAAACACAAGGTGCCCATGCACGGGTGATACTTGGGGGTGTAGATCGAAGCTGGTCGAGCAAGGAACGTAGCCTTTCTAAGTGCTGCGCGGCCGCGGGCGGAGTGCCTTGCTGGCTGCCGAAAAACGGGCCTGGAACGCGGATTGGCGATCAATAGAGCATCTCGGCTTCGCTGACTCTGAGGTCATCCTTGATTATTGCTTGCAGCCCCAGTAGTACTAGGGGTAACTTTTCCGCCCAGTGCTATCGGTCGAACGTGGCGGTCAATGACGCCTTCAGTTGTCGGTGGAGACGCTCGACCATGCCATTCTCCTGCGGGTGGTAAGCCGTGATGTTATGAAGGCACTTACCGAGCAGATTCCCCAGGGCAGAAAAAAGCAAGCTTGAGAATTGTCAGCCTCAGTCAGTAGTTATGCGTCAAGGGCAACCGTACCGCGACACTCACGTAGCAACAAATGCTTCCCCCACTGCTTTGGCCGGGATGCCTTGTAGAGGCGTCGCCTCAGGCTACCTTGAGTACCGGTCGACACACGTGAGGAGGTACCTGAAACCGTTGCATGGCAGAAGAGGTCCCACCAAGCCTAAATGGAGGTGATCGAAACAGCTCTCTGGTGGTCAAAACGGCTGCACCGCTGAACGCGTGTGGAGGGTCGCTTTCACGGCTGGACAGGCTTGGCAGCTTCTTGACCAGCTTCGAAGATGTTTGTTGATCCCTGGTCAGAAGAAGCGGTCTTGGCCGAATCGAATATTGGCCGCCGAAACTGATGGGGCACGAATGGGCGAGGAGGTGCCTGCGATGTGTCGTACGTGACCAATGTTGCGTAGGGAAGCGGCACCTCCGCAAGCTGGAGCGACGAACCACTTTCCCGCAAATGGCGCAGCTCAGGGTCGTTTTGTTGGACGGACGCTAGAGCTTGGAAATCCACTAGGCAAGCAGGCACAGCGCTGATCGGCAACAGTGCGTCAGCTGCCCAATTTTTGGTCCCAGAGATATGGCGGATGTCCGTAGAAAATTTGGAGATAAAGGAAACTTGCCGAAGCTCACGTTCTGAGTACGAAGAACTGTTCTTCTTGAAAACGAAGGTTAACGGCATGTGGTCAGTCAGAATCTAAAAGCTACAGCCTTCGAGAAAAAAGAAACGCAAATGCTTGACAGCGCAACAGATGGCCAACATCTCCCTCCCAAAGATGCTGTAGCGAGCTTCTGTAGGTACGAGGCACTTTGAGACGAAGCCCAGCGGCCTCCAGTCTGTGCCATCGTGCTGCTGCAGTACTGCACCCACTGCCGTGGTCGACGCGTTACCATAGGGCGAGCTTGCGCGTCGGGCAATGGATGAATCAGCAATACTGAAGTCGCCAACCATGTCACTGCGCCCTGGAAGGAGTGTTCGTGCTCTGCGGACCAGTGCAAGGTACACGTCTTTTTTTTGGTGTCGCGACACAGCCGGTCAGTAAGCGGCTGAACAAGTTGCGCACAGGATGGTATGAGGCGCATGTGAAAATTTATGAGCCCCAGAAACTCGCACAACTATCGAAAGAAGGTTGGAGGGAGGGAGGTCCTCGATTACCCGCACCCGTGATTCGAGTGGCTTGATGCCTTGATGTGAAATGCGATGGCACAGAAGCTCCAGGACTTGAACTGCGAAAATGTTTTTCTGGGGCTTTAGAACCAGGCCATGTTCATCCAGTCACTCAAATAGAAGGCGAAGGTGTTCTTTGTGCTCTTCGTTTGTGCGACTTACAGCGAGATTGCCGTCAAGGTAGACGAAATTTAACGGAAGTCCGCGGGTAACCTCGTCCATGAACCTTTGAAAAGTATGCGCCGCATTCTTCAAACCTTAAGGCATACGCACAAACTCAAATAGGCAAAATGGAGTAGTGGTTGTTCTCTTCGGATTGTCACTTGGTTGGAGAGGAATTTGATAGTACGCGTACGTCTGTCATGAGTGAGTGGAGAGCGACAAAACACTGCGGAGGAGTGGCAGCTCCAAACACCATCGATTGGCGGACAAGGAAGACGATGTTGGCGGGAGCAAAAGGATCAACGAATCAGTGGTGGTCACGAAACCACGGGTGCGGAGAACGAGCAGAGAGAAGGGAACGAGACTGGAATGCTCGGGGAAGAGATCGCTCGGAGACGGGGGTTCGAAGATCGCTAGTCTCGAGGTTGGGGTCGTCGGGGTCCAGACCCGAACCCGACAGCCTCAACAGAGCCAGGACTACCCCGGCTGTCCCTGGAGAGATCCGCCGAGCGTAGGTCTCGGTTATTTCTGCTGCAGCTGCTGCTGGAGGCGTTCCTGCTCCTGGTGCTGATACTCACCCGCCACGCGGAGAGCAGAGGTAACATGGGAATGACCAGAGGCCCGCACCGACGCTGGTGAGAGCCGCCACGGCAGAACCGCGAGCCAAGGCACCAGTACGTGCGCCGCTCAGCTGCAGCGGTCGCACTTCAACGATTTTCGGCTCGGACAGCCTTGGACCCTGACGCCCAGCGCTGGCTCTACCGTGCGCCCGCGTCCCTCGTGTGCCACTGCCAGCCACACCACTACCGCCGTCAACGCAAGTACCAGAGAATGCTGGCAATGCACTTCCCGAGTAAATAAGAATTTCGATGATTCAGTTTTCGCATAGATTAGCGTGGTTAGTTGTACTTTTTTTGTACTTTCTGTATGCTGTTTAGTGTTTTCCCGTTTTTCTTTTTCTTGCAATGAATATTAAGTTTGTTTTGGGGAAAAAAATGGCTTGGTCTTTCCTGAACTGAGGCTCTGCCTGAGTTTTAACAACTCACACCCGAGGAACCTGACATCACAACGTAAAATCGATCTTGCTGTATATTTTGGTTCCTGCGAGACGAGCGCCCAAGTCATGTATGTAGCGAAGGGGCTACTGATCCGAAGTAGTGACGGCATTCAAAGCTCGGTAATCACCACAAGGCCGCCAGTCGCTCCTGTCCTGCGTTGGAACCAGATGGAGAGGTGACGACCAATCGCTGGTAACGCCGAGCTGAAGCTGAATCTCATGGTGGGCGACTTCCAACCTCCGTCCAGCGAGCCTCCGTCGTTCCGCGGCGATAGGTGGGCCGGTGGTTGTGATAATATGCGTCACCTTGTGTTTCGCGGGCAGCACATAGTTTCGGGGCTTCATGAGTTGCGTGTACTCAGCAAGTATCTTGTTATGCGTTGAGACCCACCGAAGCGTATACGGATGGAAAATGGGGTGAGGTTGGACTGCAGGCCAAGTACATCGAGTGATGTGAAGTTATCCTTTTGGAGCCGATCGCGAACACTCACATCTGGGTTGAAATGACGGAGGAAGTCCGCTCACAGTTTGGCAAAGCTGACATTGGCGATCACAAACACCCATCTGTGCAAGCGCCGGAGTTCTATTCTATAGTGTTATTGACCAGAGCCCATATGACGCGATGACAGTGTTGTTCATTGCGTGGAGCGTGGGTGTGGACTTGCCGCGTTGGCGTTCTGCGGCCGTGGCGGGAACGATAGACAGCTCGGCTCCGGTGTCGACGAGGAGGCATGTGCCGGTGATGCAGTCAACTACGAAGTAGGTGGCTTGCGCGAGGGCCGCTATTGCATGCCACCGTTAGCGATTAGCCGGTGCGTTTCCCGTCCACGAACGGGGCTGGGTGCAGCGACGTGCTTGTTCGCGAAAGCGACAGTGGTACCAGCACAACTGCGCCCGCGAGTCTCTAGGTGCGCTGCAAGACTGTGAAGGTGAATGGTTGCGCCGAAGTTCGTCGCCAGTGTTGCGACCCCCCGTCAGCTTCTCCAGTGCACTGGTAAGGGGGGTTGACTGTTTCCTCTAGGCGCGAGAGTCGGTATCCTGGCTCTGAGACGGTAGCAACGACGATAGGTAACTGTGTCGCAGACGAGCAGTCCTATATGCGGTCACCGAGTGCAGCTAGCCGATCGAGACTCGTCTCGTTGGAACCCGCCAGTGCTATGCATTGCAGGAGGCGTTGAAAGAGGCGTAGCAAGAACAGCTCGCACAAAATTGGAAGCTGGCTTTCGTTTGCGGAGTGCTCACCCAGTAACTGACGCAACCGGTGCAGGAATTGTGATGGTCGTTGGTCGCCCAGTTCCTCAGAGAAGAGCTGTTGGAACCTACTCTATTTGGATGACTTGAGGCGCTGCATGCCCGTGCCGTTCAGGTCTTCGTATGCTGTGGCCGATGGCGTACTCCCTAGCAAGTCGTTTATGGCATCTGCGACGTCGGAGGGTAGCGCGGCGATGACGTGCAGGTACTTTACTGTCTGTGACGTGATGTGCCGGAGTTGAAAATGGGCCTCTACTTGTATGAACCAAACTCAGGGATTCCTTGGCGAAAAGCTGGGAAGCTGAAGCTCTGCGGCGATGACAGGAGACGTAATCGTGGTGTGGTCTCTGTCAGAAGGAGTAGGAGCAGCGTCGTCCATGGCTAGTGTTCGAAGAAAAGGTAAATGTCCTGGGTCACCACTCGTTGGGAGCTCGGTTTGGCAGAGGCAAAGAGTACACGTTTCCACAGCTTGAGAACGGATAGTCGACTGGCGTTGTTCAAAAGTAAAAGCAGGTTTGCCCAGTGGAAGTGGTGGCGCCCAAGTCGGGCAGCCGCTTTCCTTACGAAAATACGAAAGCTAGCGAATTATTGGAAGGATTTTATATTAATAAGAAAGGTAGCTTGCATGTTAGTGAAATCGATGAGGGTGGCGGTATGGGCTTGTTCGTCGGTCATCATTGAAATGTATCTGTATAGTGCAACAAAATAAGGACACAAGACAAGTTCACAAGTTTACAAAGCAAGTTCCTCTTGCTAAAACAGGAAGGCTCGAGAGATTACCTCGGTGAAAATGCCAGAGCTAGCAGTCGTGAGCAGGTGAAAACCGCTGTGATTCCGTACATACACCAGGCATCACATAGCCTGAAAAAAATTGGAATTCGCTCCAAATAAGCTGAGTACCTTGTGCAAAACCACGAACCCAATGAGGACGAAAAGGCTGGTGTGTGATATGAATCACAAAGATTCGTTCGTGGGATGCGCGGTGGGGGTGATCTATCGCATTCCGCTGTCATATGGCAAATGCTACATAGGCCGAACTGAAAGATGCGTCAATGAACGATTAAGAGAGCAGAGAAATAAGTGTCACAATATATCAGGTGACGGATTTCTTGCTTTCCATTATAAAACGTGTCCATGTCGGCCACGTCGCCCACTTCTAGAAGATACCACTATTATAGATAGGAATAAGCGCGAACGTGTAAGACCAATAATAGAAACGGAGCTGATCCTCACGGCCGCTGACCAATGCATCCTCAAACCGTCCCTAGCTCCGCGAGAGAGTTGGATTATTTGCGCATGGCATAAAGGCTGAACTACATTTTCCATGTGTCATTTAGATTTTCTTGTTTTCCTGTTGTAGCGGTTTTAGATTGTTTTCATACCGTCATGTACATAAGTGCATCCTCATGGCTGATATCATGGTGTGCACGTGGTTGTTGGGGGGTATCAGTATGAGCGATCCCGAAAGCAAAATTTACGGTGTAGATAGTTGGCGCTTTTCTTCGTCTTCGTTTCTTCTTGCGTCCTTGTTTTGTTGCTCTATACAGATACCTTTCAATGTTAGTGAAACATCGTTATCATCGTATAAGCCAGAGAAAAAGTTTGTTGAAACACCCTTATCTTATCGTACTTGATGTTTGATTGTGCTTGTTGCACAGACGCTGACTGAGGGTATATATGTACGTGTTTTCTGTGAAAATATAGTTGTGAGTGTCGCTCTTTCCCGTTGTCTTCTCTTGTGTGTTGTGTGTTGTATTTTTGGTGCCTTAAAAATAGGTGTAATGAATCAATGCCAACTTGCCCAGCAACAGGTTCTCTTATTCCTTCCAATACAGGGCAGGGGCGATGACCCCCACGGCGGGGACAACGAGGTAACGGACGGTCGCTGCAACTTGATTGGCCTTGCTTACCCGCTGATTCTGTTACGCTAACTACGACCGTTGTCGTCGAGCCGCCGCCTCATTCTCAGCTTCACCATCACGAGAGAGCACAGAAAGCTTTCTTCGCAACCGCTGCCACCAGAATTCGAACCCATGTAACCGCAGCATTCTGCATTTAGGAGCTGGGCACACTAACCATTACGCTACGGCCTTATAACGTATTGCCTTAGGGAAAGTATTACTTCTGATTTTATACTTAGTTATCTTTAACTAGTTTATCGCTCAGGAGAAGGATAGTGAAACGGGCTTTAATTAGTACATTACAGTACGTGAGGTGAAGTAATTAGTTAGAACATTGTGTGGTGAAATTTCATCAAGCAAGCATGCATTTCGATTTAGAGTTTAATAACGTCCGCCTTTTCGAGTAATCCAGCTCACTCCGTTGTTATGTGTTATTTGCCGCAGGTTATTTTTAAACATATTAGCACTAAAAAATTGGCTGAAGGCTTAGCTTGGTTAAGCCTGGAAACATGCGAAAGCAATACCCTTGGCTGCGCCTTGGTTCGGCTGATGGTGTGGACATGGTTGCCCGTTGTTAAACTTATGGCTATACATCATCCGACATAGCGCCAGGCAGCGCGCCGACCCCTGCGAGGAGCCGAGCTGTAGCCCCATTTATCCTGCTAGCGTGACGTCACACCAGCGAGCGCCCTCTCTCGGTAGCGCCGCAGCAGCGGCGCGCAAGGCTTCGCCTCCACCATCTATGCCGCGAGCTGGGGCCCCGTCTCTCGGTCTGGCGTGACGTCACACGGTCACGTGACGCGCAGCTGTGTAAGGAGGCGCCACGACCACCGATGGGCCGAAAGTGCGGGCAGTATTGCTTTCGCAATAAAAAACACCCAGTATAATACGACCAGCAGACCAAAATAGCGTTTTCCGATTTGAAAGCGACGACCACCACAAACAAGCACAGCGAAAAGCCACAAAGTAAGCAGGTAGTGGCGTTTTCCCAGTTTACGATACGCTTGCTCAACCGCTGGTGTAATTGACAAATAGTATGCTGAGCTCGAGGGGTGCGTTTATTTAAGTGGCTACTAGCATTGTTCGGCAAAAAACCCCAAAATGGTTCGAAAAAAAATTTCGCTCCCACTGGTTTTACGCGTGAGCGCATATAGTTGGCACAGCCTCAAGAACGGGGTCAGCGGCGGTGCTGCAACGGCGGATGGTGGATGACCTAGATAATAGGTGAGCGGTGCTGCAGGTGTCCTCAATCGTCGTCCTCTCCTCCATTCCTTTCATCATCTTTGATTTGGTTTGAGGTATTGAGTGACTTCATTGCAATAAGATCAACAATAACATAATAATTAGATAAACAATGACGACAGAAATGAGAGCAAGTACGCTCACGCGAAGTACGGTTCACTTCAGGGTGTGTGTCTTTTTGTTTATTGTATTAGCGCATTTTGAAATTGTGCAATAAATGACAAATTTTAAAAGTTCACCGGAATATGACCCTTAGCCTTTCTTGTTATGTCTCAACACGGCCAATCGCATTAATTAGACGTTTGCCATGAGGCAACCCCACCCATCCATCAGCGCCTATCCAGAAGTCAACACAGCGTTGACACGGACCGTTGATGCGTCCGCGAAAGGCCACCCTACCACTACCTGACAGCCTGAACTAATGATGAAACGGGCCAACATCGAATGCTGCCAAAGAACGGTGCCGACCTTGGATTCCCAGGTTGCTATCCGGTCACCTATTTCATACCATCGGAGGTGGGAGTGCATCAGAGGTGGGAGTGCTGCGGAACGATGCGATATCTTGGGCGGGGTATTGAGAACGATTTGTCGATTCTAATTGGGCGCGGTACAGTCATCAGTTCCCTATTTGAACCATCTAGGGAAGTCGAAGAGATTAAAGTGGAGGCCTTTCGTGGAGAGAGGCCTGATGTGTCCTGATGTGAACTCGGACGTTTAACATGGCCCTGCATGGAGTGGGCTTCCGTATCTGGAGCCGGTATGACCAATGTCAAATAAACCCTTTTGCCTTCATTCCTACATTGGACGGACTCATCGATGGGCTTGATGGAAATCTGGCCCAAACGCTACCTCTAGCTGCAACAAACTGGCTGACAGCAGTGACATGAAGAAGGCAGACCTCGCTATCTGGGATCGACGGACTTGTGACCCTTCGCTAGCTCGAGGAAACCTGTGGAGGGAAGAGCGGCTTCTGTGGATCCGGGATCACCAGAGCTCCTCTATCTGGCTCAGGGAGGCACAACCGTTGCAGCAACGGCATGGAGTCTTGGACGACTCGAGGAAAGTGGATGGAAGAGTAGCAGAAAGCATTTGCACGGTCTGGGATTGAAGGACCTGGGAACGTGGCTCCGGGTGACACGGCCTTAGCAAGCTCGAGATTGGGTGAGCGCTTGAGCGACTACATTTTGCTGGACGATAAGGACAGGGTTCTATCGGGCAATTAGGTCCGATTGATCGCCATCGGGCGTGCGGTCAATACAGGGGTAATTGTAGTCAGCCTTCGGAAAAGCATGGATATCTCCGTGTTAAAGAAGGAGGAGCTGTTGCTCTTGGCAGCAGAGCTAAGTATGGATATTAACCATAAATCGAGGAAGCCCGAAATTCGCACTGCGATTTAAGAAGTCGGTTTCTATGAGAACGAGCTCGCAAATGCCTGGAAAAAGATATGACGCGAAAAGGAAGAGAAGGAGCGCGAAAAGAAAGAAAGGGCCAAAGCGAAAAGAAGGCAGCATGAATTTGAGCTCGCGAAAATAAGATTAGAGCTAGCGAGATTAGCACGCAGGGCGGATGCTGCGCTGCCACAAATGGAAAGCATGGAAATGGCAGTTTGCTTCAGTCGTACAAAAGAGGCGATGACACGGGTCTCCACCTGATTAATTTTGAATGGATTTGTTACAAGCGATCATTTCACCAGGAGACATGACTGGAGCGATTGCTTGAATTGCTGCCGGGAGAAACCTCGCAAGTCGTAGCACGATTGAGCGCAGCCGAGGCAGGCGTGTGCAGTTCAGTGGAAGCGAGTTCGCTCGCAAAATACAGGTTCTTAGCAGAAGAATTTTGGAGGAGATTTTGAGAGGAAAGAAAGAAGCCTAATGACATCTTTGTCAAGCCTGCGTGTAGCCTGAAGAATAATTTTGCTGATTTAATGAAAGAAGCGGAGGCGGAAAACATCAATAAACTGGCAAATTTAATCTGCTTAGAGCGTTTGGCCAGCCCCTGGTGGACAACGTGCGCCTTTTAGTTTAGGACAGGCAGGAAGGTGTGCCTGTAAAGAGTGCAACACAGGTGGCCGATGAGTATGTGGCAAGTCGTGGCTTCAGGCCACAGAGTAGTAGCGCACAATACGATCAAAAACTTTCCCTACGGCCACAATCTTTCCCTCGGGGGCAGCAAACCACAAAGAAGGAGCATGAAACAGCTAGCTCCGGAGACGTACTTAAGCCGCAGGAGGAAATCCGATTTTCCCAACCGAAACTCAGGCAAAGGGTGAGGCGCTGAATTGCGACGCTGAACACAGTGCAAAGGAAGACGATGAAACATCTAGCTCGGGAGGCGTAGTTAAGCTGGATAATGAAATCTTTCCGATTTCCCCGACAGAAATTCAGGAAATTGGTCAGGCTGAGGGGCCGCCAATGAGAAGAAAGAAAAGGCACTCGGAAATGAGCGCCAGGAACAGTGCTAAGAAAAAGAGGCGTCGTAAATCCAGAAATGAGGCAGAGAAGCCAATGCAGCCGAATAAATAAAAAAGCCACTAAACCCTGTGGGGAGCACAATGAACGATTTAGAAAGGCGCGTTTATCGCTTGGAGAGACAGAGATGGAAACAACTTTATTTGACCAAGAGGTCCGGGCACGTAGGTCTCAGGGTCGCCGCACGACCCCATTGCACTACACGTCTGTGAGTTCATGGAGTTCTATGACGTGGGCGGCCCGGTCAGTGGCGATATTCTGCCTGGCCGGGTCCGTCGAGCGCAGCATGGTCTCCCATTCCTCCCAGGTAGTCACGAGCTCCGGGCCCCGCGGGGGAAAGTCCGCTGGGCATTCAATAAGAATGTGGGTAAGCGTAGCATGAGGGTGAGTGCATTGAGCCCACGAGCGGGTGTATGCTTCCAGGCGGATGCGGGAGAGGAAATAGGGGGAGGGAAGGGTGCGGGTCTGGAGGCGGCTCCATAGTATTTGGTGATAATTGTCGAGGGATTGGTGGGGTGGGAGGTATAGCTGGCGTTCGGCGCGATATGCCTGGGTCAGCTCGCTGAACGAATGCATGCGTTCCTTGGAAGAGCTCGACTCCGATTCCGCCGCCACCCGGTCGATGAGACCTCGGGTGTGGTCATTGGCGGCTTCGTTGCCGGGGTTCCCAGAGTGCGCAAGCACCCAGATCAGTTCCACATGGCGGGGCAGGTTTGCGGAGGGTGAGCTGAGAACGCGGAAAGCGGTCTCGTGGGCTCGTTTTTGTGCAAAATTTAGGAGTGCGGTTTTTGAGTCGGTAAGGACGTACCGGGCATCAGTGTGCGTTGTGAGTATACGTTGTGAGGCGCGCATGAGAAGTATCTGAGACTTTTCCGGGGAACAGGAGAGACCAATGCTTTGTGCGTTTCTTGTGGGATGTTTTCGGCGGTTTGTAATGTTTCCTCTATGTCGCCATTACTGCCGTGGGTGGTCCACAGAGTGACGCGTCCTCTACATACAGGGTGTGGTGAAGGTGAAGGATATTGTGAAGAGCGTGGGCTAAGGGAATGAGTGTGGAATTGAAGAGAAAAGGAGAAAGGACAGAACGTTGTGGAGTGCCCACTCCACTGAGGGTGTATGGAGGGGACGCATGGGAACCCATATGAACCTCGGCCGTGCGTCCCGAGAGGAACGCTTGCATGTAGGCGTACATGCGGGTGCCTACACTGAGGGGGAGAGAGCCGCCATGATCGCTTGGTGTTCTATGCGATGAAAGGCCTTGGACAAGTCCAGGGCCAAGACGGCTTTAGTATGAGTGGGGTTGAGAGGGTCAGAGCTGTCGTGCGTCAATTGAAGCATGGCTTCTTGGGCGGAGAGACCTAGGCGGAAGCTCACCATGCTGTACCGATGTAGGTTGTGGTCGTGCATATGCTGATTGAGTCTGTTTGAAGCAACATGCTCGAGCAGTTTCCCGAGACATGATGTGAGTGATATGGGGTTACAGACATCCGTGCGGTGGCTATGGTCCTGCAATCACTGCAGGCATCGATCCTTGATGTATAGGGCGTGCACAAATGCAGTCCTCCGCCATAAACAATTTTTCGGGGGACGTTGGCTTTACCCAAGGTGATGAGTATCGAACATGTGAGTCCCATCCGTCAAGCGTCTAGTATAGTTGCGTGGGCGTTGCGGGTGATCTAGTCTGCTAGAAGTTCTTGTGGCGATTCTTTCCAGTAGGCATTCGTAATAACTCCCCTAAATGAGCCATCAGGGGGAGCAATATATGCCGCCATGGCCTACTCAAGAAAGTCGTAGATGATGTGCTGGTGTTGTACGAGCTTGATAGCATAATCTTGATTCGCCGCAGGCACTATGCAAGTGTTATTGACGGGGTGAATCCGAAGTGTCACCGTACATGGGTCGGTCTGTGCAGCGGCCTCCGTGAGAGCGGTGAGCAGGTAGCGTGGCTGAAGCATCGTCAGGTCAAGGCCTCCGTGGGAGCAGAAGACGACATTATATTCGTCTGGGGGAAAAGCCGGCAGTTTCTTGATCTTTTATGCAGCTGTACGGAGCGCGCGTAGCTGTGTCGAGGAGCTGTGTAGTTCGGGAGTTGTGGCGGGCTCCCCGTTTCCCACGACTGACTCTACGTCTCCCGACGGGTAGGATTGGCGTTGGTACCTTGGGTCGGTAGTTCGCCTGGGTTCTCAGGAGTTGGGTCCAGTCCCGAGGGTCATACTGGCTCGGGGCTATGTCCGTACCATGCACCGGAAGCTCCATGCTGGCCACAGTAGGGGAGGTTGCGTCGCGAGGCGTAGCGTGGCAGTGGCGAAAAGGGGCCGGGTTTTCGGGCCTGGTGTTCCCCCTGGGACTCGCCCAAGCCTCAAGAGGAGTCAGTAGAGAGCGCTCACCTGTATTAAGGCGTTGGTGTAGCTGTGCGCACTCAAGATATCAGCGATTGGCAATTTTCGCTATCACGGTGCGGAGCCGAAGCGAAGAGGACCCAGAGGCCAGTCGCGGGGAAAAAGCGGTCGGTGGAAAACGGCGAGAAGGCCGCTTCCCATATGACTCCCGGCGAAAGCGGCCCGGGCAAGGGCGGTCGGTGAAGGTTGCGTCTTCTCGGTGGTTGCGGAGCGCACGGACGACACGTCCGTTCACTTCGGCTGACCTTCTTGACTGTTATCGCTTGGAATATTTCGAGTCAGAGCGCGAACGAATGGTCAGACGAGGTTGAAAAGAAAGCGACCTTTGACGCGGAAAAGGACAAAAGCCAGGGCAATTATGTTCCCCCTCGTTGAGTTGTTTTCGAGGTGGAGCCTGTATGACACGGGAGACCGTGAAGGTCAGGCGACGTGAAGTGGTCATACCAGGCAGTGCATGTTGACTGCAATGTCAAAAAAAGCAGTTGGACAGTACGTAAGGTATCGAGGATCTGCAGCGAGGGGAATGCCTACGTGTCCTTTGTATTCCCTGGTTGAGAAGTCTGACAAGAACTTTCAGAGCACGCCTGCCTCGAATACGGCGTAAAGAGATGACGCAACCGTCGGCTATTCAGAATGAATAACGACGATCAGGCTTTTCGGAAACAAAAATTTGTTTGTTTCTTTATTTTTAAAGTTTGGTTAAACGTTGTAAGAACTCCGGCAGTAGAGATGGTTTTGATAAGCAAGTTTTGCGCTTTGTTTAGATTGTTTTTTTTTAGAAGCTCGCTTATATTCTGAAAGAGATGGCTTGCGCGAGCACAGGTTTTTAAAACTTTGTTTTCTCGTTAGGTCGTTCTTTTTTTAAGCAGATAGGCTTCATTTTTGTTATGCGCTTGCCCCTCCAAGTCTACGTTATTTGTTAGAAACCTGTAGTAGCGCGCTTGAGTATCAGTTCACTTTTCCGAAGTCGTCGCAGGATTTTTTTCTTTGGAAGTAAGAAGCGTTATGGCGCGCAGCCGTTGTTAACCGCACAATTTAGAAAGTCGTTGTACTGCTTCTTTCAGGCGTGCATTGCTCGAACACAAAGAAGAAAAACGTTGGTGCGTGTCTTGCACGTGTATTCACCAGAGGACATCGTTTTTAGTATCGCTTAGAGCCTGCGTGGAAGTATTTAGAATGAAGCTCGAATCTTAGTTTAATTTACGCAATAGTGTTATGGTTATTTCTTTAGTGCGGGTCTTTTGTAGACAAGAAAGAAAATGTTAGTGCGTGAGTCGCTCGAATGTGGAAAATTCGCGTGCCTTATTCGTAATTGGTGCATTGTTTTGAGAAGGAAGCTTTGTCTTCATGCCCAGTGCTTGTTTCGCCAGATTTTTGCACAGAATGCATTCGCTATTGTGGCGCCAGCACCCTTGGTGTCGGTGTCGTCCTTGCCCAACTTAACGAACGGGGTGAAGAGCACCGCGTCCTATACCTCATTCCAAAACTGACAACGCGAGAAGAGGCGTTTAGCACCTTGGAGAAAGAGCGTTTATGCATAGTATGGACCATGCAACAGCTAGGATGCTATGTTCAAGGCACGAACTCACAATCAAGAGCAACCATTGTCCTCTTGCATGACTGAAACAAATGTCAAGAAATAAACGTGAGACTGCTCAGATGGAGTCTCATTTTGTAGGAATACAACTTCGACGTTAAGCATCGGAAAGGGAGCCAGAATAGGAGTGCAGACAGTCTGAGCCGGGGCTCTTAAGCAAAGAATTCGGGGTAATTTTTTAGGGAACGTGTTTGTACAAATCGCTATCGATTTTATTGAGATTTTATTGCCGAGAGCTGACCACGACAACAAAGAAGAGAGACCGAGAGAGGGGTAGAACATTGTAAAGTGATGCGGGGATCATGGCGTCCGGTAAACGTGTCGCTCGGGAACGCCGACCAGTGTGTGCGTGTGTGTGTGCCTGTGTATTCACAGGGAGAAGGACACAACGAAGCGAGGGTAGGGCCCTCGAGCTGCAGTGTGACATCAGCCATTACTTCTACAACAATCCCCGGGATCGCGACCGAAAATCGACGCTTTCGACAACCTAACAGCTCATCACCCTCAGGACGAATTTGTTGGTGGTGGAGGTGTTTGTTACGTCTCAACAAGGCCAAGGGCATTAATTAGACGTTTGCCACGAGGCAACTCCACCCATCCATCAGCGCCTATCCAGAAGTCAACGCAGTGTTGACACCGACTGTTGACGGGTCCACAAAAGGCCCCCTTTCCAGTACTTGACAGCCTGAGCTAATGATAAGAAGGGCCAACGTAAAATGCTACCAAAGAACGCCAACGAGCTTGGTTTCCCAGGTTGCTATCCGGTTACATATTTCATACCATACCATCGGAGGTGGAGTGCGGCAGAAGGACGCTATATCATGGGCGTGGTATTGCGACCGATTCGTGGATTGTGGTTGGCCGCGATACAGTCATCAGATTCACTAGTGGAGCCGCCTAGGGAAGACGACGGGATTAAAAGCGGAGACCTCTCGTTCTGAGGGGTCTGACGTGTCCTGATTTGTACTCAGGAGTTTACTATGCTCCTGCATAGAGTGGGCTTCCGTATCTGGAGCCAGTGTAACCCATGTCAAAGAGACCCTTTTGCCTTCATTCCTACTGCCGGACGTACTCGTCGATGGGCTTGGTGGATTCCTGGCCCAAACGCCATCTTGAACCGCAACACTCTCTCTTTTTGGGCATATTTAAACTTTCTGCAACATTACGTTCTTAAAATATAGCGCCAAAACATGCGTACCTGCTTGTATAGTGCTTTCCATTGGCGGAATATGTAATTCACTGTAAACACTACAATCGAAGAACACCGTTAGAAAATTTATCCATATGTCTTAACGAATGGCCCCTATTTAAGAAAAAATTGTATGTTGTTGCTATGTTGGGTTCTGCTAGAGCACGGAAAAATAATGCCTATAACGTTTTGAAGCGCTTGTACGAAGCTTTACAGTATATAACAAGCATCCGTAGCGGTGCGGGATCGCTATTCCGTACTCTGAAACTGCAAGCCTTAATGACATGATTTGTTTGCATATATTCAGGCAAAATGCGTCCTGGCCAGCTTGCGCGATGCGTTTGATTTCTTTTCCATATAAATAAATATGTCCAACTTTAGCGATAACATTGTGATATGCTCTAAGTTAGCCTTCTTCGCTTGGCACCCATAGGGATTTTAACAGACGATAAATGATATCAGCTTTGGCCGTATTGGATTTCACGCAAATAAATTTCCCTACTAGAAAGCACTAAACGGCATTCAATCAAATCAATTCTATTCTCAAGTTTACATGCCGGATGATCATTTTGGGCTAAAAGCTACATAGGTATTCGACGTGGTACAATTCACCGCATTTATCCCCCTTCTCTGCCAATAATGGTTTCATTTCTTCGGGACTACAGTGTATGTGCTATTGGACATCAGAGGCAGGAAAAGGCGTGGTAATTACAGGGCTAGTAAGCTATTGTGTTCATATAGGAGGTTAAAGCCACGTTACTAACTGTTTAAATAATTTAGTAAAAATGTGGATCGCAATAAATAAATTAAAATGTCCGATTTGTACATGCTACATCAGCGTGTTTATTACAAAAATTGCGATTCCGCGCACCTTTTTAGGGCGACCAATCTCCATATGCATGTGAATTCAAAACTTAGACGTTTACGGGAGCATGCAGCCACGCCTTCAAAGAGACGCGACTGGTACTGAATACAAGCAGCATTTTCATGACGCTACAAGGCGTCACACACTAGACTGATAAACTAGGATGATGGAGATTAAATAAAATATCAGAAGTAATAAAACATATTTGTTCCAAGGAAAACGTAGCCATTTCTTCCTTTATAAGCTGGATGTCAGAAGTGGAGGTGAAAACGTCGTTGATCAGCCTGCTTCCGCAGAATAGAATGAAGACCTGGGAATGCTGGAGGCGGGGTGGGCTTGCTTCAACACCTGACGGTGTTATTTCGGCTGCTTAGAGTTTTATTATGTGGTGGCATGTCAGCAATAACAACAAAGATACGTGCATTTAAACAAAATAAGGATGTTAGATCAAAAACTGCGTCTATTAAGGTAGAAGCTCGGTAGAAGCGCAAACCTAAAATGAAATTGCAGAGGGAAAGACTAAAAAACCAGATTATGAGGGCAAATATGAAATTGTACTTCTGGGTAAATCATCTTTGATTCACTGGTCTTAGCGAAGGCACCAGTCATTGGCAAATTCTCACGGCACTCGTGTAGGAACATTCCGCTGCGATATCTGGGATGCCGCCAAACCTTTGCTTCGAGAAAACACCACCGATAGTGCTCGTAATAACTGAAACAATAATGGCTCGAGAATTGTATTGTGGCTGACGGGCAGCATTTAGTCAACGCTTCCCTGTATTATAGTTATTACGAATTGAATAATAGGCGTTACATTGAAAACGAGAGAGAAATTTGTGCGAATTCTATTCACAGGGGGAATCAGTGCTGCGCAAAGCATAACATATATAATTATTTGCTCTGTGTATGTCTGCGTATTTGACTCCACCGGTAAAGCATCGGGCTATAAGCTAAAAGATGATAGTTCTAATCTAACCTCTGTTGCGTACTCCAGGGTAGCGTATCGTACTGCTGCCGAGAAGTAGCGACGCCTTCCTATCGAAGCTCGACCGACGTTACTGTTGGGTAGCGTGGCGTTGACGGTGGGCTGCAGGCATCCGGTAGACCCTGGCGACCAAGCAAGGGCGAGACGATTTCTCTAGTACGAAACTTGCACGGTTTGTTCAAAGGTAGATGAAAGAAAATAAGAAGAGCATGAAGTGATCAAAAGTACATTTCGGAGCCCCTTAAATAGGCTCTCTACAATCGTGGACGGTATCTTGCTTCCGTCGATGTCACGTGACCGGCATGGAAAGAGGGTCCCTCCTCCTCTGGTTATACCGAGCCTGCTGAAGGAAGAAGTCGTCCCGTCTCCCAGAATTGTAGACGCCTGTCCGCCTCTTCTGCGCTTTGCGGGTTCGTGGAAGTTCTCTTCTAGGTCCCATTCGAGGAAAGGGCCTCTCTAAATTCGGGCGCGCGCGCGCGCGCGCGCACACACACACACACACACGCACACACATAAAATAGGCTGTACACTGCGAGGCTTCGGTAGACAGGCCCACTCGAAACGGTCATGGCGAATTAGAAAGTCACGCTTCATTTCGACGAGGCCTGGTAAAAAGGTCCGGTGAGAGAAAGTTCTTTGTGCGCGAGGTGCGGGACGTTAACCATCGCAGGAGAAGTCACGCTTCATTTCGACGAGGCCTGGTAAAAGATCCGGTGAGAGAAAGTTCTTTGAGCGCGAGGTGCGGGACGTTAACCATCGCAGGAGAAGTCACGCTTCATTTCGACGAGGCCTGGTAAAAGGTCCGATGAGAGAAAGTTCTTTGTGCACGAAGTGCGGGACGTTAACCATCGCAGGAGAAGTCACGCCTCATTTCGACGAAGATGGTCGGATGAAATTCCTTTTTGCCACGTGGTGTCAGACGCCAACCCTAACACCTCTGTAAAAATTTGGCTTTTTAGGAAAGTGGCCGCAAACCAGGTGAGACTGTTACCTACCTACTGTAGTGTTCTGCAAAGGCGCGAAGAAAATGTTGCATTAAAACTCACATACCGCCCGACCACCGATTGGTGTACCCGCAACCGACAAAAGTGTGATGGTGTTAGCGTGCAGCGGAATACAGCGCGTGAGCGTTAGTAGGCTGTTTTAGTTAGGCGTCCGCAACCACCCACGTACGCAGCGCGCGAGGTCGTGTGTACTTAGCGAAGCACACGCCCATGAAACGGCTATAGTTGGCCGGACGCAAAAGTTGAGAAGGGGATTGCTGACTTGTACACACAGGAGCCGGTAGTGTGCTAATCAGCGCCACCATATGCCAGTTTAGGAAACTGTGTAGCCAATATCAACCGCCACGAAGTCAAACCACAAGCCAGAGTCACATCTTCGGCAAGAGCCATAACGAAAAATGCGCTCTCGTGGACGCGCGAGAACACGCGAGAACGTCCCTGAGAGCTTTGCAGAGCCCGCAGCGAACGCTACCCAGCTTTAGAAAAGCTGCGGGCGCACGCAAGAGACCGTGCGTGCTCCTGCGTACTGCGCATGGGCGCCGTCACGTCCGCGAGTTTCCTGCGTACGCAGAACTGTCCCGGTCGCCCAACTAAATCTGTCTACTGTAGCAATCAATATCAGTACCCCTCGTCATCTCCTCACAGACGGGCACTCACGCCTACACATTTTTTATACGACTGCCTGCCGCTCGATTCTGCGTCACTCTTCTCCTCCACCGTTCAAGGCCGGCTGGTCCCGTTGATAACGCGGACGGAGCGTCGCTTCCGTGCACGCGGAAAGCGCGAAAAGGCGTATCACCGGAAAGGCGCCACTACAACGTTGCAGGCTAGATACTCCACCTGCCAATTCCTGTGGGTGATCATCATTTTTAAATACCACTAAATTGTCTACGTCTTACTGCCGCCCTCAATTTGTTATTCCGTCTTCAGCTGTATCAAACCCACCTGGTACCCACAAGCAGTACTATCTCTCGGAGACCACTCCGCGGCTAAATGCATACTGGCTGCCCATCGTCATCTACTGCCGCCCCCCCCCCAAAAAAAAAAAAAAAAGTAATGCCCCGCATGACGGACTCGACATCTTGATCCTCAATAGCAACGGCTAGCCAAACAAGGCTTATCAGGTTGTCTACCAACCGGAAAACCGGGAATTCTCAGGGATATTGAGTAGTCTGGAAAAATTCGGGCAAAACTCAGGGAATCTGTGCTTCTAGCAAGAGAAAATTAGCTGTATTTTTTTTAAAGGGAACGAAAGTCGCGGTAATGCTGGCTCAAGTAACATGCAGAATCGTAACGAATCGTCTTTGACGCCCTGTCGTCGGCTGGAGTAGTTGCCGGTGTACAGTGAACGACGGACTTATCGGACGGCTTCGCGGTACCACCACGTACCCCATAGAGTCAATGTATCAGAAAGTCGAAAATTTCGGACGCAAGAACCCTTCGCCGTCTGATTTTCCCGAGTTTTTTGCCGGGACCGCTGGTCCGAAACGGTGTTAGTCAAAGCCACCACCGTTACCGTTTCGATTACCTCGCCGCCTCGAACCGGCACTCTCGCACGCCGATCCGCTGGCAGCCATATATCACCGCTGCGGCAACGCTAGACCTAGCTGCTTCGATGTTTGCTATTAAGCTACTTTCTGTTGGATGCAGTGTTTTACATTGAAAGAATTCGCCGCTGTCAGCGATGGCAGCGACTCCGCATTTATGGTCCTCAGGATTGGCTTCGAAGCTCGGAAAAAACGGTGCGTTGCATATTGCCGGCTCCCGAAAGTCAGCTTCGTCTTTGTACAGAAATGTACTTTCTGAATCATACGCAAAAGTATTGCGGTGAAGCATAACAAGCGTGTTTAGGGGCTATTGCCACGGGACACAGTACGTATTCCTTACTTATACACGCGTGCACACGGTATCTCCTGTCACAGTACGAGCACCGATATGACCAATACGTGCACCCACAGGCCTTCGGAGCTTTTTCAAATGTGCCAGTGGCGGTTTCAGTCTTTAAGGGCAGTAAAAGACATGCATTCTTGTCCCACTGGCCGATTTTTGTGACGTTTTCTCGGCCCCTAGGGAGTTCGAAAAATCGGACGTTGACTGTACAACTGACCAAAAAGATGCTTGAAATGGTCCATGGGGCAAACTAGCAGCGGAAGGAGGACGAGAATAGAAACGCATTGAGGAATGAACGGGAAAGGAAGCATGCAGCCGCCGTTTTGAAGGAGCTTGAGCTCAAAAAACAAAGTGTTGCCTGATGCCGAGATGCAAGTGTCCCTTATCCAAACCAAAATAAACTCTTTAAAGCATTGAAACACAACACTGAGGCATCGTGCACGGGCTGAGAGTATGCCAGGAAAGTTGAGGTTGACTTACAAGCTGTTGAGAGAGAATCTCAATTGTTACAAAGTTCAGGCCTCATACCACTGAGCTTGCTATCAGTTGATAGAAACAGCTCATATTCGAAAATATTTCCTTCATTATGCATCTCTTTTTATTCGTATTTGAGAATGTCCAACTCGATTTACAATTTTTTTCGAGCACATTTCATTTGCTGTGCAATAAAATAAACACTACTTTTTAGTATTAAACAGGGTCAAGTAGTTTTTCTTTATTTCCCATGTTTATTAGAGAGTGACAGCATAGGGCGACATGGTTTCAGCCCGTCTTGACATAAAACATAGTTCTGCATCACTCAGGGAATTTCGCAAAGACACTCATGGAAAACCTGGAAAACTCAGGGAATTTGGAAATGTCCCTGAACTTATATCTACATCGACCAGGCCACATGCAGCACAGAACATTTACTCAAACGCGTTTTCATCGCCACACCTACGCATTCATACCACACGACTGCAGGGAACACGCTAACAGAGGCAATTATTCCAGGCACTGCTCCTGTTCGCCTAGTTGATGCATTCCTTATTTCGATTAATCTTCACCTGAGAAAGACATGAGGTTTGGGCCAGGCATTCAGGGCAGGACAGCATGGTTCTTCTGCGCATGAGTAGTCGCCTGCTTCCTCTGCCCATGCAACTTAAATCATTTCTTCCCACATATTTGCAAGGCTTCATGAATTAGCGCGTACAGATACTCCGCCTCGCAGGTTTCTAGTTGCACACCCAGCATCATAGTGTACCCTGAATAACCTACACAAAGAACGAAAACCTGTGAACGCCTTTTTGCTACTTTGTTCCGTTATGTCAAAGGTACTTGCGAAGACGTCACTCACGAGGTTATTGTCAGTATGCTGACGTGGCCGATATCTCGTGGTGTCAACAGCTACCTGCACAGAGTATCTTTGTGCGCACTGAGGACACCTGAACGTCAAAGACGCGCTGCCGAGAAGAACGCAATACAAATAGTTATATTGTTCTTCTAGGTCGTATGCTAAATTTTAAGCAGCTGATTGTCTGGCTCATTAGTCATGAGAGCAACCACTAAGCACAGCTTAGTGTTCAGTACGCGCTTAAAAATATGTACATCTGGGTGCCTACTGAAAACTACCACAAGTAGGTGCGAGTCTCTCACATAGCTCCCACATTGTCCTGTCGGAGGTGTCGAGATCGCTTCGAAGTACTGAAAACCATATGGCGCTTTATATCCCATATAAAGTCTAGCTGCAACTAAGTTTTATGTCGACAAAGTTGGTTATAAACGAGTAGCGTATATGCTATCACAGCAATATTGGTACAGATGCGGGGCTGGTAACTGCCTTTTCTTTTTTTTTTTTTTACAGCCAACAAGTATCACCGAAGAGACGGCGCGTGCACACCGTAGTTAGCGGAGATGACGCAAGCCCCAAGCATATTCTCAATGTTTTGAGCTAGCTATTACTTAATAATCAGAATTCCGCATCATTTCAGCACGTGAGTGGCATTTTTGTCTGTTCTGTTGTCGATAATGTCTATTTTTCTAGCTTATCGAAACGCAGCCCCTTGTGTTTCAAGTGTAATATATTGAACTAAGGTTACTCTAGCCTACGGTTTCGGAAACAAGGCCACTTTTCATGCCGTTTGTCTTCAAAGAAAGGAAATATAAGTTAATCGGTAAGGCACAAATATTTTTTTCGCCTATAAGACAGCGATCCCTCTTTAAACTTTCTGCGCACTCAAAACGTGCAAAAAGAGTTATTGTCAGCATGTGTTTCCGAAATTCTCTCCGGAAATGTTGCACACACATGAGGAGCGACAGGTTTAATCAGCAGTCGAAGAGTCTGGCTAATGCTGGGTACCCCACGGATGTTCAAGTGTCTGTTGCCGAAGAGCTTCTGGGGAAACTAAAATCAGAAATACAATGTCATCCGAATCCGTTGCTTGGTGAACGGAAGCGTGTTGTATTGCCACACATGCATAAGATTTCCCACTATCTGAAAAGAATTGGGCGTCGGGCGAATGCAACCGGCGTGTTCTCTGCCCCGAAGAAACTTGCCACATTGTGCCAGATAGGAAAGGCTGACAACAAAAAAGTGCGAAGGTGCATGGTTAGACATCGGAAACCATACATTACTTGCGATGAAGGTGTCGTGTACCAGATTCATTTGTCAAGCGGGAACCGCTATGCCGGTCAGACCGGTAGGTGTTTAAACGAGCGCCTTATGGAACATGTTCGCAATATCAGTCACGAGCGAGGGGAACACTTGCTGATCACATTCTTTCCTGCGAGTCAAAAACATGCAAACCGTTCCTTGATAAATGTGTTGTCATAGGAAGAAGCAAATGCAGGGTAATTCGAGAGATCATTGAAGCTGAAAAGATAAGCAGAGCGGGACGCACATGTGTAAGCACACCTACTATTTTCCTCTGTGATAAAGAGACGTTTCTGAGACGCTGATACCGATCGACTAAGTGATATGTTCTTCGGACATATAAGAAGTGATGTATGGGAAAAGTGAACTTTGTTGGAAGTTAGCGCTCGTACTGTTCGTGTGTCTGGTTTTTACTGCCTCGTCCTCTGGGCGCTATTCGTTGCTATTCAAGTTGACCGACCCCCAAAATTCAAGTTGGCCCACCCCTAAATGTAAGTTGAGCCACCCTCAAAAACTCACTTGGGCCACCCCCAAATTTAAGTTGGCCCATCCTTATGTAATATTTATGCAGCCCTGTGTATCCCTATGGGTGTTCTCTCTAATCAATTTCATTTTCTTGTTTCAATTGTTCTTTGCTGCTTATAAGGCTATCAGCAATATACATTTACCATATTATAACGATTAAACGTCATAACTTCACAAAGTACACATGTTTGTGCAGATTCAAGGCCTTTCGCATGACGAACAGCTTTTGCTAGAGAATTCGTCAAAGAATGTTTACGCATTAAAAACCAACACGCTGTTGTTTTTATTGCAAAAACAGTTTACTATTTCCTTTCTATGCCACAATTGTAGAGGTCTCTATAAATTCAGGGACCTGTTTGCGTTATAGGTGCATTTCATGCTACAAGGCACAAAAGTTTTTTTTTTTTTTTTTGCATAACGCAAAGGCATGTGCATGCTTGTAGTTATGTTGTCCAAGGAATAAAATCTCATTATAAAAGCGATGACTGAACAAATGAGCAACCCGTAGCTACATTTTAGGAAGTAAAAATGGTAAATTTAAGTTTTGAAGAGCACTCCTGGAAATACCAAGAGCGAGAACAAATCTTCAGTTTTGTGTTTCGGCCATCTGGTGGGAGACTCGAACGAAGCCCTACGTTGCGTTAAAAAAATCGCGCAGCATGGTATAGAAGCGCTGCTAGCATGACGCGGAGCGAGAGGTGTGAGCGAGCGATTAAGCCACTCGGCCACCACTGCTAACGGTTTCGCAGTGATACGCTAGGGTTTTTAGATACCGCGTGAACTTGCACGACTTTTAAAAATCGCTTTTGCGAACAATGTTACGCCATGTGTAGAGAGTGTAGATAGGCATCAATCGATAGCTGAGCCTCAGGACTACATATGCTGTATCGGCTATCACGATAGCAACCGTAGATTTATCACAGCGACCGCTTTTGTCTCGGAAATCGAGCACAAATTTTAGCCGTTTCCATAAGCTTCCAATTTGCTGAATCTTTAACCACTCTGCGAACGAAACTCTAACTTTTAACAGCATAATCACTGCATTTGTTTCGTGTGGATTGTTTTGTAGAACATGTCTGCCCCTGCGTTTTTCAATACTTGTACTGCACTTATAATTATTCGCGAAAAACCCGCTCGTTACAATGAAAACGCACTAGCTTCACGCCGCCGTCGCTTGGGGTGCTAGTTGGTTCGTGTCCAGAAAAGCTGGATTTCTTTGCTTGTGGCCAGTAAGTCTTACGAATGTGTAAATCAACACGAACACAAATAAAGGCACATATGATTGTTGTACCTCATGACTGTTTACTTGTCTAAGTCCAAATTTAGTGTCATCAGCTGGTAAGAGATCCTTTAATCACACCGTCACTGGGGCTCCCGGGGGGCTTCCCGACGTTCAGAGACATAAACATGGCCTTGTGGTTTGTACAGTAGCAGGATATGTACTGCAACTCTTTAACGGCATTGTGGTAGTGGAACACCAAGTCTATGCACGTTCCCATGCTTGCAGTGACAGTCTTGCATACGTTCTATGCGGGATTCTAATGAATGTGTGCACTGCACACTTCACTTTGCTGAGTGTCTGTAGCCTCTGCATTACACGACGGTCGAGCCTTGCATTTTTTGCTTGGTTAGGGGTTTATGAGTCATTGCTGATGATGATGGTTTAGTACCATTGAAGGGGACGACGCGTTTTTTGGGTATGAGCCGTAGTTTCTGTACCATTAGACCGGATGACATGTTTCTTAGGTATAAGTCATTGCAATGAGCCACTAAATGCTTTGGCCTTAAAACAATCCAATGATAAATAATCTCACTTAGCTGCAGGACAGCATCAGATAGAAGGAGAAAATGGCTGACACATGTATACGCAAGGCAGGATAACAAGCGCGCTACTTCTTTAAGTAGCCACTCAAAACACATAATGACAACAAGACACATACATGTTGTTTGAATTTGAACAAAGAGAAAAAATAAGACAACGAGACTAGAGGTCAGTTCCTGCGCACATGCGCTATGTCACCGTAGTTTGTCTGCGTGTCAGTGGTATTCGTTCTTTTCTGTTTTTCTTCGCCATTATTGAAGACGCGGTGGGCGCTTTCTCGTGATGCAGCCGGTTTGAAATACCTGATGGCGAAATAATACCAACTCTAACGGTACATTAGTTCACGGTAAGCATGTACTCTTAAAAGGAAGCGTTACTCGGGACCTCCTGTACGAGTACCTGAGAACGGAAAAATCATTTTGCCCCGCCTGCGCATCAGCGAATTTAGTACAGTGTAGTACATTTAAGAGGAACGTTTACTCTCTACAAATCGTACGCAGCCCAATTACTATTCGGGTCATCAATTTAAAAAAATTAAATATTGCGATATAAGAAAAAAGAAACAATCGAAAAGCACAAGCATGATGTTTACAACTCCTTAATTAAATCAGCAGTAAAAGACACTATGCCGATTCTGCAAAGTTAAGTCATTGGAGCATCTAAAGGGGACAGAATTAATATATTATTGAGTATTCTGAGTTATACCACTAATTTTAAGCAGGAGAATTTTAAAACACTCATGAACATTGTAACTGCTCCGCGTAGGTTGTGAACTGATGCATCAATTTCACCAGCGTCATACTCTCTAACAGATGCAGTTTACAGAATAGGGATATCTGTTTCTGATGCAGACTGACAGATATGTGAAAATCTTCTTTTCGTTTTTTATATTAATTTATTCATCTGTTTCTTTGCTTCCCTATCTTCAATGCGCGAGGGCTTGCTTCTTACCACTTGCTTTTGTTACCACAGATGCAAGTGGTGATACGAAAGGAGTGCGTAACAGTAAATGCGGAGAGGAGTACAAAGGAAAAAAGTAGGTGTTGCTACACAGAAGAAAGCAAAATACCAATTGGTCATCAAAGTGAGCTCAAATAATAATTGTGGCTATAAAAGGAAGGCAAGGGGCTTGATTTCTTAGATGTACTTCATAAAGCTACTCAGCGGGTGAAGAAGGAATGGAGTAGCCAGCCGTACTCAGCCTGGTGACGAACTAAAACGCCGGTTGAGGGCTAGTTTCTTGAAGTGACGTTTGATATACCAAAATTATCATCCAGGATGAAGCGACAAGTGAAATTTCGGACAGACTCTAATATATCGTTGAGAAAAGTATTAATGGGATCTAACACGGGGCCACCGTATATTCAAGTTTTTAATGAATCAGAGTTCTATAAAGCAGGAGCTGTAGCGATGTTGGTGCCATGTAGCAATTTCTTCGCAAATAAGCGAGCGGTTCCGCAGCTAGGAAAGTGCACAATATGCTTTTTCCTTTGTAAGACTCCACTGTGATACAAATCTCGAGTTCATTGTATCAGGCTGCCTTTCCCAACGCATCACCATTATTCGCGTATTTGCGCGGGTTAGCTGAATCGGCCTTACGTGAAACCATCATTATCTTACGTTTGTTAAATTTTAGCGGCATACGCGACCTCGTGTACGAAATGCAAAATATCTTGATTAGTTTGAGGTAAGGCGGTGCGAGAAGAAGAAATTATTCTTGATATTACGCAGTCATCGGTAATAGATTTCGTTTGAGAATTACTAGCGCCAGGTAAATCATTCATGTATGTTACGTATAAAAAGGACCCCAATAACAAATCCCTGCGACGCAGCACAATCGACAAGAAATAGGTAAATTCCACATTCGTGAGCTGTTACGAACAGGAGTTTCAATGCATGCACTTTTCAATACATGCGAGCACAGTCTTGTCAATATTAAGTTTACACATCAACAGAGATTGGTGTGAGACAGGATCAAACGCCTTAGAAAAATCTAAAGATATACTGTCGATTTCCAAATTCTTTATCTATTCAAGCAAAAGTATTATGAGTAAAGATAACTAGTAGCATTTCGCAGGAATGCTGGTTACCAAAGCAATGTTTCTATCAAGAAAAACGAGCGAGTTCTGGATAAATGACACGTCTAAAGATTTTAAAAGAGGCAGTAATTAGTGAACGGGTCTGTCGTTTAGCGATCATTGCGCATTATCGCATTACCGCATTTAAACAGAAGCAACACCTTGTCTACCTTCCAGTCAGGTGCTAGACAGCTGGAATCGAAGGCTGAGAAACCATTTAGGCAAAATAATAATACGGCTATGTGTTCAAGATATTTCAAGTAATGCCGTGAATGCTACATTATGAATATATTTAAAAATTTTGATTGAAATGCATGACAGCTACATAATCACAGAATACTGAATGAAGATAACACAATTATTGTCCAGAAGACACAATTTTTAAAGGAAAGGGAGAAACTGTATCGAAAACAGTTCATTTACCCGTCAGTGGTATTCGGATATAGTGAAAACAGAGCACAGTCACTATGAAATAGTGATTTTGTGCTGTCCCTTGTTGAGTAACAGCATTTCAAACCTTTTCTAGTATTTTCAGTCAACGGGGATGTGACAGTGATGTAGTGAACTACGTACTTTGCTTAGCACGTTTATACACCGAAGCAACGTTGCTGTAGGCAAGCAATTCATCAGAACTGTTGACAAAATTGGGCTTCCTAAATATTCACCTTTTATGTTACAGTAGTTTCAAGAGAATGTTTAATAATAGAGATGACCAGTTTGTAGACAATTATTGCAAAAGCTTGTTTGTTAGAAGCCCTAAATAAAGTTACCGTTCATACAGTTGATAGAATACACCCTTCTTTTCGATTTATAAGACACTTCGCATAAATCATTTAGGTGGTGCTCCAATAAGAATATTTTTGCGTTTCACATGTACTTCAATAGAAAACTCGTAGCTGGCCACGAGCTCAAGCTTCAGTTGGAACAAAGAGAAAACCACGAAGAACCATGGAGCAGTGGTAACATAAGGTAAGTAACTCATTGTCGCAACCGAAAGAGTCAGTCCATATGTGTTTTGCACCTATACAGGAAGTTGCGCAACTTATTTCTCGAACAAGTTACTTACAATGATATGTTCAACAAAGGTGCACAAGAGTGCTGGCTGGGCATCATAAAAAAAAAAATAAAGGTAGGCGACCCTTATCTTTGACTTAGTTTGACTCTTAGTGGCACTCACACCTCAGCATTGGTGTTGTTTAGGTTAACTTTAGGCGAACGCTACGCACAAAGGGAACTCGGAGGCAACTGTTTTCCACTAACTAACCGGTTAACTATCATGCCACCATCTTGTGTGTGATGTTCTTAGTGACGTCAATACTTCCTCTTTCTACTTTGCGTTTCCAGGAATATCGCCAAAGTCGTGCTCACGTGGCGGGTCTCTAACTATGATTCTGCGCTTTGGCGTGCGGTAATCACTTATTTCTAACTAATTCCAATTATCCCAGACACTTCAGTGACTGAACTTGTAACTAAACTTATCCTCTAATATTATATTTTTAGCGAAACGTATGAGTTTTGTACTGTACTATATTTTTCTATTCTTTTTGATTTATTTTTAATTTCGTCCCCGGTGGCCATAGTGATTTATAATTATTCTAGACACTTCAGTAACTAACTTTACTCGCTGATATCATATCTATAATGAAAAGCATGAATTTTATACAGTACTCTTTCTTTCCTTTTCTAACTTTGAATTTCATCCGCGGTCGTCTCAGGGATTCCTAATTCAGACACTTCAGTAACTCAACTTGCAGCTAAACTTATGCTCTGATACATTATCATATCTATAATGAAACCCATTAATTTTGTGCTGTACTACTTTTTTCCAATCTTTTCTTATCTATTTTGAATTTCCTCCCCGGTCTTCTCAGTAAGTGAACCAGAAGTGCTGCTCAAGAAACAAGAGTGTCACTCAGTGCTCGTGCCACTAAAGAATGGCTTGTCAGGGACAATAGTTCCTCGAAATTGTCATCACATTGAATAATAGACGGCCGGTTGGATCGGGCTGTTATTATACTGACTGAACAAGAACATCGATTATGAGTTTTCTAATTATTCTTTGTGTTTTACGTGCCAAGCTCGTGATTTCATTTTGAGGCACGGCGCAATGGGGACTCCGGATTAATTTTGTCCACCATGGGATATTTAACGTGCCCCAGTGTACGAGACACGGGCGTTTTTGCATATCGCTCGCATCTAAATGCGGCCGCCGCGGTCGGGACTTGATATGGCGACCTCGTGCTTAGCAGCGCAACACCGTGGCCGCTAACCGCGATGGGTGATTATGGGTGTTCTCAAGCTACCAATACGTTAGTATGAATCAGTTACAGATAGTAGGAGTTAGCAAATGAATAAGTTGCTGCATTTTCCCGAACTTTTGTTTTCTATGAGTTCACAGTTCTTTGGCTGATTTGATGTGAGCGTGATGTGTCTCCAGTGATAACGTATATGTCGCCAATGCCTCCTTTATACTGATTTAGCTGCTTTCACGAGAAAATTACGTACACGTTAGAGATGTGTGCCCGAAGAGTTAAACTTTGTCAGCGTACAGTGAACAACCCCTTACCTTCCTTCCACGCCCCCCCCCCCCCCCCCTGAAGGCACTAAAGTACATAAATAGAGCACCGCGTCTTCTATAACAATGCTCAATAGCGTAGCTGCTTGCTAAACTTCACGGAGCGAGGTCAGAGCCGTAACCGAGGTCCTCAAAGCTGCTCGGAACCGCAAAGAGCATCGTCCGAGTCTAAACTGAAGTCAACATGAACTAACATCCGAAAAATTATGAATGTCATGCATAGAATAAGCTTGAGCGTTATTACGGAACCTGACCGACATTTCTTCACAAACGCGGGACAGGCTCATTACCTAGCTTTAACGCCGCGGTCTTGAGCTTTGCTGCCCACTTCAGCAACTGTGGCAACAAACTTTCGCAAACGCACAAAAACGCAATGCCGTGCACAGTGGTCTACGCAGGCGGAATTACGCTATATAGAGCAGTGCGTTCATGCGTTGCGCTTAACCGATGCGGCGTGTGGACGAAAACGACACTAATCGAGAGCTCTCTCGGGTTGCCGCGCACTAAGTCTGCTAGTGCAAGGCAATAGCTAGAACACTGCGCAGCGGCGAATCTCTCTCCTGGCAACCACAACGGTTCGAAGAGCTCTAAATCGCTCTGTTAACGCTCGGGAACAGTGTTATTAGCAGCACATTTCCCCCCGTTTTGGTAATAGGAAAATGGGTTCCCGCGTGCGCTAATTCCTGCAGGGGACACGCACATAGATTTGTACTCGGGTTATGCGGTTTGTGTGTGGAACGCAGCGTTTAAGCGATACACGTCAGAAGCATTGGTGATCAGTTTTCACGCTCATGCCTTGTAAACCAGGTATGCTGCTGGAGCAGAGGTACGAAAATATGTAAATAAGTTCTGAAAATTATCAGAACCGCACTCACAAAGCAGCTCGCATGCTACAGGATTTCGTAACAAGAAACTATGAATGAACAAACTATGAATTCACAAAATAAAGTCCCTTGCTTTCCCTTCTTCTCTCGTTCATTCATAATTAGCGAGAATTTCTAATTTGCCAGCCATGATGCCATTAGTTAGCATGCGAGCATTTTAGCCACTTGCCTGCTCTCCTAAGTTTATGTGTTACTTTATGTGCACGTGTTAATAAGTTCACGTGTTACTTTATTTTTTATATATTTTATGCCGTCATGATTAACAAAATTAAGTACCACGCTTTTCTACTTCTCTCTTTCAATCATAGCGAGGCCATCGAATTTGGGAGCCATGATGTCATTACATAGCACACGGTGGTTCTTTAGTCATGTGCCTGCTCTCCTAAGCTCACGTGTTACGTGACGCCGTCGGGCAAAACAGGATGTTCCACATGCGTTCACCATGGCTCTGAGTGGTGCTAGCTAACACTCCGAGGGTTAGATTCAGCAAACATAAGCACCCAATGTAGTGGATGAATTGATAGGCGTCACTGTAGCACAATTAGTAGTGCAACACACGCGTAATGCGGAGGTGCGCAGCGTTAAAGAAAGGAAAGGCACGCAGGTAGATGGCGATTATTTTGGTAAGACAAAGATACACCACAAAGCGCGTAAACTGCTTTTAGGGTATATATATATATATAGATATATATACATACATACATACATACATACATACATACATACATACATACATACATACATACATACATACATACATACATACATATATATTAAGGGATGAAACCAACAAAAGGAGGAAGGCAAGGGCTATAGCGTACGCAGAGAGTCCGACCTTCTGGACTATCGGCGGTATTTGTAGAGGCTGTCTGTTGTGTGGCGGTTGGCCACAAACATCTTTCGGGAGCAAATATAATTCCCTACTATGTCCATCGGTAAACCGCATGACTGAGTTTCTGTATAGCCTATGTACTTACGTGTGAAAAGATAGTTTAAACCGAGAACGGTGAGGCTGCAAATTTTGTAGCTTTACTCCGTTCGTATTCTTGCTGCTCATATGACGTGACGGCTCGGTCACAAGTTTTGATCTAGACTCCCCTTACTGCATGTTGTAGTTGGCCGTTGGTGCCACATCAGTGATCTCTCCTCGAATATCATCTCAAACTTGCCGATACGCTAAGGTTTCCATATACCATTAAACTATGTCTCTCTCAGCTGGTTTGCTTCGCATGTAATCTATGAAGTCTAATCTCGCAAACAGCGCGTGTCGTTCAACGGACATTCGCTTATTGACCCTATGCCGTTTCACTAGTGATCGGAAACTCACGTGAGAACTTGTAAGTTGTTGTGCGCTGCAGCTTTCCATGTAAAAAAAAAAAAAAGCCAGAGCGACGGTTTCAGAAACTTGACGGCTTTGTTTGCTCCCACTTTTGAAATGGTTAGGCCATGAATAGGGCCCTTTGAATAAGCTAGGACACCGGCAGCTTCCAGCGAATGCTGAACAGTCGCTGAACAATCGTAGAAGGACACTAATTGAGCCTGAACGCTTAAACAGAACGAGCGACATGGGTTTAGCTTCGTGTTTCAGGGTAACTCAATGCACGAAGCTCACTTGCTTCCAGGCTACGCCACGGTGCGTTGAAAACTCAAAACCACTGGACAACATGCTTCTAGCCTTAAAGCCGACATGTGTGTGTATGTGTGTGAGAGGGGGAGGTAGTGGCCCTCGCGGGTGCAGCGAAAAGGCAGGCTCGGAGATGCCAGTAACGCGAATTGCGGCTGGCCACGGGCACTGATTTATATATATATATATATATATATATATATATATATATATATACATACATGTGTGTGTTAGGTATGTTTTTTTAACAATAAGCAGAACAAAGCACGCCGTAGTGGAGGACTCTGGAAATTTCGACCACCTGGGTTTCTTTAACGTGCACCTAAATCTCAGCACACGGGTGTTTTCGCATTTCGCCCCCATCGAAATGCGGCCGCTGTGGCCGGGATTTCATCCCACGACCTCGCGCTCAGCAGCCCAACACCATATCCACTGAGCAACCACGGCGGGTGCGAATGTTTTGTGTGCTCGACCACCACTGTGCTAGATCTGCTTCAGGTACCAAGCATGCGTTCAACCATGACACGAAGCAAAAGGAGCACAGGTTACCGCGCACTGCAGTTGTGACGACATTCATTTTGATGCCGTTTCTCGCGATTACAAATCAGGAGCCCTATAACGTAAAACTAGTCCAATATGTTTCTATTCCAATCTCCTGACGTCAAATTTGCGTAACCACCAACGCAAGCACCGGGCGGTCACCCGCAGGGTTGTCTGAACAGACCAATAAAACGTTCTCGTCGTTCATAGGAGGTCACTTTTGTTTGCTTGAAAAACGAATAACATTGCCTACACTGAGCGGCTTGTCGTATCTCATTGGCTGACAAGAGGCAAGGAGAACGCTCAAGTGGAGAGCGATTCGATGAGGCCGAGCCAATACACTGAAAGTCGATAACCGGATGAAGAGGGTGGTGCCGGCGTCCACGCTTGGTCGGCTTTCCCTTACTTAGCTTGCGGTGGCTGGTCGAAAATCGCGGCGGCATGCAACGGAAGCTCAAGAATGACGCTAAAACGGACCCTCAGCAAAGAAGAGTTGGCAGAATGAGGGGGTAAACGTGCCGAAAGTGCTCGAAAACGTTACACGGCCACGCGAGAAGTTTTATTATTCGCAAATACACCCATGCTCTCCGGCAGGTGCGAGTAGCCAGCGTCTGAGCGATCGGCGGCAGCCATCTTCTATTCCTTTCGGAACGGGGCAGCCTGCGGCTATTCCGAAGAAAATTCAGTTTTGTTCGACATATTAATGCATCTTTATCGCGTACACGTCACTTTGACGCGGTGAGTTTTTGCGGTTTTGTGACGTCGCGTGACAAGCAGGTGATGTGGGTGCAGCCCGAAATCTTTTTACCAATAGCCGAGGGCTAATGGCGAAAAGGGGTCGAATCAGAAATAAATGTTTTTCTTTTTTTGTCAAATCATGCATAATCAGTGTGTACACGTCATATCAGATGGGGAGGTATCGCTTTTCGTGACGTCGTGTGACAGACAGGTGAAGTGGGGGTGGTCGAAAAAAGTTTTTGACCAATCGTGGAGGGCTGATAGCAGAATTGGAATAGAAAAGTTTGGAATAGTTTTACGTCACCCCAGTACTACAACGCTGTAATTTTCCTTGTTTCATGATTCATGTTACTTCGAAGCGCTCCAGAACGGACACGGCATCATATTTGAACGGTTGCCGAGCCACTCCGTCATTGTCGACAAAGACAGGGAACGTGCAGATGCGCCATTGGTTCATCAATAAGACCTGCGTGTGCCTATACCACGGTTGAGAACAATGCTGCACGGCAATTTTATTCGCTTGATATACGCTTCAGCAACTCCCACTTGCATTCAATTGAATCTTAACTGAAAAACATCACGAGATGGATCCCTGATTCAGTCCATGGACGAGCATGACGTGGTTCGCGGCCGCTAAATCGCACTGCACAGAAGGAAAAGGCAGAGGATCTGCTAGCATAGTGATTCGTTGCAATTGTGCCACGTCACTATCGCCTGCAGACGAACTAAGCGATTCGTCCACTAGTGTGAATCCTGTAAATTTGAGAATTCGCGTGCCGCGACACCTTTCCCATCTCAAAACAACTTTATTTTCTCGGACGTGTTTGTCGCATTTACGAATGCCTTGTTTTTGCTAATAGGAATGGCCAACAGTACCACATATGGTCCCACGGGCGCGACAAAACAATAGAACACCGTCTCTTCCTCTGCCCATCATTCCAATCTCAAAGATTAGCTTTGTGAGCTAGTTTCAGCCACGGGCACGACAGACCACTTTAGGGAGAAAAGATCTTGGGACCTCCGCTAAGCAAACTTTCGTGCACAAGGATACAACAGCCCTATCTGCTACTGAACTATAGGACCGCCGGTCAGTAAAGAATCCTCTGTGAGCGTGTTCATACGGACTGCTTCTTGCCTTCGTATCCTTCCTTTTCCTTATCTATTTCCCCCTTTCTTCTTTCCCAAGAGTAGGATAGCGAACCGGGCACTGAATTGATTAACTCTTCAGCCTAGCTTTCTTCTTCGTCTCTTTCACCCTCTCTGTGTGAGCCGTATATTACACAAGCGCAGTTTGACTAATTATATTTCTGATCAGACAAGAGGCCTAGCTCTTAGGTGAGCTTATGAATACCTCAAACAAAGAAGAGTTTTCTTTCCTCATCTGCGGCGGTTCACAAGCCCAGACGTGCTCAAACGTAAGAAAGATGCGAAGCACATAGCAAAGTTTTATTTCTTTCGCGTCTCGTTTTGACATTAATTAACAAAGTTCTGAAAACTCATGAAACGTGTATACTCTGTCTTCATCAAGCCAGGCGTCTCAAGGCTAAAAAAAGAAAGAAAAAAAAGGGGGAAGAGAGAACTAAGAGTGTCTTCCTTTCTTGATACTTTCCCCACATAGCAGACGCATTAAGCGTTTCACAGAACGATCTTCTCGTTTACGTGAAAGATGTGGTCGTACTTTTAATTACGCAACGTTAAGATTGCGTGTTTGAGGGGAAGGCGAGGCTCTTCAGCCAGTTCAAAAATTCTGCAACGCACCGGAGCGGTTCGAGATTAGGCATCTCGGGCGGAGGCCGTGGAAAACAACGGCTGGAGTAGCAACAACGCACGCCACCGAAGGCAGGGGAACTTCAGTAACAATAATGTTCGGGCGCATTTCGCCCCCCCCCCCCCCCCAGACGTCGTGCTTTCTGGCGTAGCAAGTACGTTGGCAGCAGTTTTCCCCCAAAAAGGAGAGAGAGGAGAGGCTAAAATAATTTAGTGGTGGTGCCGGAAACCTGTGAACAGGGAAACAACCAGCGATAGCGCGGCCATTTTACAGAGGCGTTTTGGTTGAGAAGTGCCTCGCTGCCGCGAAAGTCTAGCGGCGTTTATTTCATCGGCTACAATAGAAGTCACGGAGATTTCTGCCAAAAGAAAGTACCAAAAATGTGAAAAATCCTATTTCTGGTTTTCGTGTGTGTCTATTTCATTTCGCCTACCAGTGCTCAAGCTAGTGTAGCAACTGTATGCCTATCCTTGTGTTTAGAATGGGTTAAAAGGTTCACCGATTACTAAAGAAGCGTATGATATTCCAGCATAAGACACTCGAGTTCTGCAAAAGAAAAATTCAGATTACATACATAAATACACATACGCTATTATGTAGAATATTTTCAACTCCTTTATTGCGCCTTTAACGTTAACCGCAGCGGTGCCCTAGCGGTAGAGCATCCGCCTCGTTTGCGAGAGGTACTGAGTTCAAATTCCGGAGCCGCCGGAATACTCGCCGAATTCTTCTAAAGGGTAGAGATGCACCCTGGTCTGGTGCTCGGCTACTTGTGGAGGTTCACATCTAGAAAGGTGGTTCAATAGAGATTTACGAGTTGCCACTGAGAGCCTGGTCTGTCAAACCACAGACGGCCCTGTTGAAGAGCATCCGCCGCGGCTGTGGGAGGCAAGTGCTGCCGTCGGGTGCCTACCGGTAAAATAGGTACAAGCTCACTCCCGTCCCGGTGCTCGGCCATTCTGGGACGTCAACGCTTGAAAAGGGGTGTTTGTCCCCAAACCGAAGGCGTTTCCACCTCAATAGGAGCATTTGGGGCGCCACTCGGGAAAAATGCCTCAATGAGAGCGGCTCAAACCTCCTTTACCGCAGCCGTGGCCCAGTGAATACACTCTTCGTCAGGTACTGGATACATACATAACGTCCTCTGTATAAGCGGTATGTTCTCAGTTCAGCCCAGACCACCGCATATAAGCGTTATTTCAAGCGAGATCATGCGTGACAAAATGTGGCCGGCCCACTACTCACGGCTGTATGCGGCCAATGAGCAAACGCAACGTTCATATGCAGCCGTGCAAATTTGACGCCTAAACAGCACGCCGAAGTGTTGAGAGAGCGACACAAAGCAAAAGCTGCAAGGAGCAATGAAGGAGAAGCCGTAAGGGAGAAAGAAAACCGAAGTGCAATAGGAGAGAACGAATCGACTAAGAAAGAAGTCGTCGCTTCTGTGCGTATATGGCTTATATGGCGGAGGAGCAAGTAAAACTGAGCTGGCATTTTCCCAATTTCTAGTAAGTACAGCGGGGCGTGACACTTTCTGAGGCCCCGACGTTTCTGCATAGGCGCGACTAAGAGCGTGTGCAAGAGACAAAATCTGGGCCCTTTGCTCCCTGAAAAATTTCGAGGACACTTAAGCTTCACCTTTAAAAGTTGAACGCGATAATATTCAAAGATTCCTGACTGCTTCTCACGCTTCCCGGCAACTGCAGCGTATGTAATAGTAATGTTTACCAAGAAATGCTCGCGGCGAGCGCTATGCACGAAGGCAGGCTTCCTGGTAGAAACGCGGCCTCTTGCGTGGCCGCGATGGATGGATGGATGGATGGATGGATGGATGGATGGATGGATGGATTGATGGATGGATGTTACGAGTGTCCCCTTTGTAACGGGGCGGTGGGTTGCGCCATAAAGCTCTTGTTGCTTTATTGCCTACCTATATTAAAAAAGAAAAAAAGAGAAGGAAAGAAAAAACCACGATGAATTCCCATAAGTAAAGTTTCTGAACCCCTATTGTGAACTTTGTTTTTGTACGCCCTTGTTGTTTGTCGTTTCACTACTTCCTGCAACCTTCCAATCGCCTCTTACTAATCTCTATTGTAAACATGTTTACTTCCCCCTGCTCTCACTGAACCCAAGGGCTTCAAGGAGACCAGTGATTCCTGAATCGACCGCTGGGCAGATATCTTCACATACGACTAAAAAATGGTTCATTGTTCCCCTAGCTTTACCGTAGACAGCACATGCTTCTTCTTCCTTCTTATATCTCGCTCTATAAGTGCGTGTTCTAAATCACGCTGATCTCGCATCGAAAAGTAGTGAGCTTCTTTTTACATTATTACAAATTGTTTCTTTCCTGATTGTGTTTTCCTCTTAAGTAGTTACAGGTACAATTACAGGTACAGTTACAAGTAGTGGCAGGTTTCCATTCCGTTGCCGCCAACCATGAGATCATCTCAGCCTCTCTGACTCGCCTGAGCTGCGATGCGGCGGAGGCGAGTCTCAAAGAAGCGAATTTCAAAGGCGAGTTTTAAAAAGCGGACTCCAAAATATCCACAAGCCGGCGCGCGGAAGTGGCAGACGCCGTCGGTGGACTATGAATTGTAGAAACGCTAGAAAAGGGGTTTGTATGAGTTTTTGCTTGATATAATTACGTTTTCTCCTATATTCAAATTACAATCCGAGAGCTTTCATGTCTGTAGGTCATGTGTAAGTCATACTTTACAATTTGTCTACGTATTTTATATTGAGAATACAATTAGTTCAGTAAGTTCCTTGCGCCACATGGAGGGCATGGGTATGGGTGGTGCGAAAATCTTTTTGCCGAAACGGCGTCCGACGCCGGATTATCTGTGGCGGAAGTTTTGTCCAGCGATAAGCACCCGCTCGCGCGCGATAAGCGGGCCTTTCGAGCGATAGACCTACGTGAGCAGCGCCCAGGCGCCAACCGTCCCACCGTGGTAGCCAAGGCGAGACGCCAGCCATCCAACTCAGCAAAGATGGCCTTCCGTGAACCCCCACCTAAGGCGCACTGCTTCAGCTTCAGCGCACGAACGGGCAGCAGCGCCGATGAAATAATCGACGCCATCGAAGAAACCGTAGGGTCAGGAGGCCTTGAGGCCCTCCGACACCAGGGAGGAGTAAAGTTCATCGCAGCTCTCGCGCCCGCAGCAGCCGCTGTCAAACTATCGTCCAGGGGCTCCTTCCTTCTGAATGGTGGCTAGGTCCCAGTCGCCCAAGTCGGACCACGAGTACCCTACATTTCTGCCTTCCAGGTCCCCCCGTACATGGGAGACGCCGCATTTGCAGCAGTCCTGTCTCCTCATGGAAAAGTTCTTGCAATTCAAGAATTACAGTTCAAAGGAAGGCTCAAAATCAGCACCGGCGTAAGGATCATTCGCATGGAAATGGCGAAGCCTGCGCCAAATTTTGTCTATACAAGGCCATCGCATAATGTTCGACTACCGGGGAATTCAGAAGGTGTGCTCACGGTGTAGGTCCGAAGGACACCTAGGAAAGGCATGCGAGACACCACATTGCGAAAGGTGCGAAGTCTTCGGTCACGAGACCGCCAAGTGCGCGTTGCCTTGTCACCGCTGTGCCGGAAACCACGTCACAGCGGACTGCTTCTTGCCCAGATCTTATGCCGTGGTAGCCGCAAACACTAACACCCCTGCCAGCAACGAAGAATAAGACGGCGACCAACAAGGGCATGATGAGCTCCCCAAAGAACAACTCATAGGCAACCGGGACCCCGATTAGAGGCTTCGTCTCAAGAACACTGCCGCAACGAACGTTCCAAACCCCTGTCTTCATCGGAGGCTACAGAAATCCCGGAAGATGAACAGTTCCCACCACTGCCCCCTTCTGAGAAGAGCACTACCGAAGTCAGCACCACCGAGGCAAGCTCAAGCGACACGCCTTCTTCTCCACAACTCATAATCGACGAGTCAGCGGACTTCACAGAGCACGAAGTCGACATGCCAACCGGCGAGTTCGCCGACATGCCGCGTCACCGAGAGGCCGTGGCCACCGCATCCAGCTACGGCAGACGCCGACACCTGGAACCACGCGAGATACGGTACTTGCCCTATCCAGCGGATTCGGTATGTCCTGAATCACGGACTCGTCGTTAAAGGATCGAGTAAGTCAAGCAGCCAACGTATTCCTTATGGCAGAAGCAATGGACACAGATAAGCAGGAGATAAAGACAGCGAGCGAAACAGAAAGTGATCCGAGCAGTTCGCCTAAAGAGAGCGAATCTAAAGTCCCGAAAAATTTGCGCGCATCGGGTTCCGGCATGGGTGGAGCCTTTTAACTAGGCCTGTAAACATGGCGATGCTTTCCGCTTGCATCATGGCGATAATGCATATACACTCTCTCAACGTTCAAGGGTTCCGCTCCGTCGACAAACAGAGAGAGGTGCTGCACTTTGCGCGAGCACGGGGCGTCGACGTGCTTTTACTGCAAGAATATAATTTCCGGACATGCCTTGATGTGTCAAACCTTAAGACCCATTTTGCTGTTGAAGCCTTTTTTTCCCTGACCAACGCTGTGTCTTGTCGCATGGGAGTATTGTTTTTAAACCCTTGTTTTAGGAAGGGAGCGCACTGTACGTACGGTTTAGACTGCCGCACGCTATCAGTTGATTTTCTGCTGAACACGAGATGGGTTAGGGTACTATAGTGCTATATGCACCCGCACGCCAGTCCAATTCAAAGGAATTTTTCGAATCACTTGACACACATACGTTCGAGCCTTACCCGACATCCATAGTCGGTGATTTCAACTGTTGCCTAAACGAGGGCCGTGACTCTCGCGGACCCGGACGGTTCCGTCACTATCGAGGAAATCGATCGTTAATTATGCCGGCTTGCCCAACAGTTTCGTCTCTCCGATGCGTGGGTGCAGTTGCACGATGACGAATTCGGGCCAACTTGGGAAAAAGGCTGGTCAGCAAGCACGCTAGATAAATTTATTTTCCCCCCTGAACTTAGCTGCTATCTCGAAAGCTGCGAAATTCTTGCTTTTCCCACGGCTACACCTGGCATTTCCGATCATCACCCTTTGTCCGTGCATCTGGACCTCGGCGAGACCGCCATGAAATGCGATTTATGGCGAATGGACGTCAGTCTACTTACAGATACCGAGAGCGTCGCTGCTATAGGCGCTGCTTTGGTAGCTTTGTGCGAGCACGACGCAGAGCACTGCTCTTGGGATGACTTGAAGGCGGCGTGGCGCGCGCTACTCATCTGAGCAGGACGCGATCGAAAAACGCCAATCACGCGCGAAATAAATGAAGTACTTAGGTGGATGCTAATCGTCTCCAATGCAAAAACGATTACGTTTGCAATGCAAGACTATCTCGACTTGCTGAAAGCCAGGTACGAAACTTTACTCAGACTATCGTCTAGAGCTGCCAGTCAGGCTGCCACCCAGGGTAACCCTCTGTCCTACCCAGCCATGCTCCGGTACATACGAACGTGCTCGACAGAGAAAAAAGCTCTACCCGAGTCCCACATATCACGCTTCCGGGTGGCACTCGCAGTGGCCGCTCGTCAGACATTTTCACAGTCTTTAAACAGCATGTCCGCGAGGTGTTTACTGCCGATCAAGGCAGTTGGTGCAGGAATGATTACGGCGAAAGACTGAGGGAATTCTGTCGAGCCCTGCCCCAAGTATCAGACAACGTCGTACAGCACCTGTGCGAGCCAACGGCACTCGAAGAGCTTCGAGAAGTAATAAAAGACATGAATGGCTCCTCTGCGCCCTGCCCAGACGACATACCAATCCAGTTCTACGTGCGATTTTTCGATGCCGTGAAAGAAGCGCTTTTGTCCATTGTTAGTAATTTCATATCAGGTGGCACTCGGCCAGATTCTTTCTGCGATAGCCAGATGCTTCTCCTCCCCAAGTCAGGCGGCCAGGCCTCCGACCCACGGTCTCGGCGGCCGATTACGCTGTTAAACGCGGACTACAAGATAGTTTCGTCAATACTAGTGAAGAGTGGTGCTCTTCCAGACATAATCAGCCAGACGCAGATGTATAGTGTACCAGGCTGATCAATGTTTTCATCTCTAGCATTGACAAGGGATGTTTTTACCTTTGCTTCTAGGGCACAAATACCAGGAAGCTTCGTTTCGCTGGACTAAGAGCGAGTTTTCGATCGTGTTGAGTATCGGTATCTAATTGGCATGCTGGAGGCATTTGGCTTTCCTGCCGAATTCGTAGATGAGATCAGCCTCTTGTACTCGGGCTTATCGGCCAAGCTGCTCGACAACTGTTGCCTAAACGATTATTTGCCGGTCACGCGCGGCCTTAGACAAGGATGTTTACTGAGCGCTCACCTGTTCATTGTATGTCTTGACCCTTTGCTGCGCCGCGTTTCGCTGCCCTGCGATAATTGACATTTCCTTGCCAGGCCAAGGAGAGATAAGGTGTCTGCATATGCAGACGACGTGTCCCTCTTTTTAAGTAACGAATACAGCTACTATGCCTTCTTACGATTACTCAACCATTACTCTGAATTACCCGCAGCCCTTTTGAATAGAGATAAAAGTAAGACGATGACCTTCGGCAACTTTACATCTGCCCTTGACGGAGAAGTTGAGTGGGTAGCGGGTATGAGTGGGTCCTGGGAGTAGTTTTGCTCACGTCTGGCGAAGTGGCACAGGAGACGTGGTCGGACCTGTATAGGAGGCCAAAGAAAGAAGCGGTCAGTGGCATCAAAGTTCTCGTTGACGCCAGCCGAGCGCAGCTACATAATAAAATACAGCATTTGTGCTGCTTTTTACTACGTCGCACGCATAGCGAGCCCACTGCGCCAGGTTTCACAGAGGCTAGCTACACTCTGTGGTTCTTTCCTCTGGTAAGACAACACAGAATTAGTGGCACATCCGCTACTTTGGCTTCCAACGAACCTGGTTGGATTTAGCATCCCGTGTATCAAAACAATGAGCTGCGTCCTCGCATTGCTAGATTTTTATGACCTCATGAACAATCCTGAATAACCAGGCAGGAAATTTGTAGTCCATTTCCTAGGAATGTCCATGAAGCTCTTTTTCTCAGGAATAAAAACATGGCCTACGGCGGAGCACGCATTGCCATTTTATAAATATGTATGCAGCAGCCTTCAATCAATTAGATAAACTTTACCAGGTGTAGATGTAGTTGACACACCGGCAACAGAGGTGTGCAAATTACTAGCAATAGAGCACTTGACTAGTGGTGTAGCCAGAAATTTCGTTCGCGGGGGGGGGGGGGGGGGGGGCAGGGCGCTCACATTGCAGCTCGGCCTCCTCCTTATATAATTTGTCGAGGTACCAAATACATGAATAATATCTGCATTGCCATTGTCAAAGATGCTGCAAACGAATTCTTCAACACTACGCACTGTCAAGACAAGTAACATATGTATTTTTTTTCATAAAAGAGTATATTCGTCTTTCCCCACAAATTGTGCCAGAAATAACTCATATCTATGCTTCCGTGTTTTTTGTATATTTATTAAGTAAAAAAAAATATCACACAAACTTTAGAACTATATCAGTTCGAAACCAGCAAAACAGTGCGTGCCGCTGATATGAAAAATGTAAAGGCCATGAAATGAACTAGTTGAGGACAGATATTTTAACTAAACTTTGTCATTCAAGAACCTTGTTTACCTTTTTGTCCATGTGCAGCGGCCAGGGAAAAATCTCAATGACGCTGTCCTTCGTTCCAGTGTATTGCGCGGGAGCAGGTGTCACCGTTCGTGTATTGTCAGTAATTGCACCAAAATTGTAGTCGCAACAGAGAGCACATACAGAAAGCAGGAGTTATGCAAAATATACGACGGCGAGTCAAATGAAAGTGAGCCAATGCGAATATGTGACTTACAGAGTACTTTATTGAAAATAGTCTCCATGAGCATTGAGACATTTGTCCCACTGACTAAAGATTCGCGTGATTCCCGTCTCATTAAACTCCTTGAATTGCTGCTTCAAAAAGTGTGTAACTGACTCCTTCACGCCATCGCCCGATACGAATCTGGTTCCCTTGAGCTCTTTGTTCAACTGAACAATATTGTGGAAGTCGGAAGGCGACAGGTCTGGCCTGTATGGCGGATGTTGCAGCGTTTCCCACATAAACTTTGCCAGTTTTGTGTTAACCACATCAACGACGTGGGGACGGGCATTGTCGTGGAGCAAGATGACCCCATTCGTCAACTTCCCACGTCATTTGCCTTTGATTGCGACATGCAGCCGATCCAGCGTTTCACAATGCCGGAAACGATTGATAGTCTCTCCAGGTTTAGCAAATTCCATCAGTAATGGCCCCTGACGATCGAAAAAAAGCCAATAACATGTTTTAGGCGGAAATGACGGCCTTTGCTTTCTTTTTGGGTGGTGAATTCGGATGTTTCGACTGTAAGCATTGCCATAGTGTTTCAGCCTCTTAATAGTGGCACCATGATCCGTCCCCGGTGTCAGTTGCAGAAAAGAAGTTATCACCGTCACACAAGAGCCGATAGCCGAAATGTTCAGGAATTATGGTGTGAACAGAACCGTGACTGATGTTCACAAGCTCTGCCAGTTCATCGATGCTTATCTTTCTTTCTTGTCTAATCAGCTCATCAACCTTTGCAGTTGCGTTAGGGGGGATTCCAAGGTGGTTTTGCCCGGTCTTGGATTGTCTTTGCAACTTTCACATCCTTCTTTGAATCGTTTTCTCCAATGTTTCACAGTGGCCAATGAAATGCAATGTTCAATGTACACGGCCGCCATGCGGCGACTAATTTCTTTTTGGGAAACAATTTCAGCTGTCAAAAACCTCACGACACCACGCTGTTCAACTTTTGGAGCGTTCATTATGTCGCGCAACAATGTTCAACCTAGTGCTTGAGAGCCTTACACATTTAACCTCACACATGCGTGTCACTTTTGTAAATGAGAGATGCCTGTGTGCTACGCGCATGCCTCGCAGATAATGAACCGAACCATTATTGAGCGGGGTGGATTGGCTCCCTTCCATTTGACTCACCCTCTTACATTAGAAATGAGAAGATGCAGCTTCAAAAACAATGGTAAAAAAAGTGTCACTGGAAACAAAGCTCACTGCACGTATACACAAAACTTCGCAACAAGATATTTCAATGTACGTGTGTCTCTCCAATAAATCTACATATCTAAGGAAAATTCACTGTATATAATGCGTCAAACAAAGCAAATAAATATGTTGGGCAATCACAGATTCAGAAAATCCTAAGTCCCCCCCCCACTCCCTCCACTCCCCCCGATGTATCGCGCGCGGCGGAAGGCGACGCGCTTCCTCCCTGCTTTTTTCCCTTGCGCACTGAAGACGGAGCCACCTTCATTGGTCGCTGCCATCAACAGTGATGGCGGCGAGCGAGCATTGTTTCTTTTACTTGTCTGCTAGCCAGAAAGCGTCTAAAACTCTTCCAGGCAAAAAACCATTCGGCCAGACAAAAATCCACTCGGTCAGACAAAAACGAGCGCGCACCGAAGTGCAGGGTTGCTAGATTGGGCTATTAGCATCCAAATTGGGCTACTTCTTATGCGGTTTGGCTTCGAATATTCCGAGTTGGCTACATGGCTATATTTGGGCTATTTTGTCTTAATGACTTCTGTGTCCCGAGGACCACGTCAACACTGACACAATTCAGGAGTGCCTGTTGATGAAAAGCCAAAGCTCATTGCTACTACAAAGTTATACAGACAATCTCGAAGGCCATGTTTTAGGCAATGTTGGCACTCAGAGGATGGCATTAAGTCATGGTTGCCTTGTTTATACGTCATTCCAGCGCTAAGCTCTCTTCTTTTTGTTTCGGGTTCGGCACCATCTGCTGCCGGTTCACGTGTGGCTCAGTAAAAAAAAAAAAAAAAAAAAAAACAGTGGGGCTGACAGCATTCCAGTACGTGTTCCCTGCCAGCTACTATACAGCAAACTAATATGTGGACATGTAGAATAGCTCAAGTATACGTATGCATGTCGTTACGCGTCATTTTTACCCGTGGTCCTTCAATGTTTATCAGGGGTTCCTCGAAGCCTAATGCTTGGTTTACCTGCAAACCACCGCATTATTTATTTGCCCGGTAACTCTACGCGAAAATGCGCAAGTCGCTTTAAAGGAGAAACGTGATGGTTCGATCCTTTATCTAAAGTGCGCGTCACCCTTTTGTAGAGCGTGAGAACGGCGGCCGCCGGGGCGCTTCGGAGGCAGCCAGCGACGTCTAAGATCAAGACCTTCCTGACGCGCGCGCTGCCTGCGCGTTTCCCCTCTCTGGACGCGTAGGACAGGTGTACGCGTGACGCGCAGCCAGACGCGCACGATTAGCCGCGTTACAGTGAACTAGAACTGTTCTAGTACACTGTAGCCGCGTGTGCTTGGGCTTTAACGGTAGCTCTAGATAAGAAGTGTCTGGGCACGCTGCGGCCGACGCATCTAATCTCGGGCCCAGCTACTACCGTAAGACGTCGCTGGCTGGCTGCGGCGAGCCCCATCAGCCGCCGTTCGCGCAGTCTAGACAAGGGTGACGCGCGCTGTACATGCTCAGAGAAGCGCTGTCTCTACTACACTGTCTCCACTGTCGATGAAAACGAAATATTCTGCCCTAGTATCACCAAGCATCGAAAAGTTGTGGGCTGTCATCAGGAATGGAAAAAACACTGCCGCAAATCTAATGTCCCCCTGCTGTCTCAGCTTGCTTTCTCCCTATTTGCACTGCGTGTTTCGAAAGCAGCCGTCGAAAGCGTGTTGCTCAGCCAGGTTTCGTTGACAAAAGATGATCTGAGAAACCACATGTCGAATGAGACACTGCTTTAAGTTTGCTGGCGAAGAGTCGTGACTGCTGCAAAGATTTTCAGCCTGATGTACAGTTTCTGTCGCGTTTCAACTCTGCAGTTCTATATAGTCCAAGTGGCAGTGAGCGTTCACTCAAATGCGGCTATATTGTATATTTAATCCGTTTGCGTAAATCCCCAGTGTGAGAAGTGTCAACTGGGACTCTACGCAATGTCTTTTTTTAGTTCGTTGTTTTAGTCAAGCAGCTTTGTATTTCGTGAAAGTTGCGATTGTGTTATAATAATTTCTGAACGTTTCATATTATTACATTGAAAAACTCTGTAAATATATGAATGGAATGCTAGTCCACAATGAAGATGGCAAGCCAATTGCTCTCCAAAGGTCGGTGAGTGATTGCCTTGCCAACATCAGGGTAACTCATAGATTTTCATACAGTACTCCTGCGACAATGTTTTTCCATTTAAACTATGTGGGTAGGAGTAATTGCGATTATGGCTTACTTTTTATATGCACGTACTTTCTGGCCATTGTAATTCCTTTTTGTTCCTCTTACGATTCATTACAGTGTACTTTGCTCACGCGTATTATCGAGCTGTTATCAAAAAGAAAACTTTCAAATCGCATGAACAGTAAGCTACCCAGCCCGTACAAAAATGACTGTTGATTAACCATTGATATATTGTTGGGCAATTGTTGAAACAACGGACTTCAACAAATTTTCAAGAGCAATTGAGTTCACTCAGCCCTTGCACAACAATATTACAGTTCAGTGTTCTCAATAAACAATTTATTGGGTAACTTGTGTTGAGTTTTCTAGTTGTTTTTTTGTTGTGTAGCAGTTGAGTCCAGTATACAATAATTAGGACTCGCATGTGAAGACATTCCAAACATTTATTGCGATGCGTTCCAACCTCATTCCTGTCACTTTGCGGCAGGTGGGTTCTTCTTTCGCCTCGCTTTCATTAAAAGAAAATAATGTGGGACCGATGGGGTGGAATCGAACGTCGGCCGTCGAGCCCGGTACTCTAACCAATAGGCCACGAGCGCGCGCATACTCCTCTCATTCGAAAGCCAGTAAGCTCTGAAATGCTTGGCGCGTGCGCCGCGTGCCACTTCCTGGTGCTGTCGCTACAGCTGGCGCTTTGAAGCGCCTATCTCTGGGACCGCCCCACTTTCGTAGCCATTTTCGCTACGTAAAAACTGCAACGTTAGACTAGATTCATGACCGCCCAAGTTCATAACGATTTATTTCTTCGCCGGTGTACAAATGCCATCGTCGTTTTAACATGACATAACCATTGGTACGATCCGAAGTGAGCAAGAATGCGAAATTCACTTGCAAACACAGTGACTACGCGCATGTGGAGTTCCCCAAAAGTAGACACGGCGGCATCGCGGCCGGCGATAAGACAGGGGCCGACAGGCGACGACGCTACCTTCGAGCATCGGACGCACTATGGGAACCGTAGGATGCAAGTGCGCACACTCTACAAACATACACGCGTGAGGTCTTCGAATTTCCTGCGACGTACCCTCTGTCCGTAAAGCAAATATAGTTTTTTTATCCAATGTCCGTGGTACTAGAGATCAAAGAACGAACGCGCTTTGAGATCGCAGCGCGCAGCCGCTATGGGGCTCTTGCATTGCCCAGGGGGCGCTGCGAGAAAGGTGCTAAAAAGCGCCCTCTGTCCTATAATGAGTCGTACCAAGCTCGGTCGTCTGCTTCGGAAAGCACGTTTACTATGTGGACCCGCCACTTTCGGTTGTGTTGTAGCACGGCTTGCTGCGTATATCGGGCGCCGAAGATTTTTTCAGGGGTGGCACGCTGCGTAAAGGCAAGAAATTATGCAGCGCCGAATACGTGTACGCCGTTCAAGAATTAGGCGGCGAAGTTTTAGCACGGTGTCAATCGCAAGTGAAGCGAGTCGCGTACGAAGTGGAACTACAGGTAAGGTTTGCACGCTAGCCGCTAGAGTCAGGTGCGCAAACGCGAGGAAATGCGTGCTATAAATGAATCCACAGCAGCGATAAGCAGACATCATGTGTACGGAACTGCTCGAGCGCACGATCGTACGCGCCGCGACGGCAGCGGTCTTTCGACATGCCGCCAAACGGCGGGCCTCCTGCAATCTTTGTTGACTGCATGCCGCTAAACTGATGCAATGCATGTGAGCTCGCACGTACGTGCGAATCGCGCCGCAGCGCGAGCTCGTACGCTGCTCGCTTGATGTAGCTTTAATGACAGCGCTCGAACATCGATGTGCTGCAATCAATACTGCCTTGCTGCGCTGCCTCAACGTGCTGGCTTGAGATCAAGGATGAGCGCATTTAACTCTCTTAACCTGTGCTGCTCGTAGAGTAGTAGTGAATTGTCATCGAATAAGCCCGACCATTTGTGCTCATTTGCACACACTTCCCCACTTCGCATAGGTCGAATTGTTAATTGTCGCTGTGGCCGGGTCTCGAATCGTGAATTACCAGCCATGCCTGCTGCTATGTCGGTCTGCTGTCGGGAATGTAGGTGCAAAAGACCGAAATTTCGAACGCAGATAATCAAGCAAGCTTCAAGACAGGCGAAGCAGTCAGCATGGCACGAAGTTTCGCTTACTCAGCGCGACGAACTGCAGCTATGCAGCGCGCCTGACGCTCCACTTCGTGAGGCCTTAAAGGAAAACGGTAGAATCTGATGTTGGGATTCAGGCCTTCTTGTTTATGGCAGCCCACGACGCAGAAGTAATGACGGTGACGCCTTTCCGAGGCTGGGCTAGGTCCCTCCGGATCGGCATCACCGATTCCTTCTGCTCCCAGCATTACGTCCCACGGAGAGTCCGTTTTCGTTAAACTATAGGCTGCGGTGAGCTCGCAGCGTGGTCGGCGTGGTCTGTGAGAAGTGACGAGCCTTTTCGTACTCGCAACAGGGCATAAAAAGTGCGAATCGACGCAAAACTCGGCCTAGAAACGTGCTTCGCCACAGCTAGGGCTCAATACGACCCAAGCTGGCACGACCCAGATGTCGTTTCCCGCACCGCCACCAGGCGCCGCTACTATACCTCAAACTCCAGCGCAAGACGCCCATAACCACTGACTTCAAAGAGCTTCGGATTCAGCAACGGCCGCAACAGTATCACAGCTAATCGCTGTATCTGCGGCTGCTCCCGTCTCTCGCCTTGCAAGAAGCACGCGATTTATTTGAGCCTCGCCGAACTGTCGTCCTCTGATCTCCCAAGCCTACAGGTCTCGTATGTTCAGTTAAGAACACCAAAGGGAAATGAAAGAAATACAGGTAACGGACGCTTATCATACCTTACTTGTCACCTTGTCATCTGCAAAGGCGCTACAAACTATTTTAGAAGCTTTATTTTCGTAAAAATATCAAAACTAGTGGTAATCTTTATTTCCAGGTGGCGCGACAAACGTCAAGGTAGCGTTCGGGTGTGTATGCGTGCGCGCAAGTGGGTGCAACCGAGCTTCGTTTTGCGCACACTTTTGCAACAGTACACACGGTTACCGCTAGTTTCGTAGTCGCATTTTTTGGTCGTAGTATTTGTTGTTTACGCTACAAATTAGGTTCTTCTTAAAATTTATGAAGGTTATTTGATGAAACATTATTGCTAATAAATTAGCGGTTTTTAAGTGCCGTTATGTTGTGTTTGAAATATTTTATAACTGAATACGATAGTGAAGCTGTGAACGGCTTTCGGACTCAGTTATTCGGTTGCAGTTGTGCGGTGGTTCACGCCTCGTGCTTTTTGATGAAAGCATTTTTTTTCTTTTCGGACATCATGACGCACATTTTAGTGAAATGCTTTAACGACGATAAGTGGGAAGTTTATCCGTTGAAGTGGTTGGCTCACCCAGCTACTAGTCTTCTACTGATGTGCGAGCCTGGTTGTTTTGATGAGTTGCGCGGCAGAGGTCCTGATGCCTGTTGGAGAGAAGGCACCCCGAAACAGTCGCAGCCGCACTTCTGAAGAAAGGTAAGTAATCTCGTTTTCTTGGGCACGTAGCCTTTTTTCCTATTTTGACATTGACGAGCGTGAGATGTTAAGCACACCGTTCACTTTCTTCAAGCAAACCGCATGCCCCGGAGCAAATGAGCGCGATACTAAAGGCACGTTTGTAGTCCGACGTTATCGGCGCGCGGGCGAGCGTCGTTCGCGGTCAGTCACGCTACGTCGGTTGCGTTGCGCTAGCCGAGATGCCATCCCCTCTATGCTTCAACGCGCGCGCCGTCGGCTGCTATCTTCGGAGCATGCGCAGAACGTTCGCCAAGTCGCGCGCCGTCAGCAGAAGCCGTCTGAGGAGTTGTGTTGGCGCCTTTTTCTTCGCGCGCAATGCATTGTGGCGCGAGAGTTCCACGGACTCCGACGCGCGAATGGCTCAGGAGCCATATCGGCGCCGGGCCCGTCGGGGCGCGTCGGAAGCCGCCGGTTACGTTGGCTGCGCCGGTGCGCCCGACTATAGAGGGGTCGTTTTGCCGACGTAACGTAGCGTGCGCGCGCATGCGTTACGTCGGGCTATAAACGGCCCTTTACTCTCGCTGCCGCCGTCACTTCGTTTGAAACAATGGTAGGCGAAGAGGCAGCGGCGCCCCATGTGCGTAAAATTGCATTGCTTCATTTATTCCCCTCTAATAACGTTTCCTTCATTTGTATGAGAGAATACAATTCGAACACAAAGATCGGCTTCTCTGCGCAGTGATAATTTTGTACAGTGGCCACGTCATTTTTCATGGGGGCTCACGTGGGCCGTCTAAGCGCTTGTTATCGCGTTCCGATACGTGAGAAGCGCGCTGCCTTTCAAGGTATTTAGGCAGGCACTACGAGCTTAGGAGAATCGCGACAAATAATTGTGCAGCAGGTGCGCAGCTGTGCTACACTTGTACCACACTTGTACCATACTCGTACCGGAAGGCAGTGTTGCACTTCACGCTTACGCATTTCGTAACTATGGCGGCCGCCGTGGCAATTTGGAGCGGAATGCAAAAACGCTCGTGCATTGTGCATTGTATGCACGTAAAAATTTCCAGGAAGTCAAAATTAATACGCAGTCCCCAACTACGACGTGCCTCATAAACAGATCGTTGGTTTGGCACGTGGAACATCAGAATTATTTTTTTTTTCCGTAGTGGCTCATCGTATACCATACGGTTAGTGTGATCACCTTTTGTGCCGTAGCGGTTAAGCGCGCCTCGATTTAGGTTGCGGCTAATGATGCGGCGCACCGCGAAATATATTTCGCCTCTTTGGGATTTGCGGAGAACGGCCAACCGATTAGTCGCAGCTTCCGCACGGCGACTGTACACAGATACACAGCGCAAATGAACAGAGGTGTGGTGACGACGTCGGCAAAGAACACAGCCGCCGACCGGATCACCTTATCGCCTATCGCCGCCGAAACTACAGCAGTAAGCATCTTTATCTAGCGCTGCGGGTTGCCGTTGAAGGCGTACTGTAGAATTTTAGTAGGCGATAACCGAAATATGCCACCGGTCTCTGCTGCCTCTTTGAGTTGGACCGATCCGAATGTGCGTTGCTTCCAGAAGCGAAAGGAGCGCCAATCGGCGCGTTGTCGCCTCGAGCTAAGCGTCGCACTCGAGCACCGTTTGCGCTGTGAAGAATGACGCGTGCATGAAGCTAGCTCACTGCGCGGACGCTACCGCGCAAAACACGCAAGGGCGTGTACGCGACGTTCTGCACACAAATCGCGCGGGATGATCGGAGCCACGCCGGAGCGGCTAGCTTCAAAGAAGCGGTACATGTTCTCACTCGTACAGGCACGCTCACGCTCGCATCGCTCTAGGCGTATCTTTAGGTCATTCCTTCTACTGGACTTCTACCCAAAGATTCGATATCTGCTTGGTATCGGCTATGTACTGTCGCGTGGTCTTTGGTTCTGCGAGAGAGCCGGGAATATTTTTCCCCGCTGTGAAACATCGCTGTGCATGTTTAAGCTAACATTTACCTTAGCAACCCATTTCTTCCTTTTCTCGACGGCACTCGTAAAGAGTCGCAAATTTTTACTTGCCAGTATAGTGTGTACTTCTATTTCGTGCGTAGTTATGTGCAGTGTGTGCCAGATTCTTAATCCGCGTAATCTCATTTTCTGTCCACACTCCCTTCTCACAGGTTACGCATGTAGCAAATTCCCAGGTGCTAAAGTGTTCTACGCCAAAAGCACATTGGCGTCGTGCAAGAGACACCCGTTGATAGGTGGCTGATTCACTAGCAAGCTCGCATCTCTGTTGCCACTCTCCATCAAGTGGGATTTTCAACTATTTTTTTGTGCTGCTCTGTGGTGTACTAGCTGCCGCATGGACGCTGTGAAGGCTTACTTTCGATTTGCTCTGGCGTTTAGTAGTAAAGGATGGGCTACCTTTTGAGGGGAGGCATTTACTTTTGTTTGTGAGAATGTTTACCAGCCTAACCAAGTGATACGTGCGTACTGTAAACAGCAGCACGAACAGAGGCGGACGACGGACGACGAAATAGGCAGGAGCACACACGAGCGCAAGCTCTACTAAAATTTTACTTTCGATGACAGAGGTATTAAACACACTGGTCAGCTTGACGAATGTAAATATCCGTGCATGCGTGGCAGAAACAGCCACGTGCGGCGAGAAAAAAATATGAAGAAGCCATGTGATGTAGAATAAACGTGCGTGAAAAACTAGAACTATCGGACAAATCTTTCGAAAAAGCGAAAGATTTGTCCGATAAGGGATACTACCCAACGAGAAATACTCTTTTGAGAATTTCAACTTTTTGCCACTAAGGGCAACAGATAACTTGGTTATGCATTTGTTTCGTTTGTGATCAATAAATATTGCTTCTGGAACTCCTCCGGTGTTGCGGTATAAAGCAGAAAGAACGATTGTTTCATCACAAAGACCAGAGCACAAGAGGACTTATGGAAGCATTATTTATTGATCACGAAGAAATATTCATAAGCAAGATTTCTGTGACCTTTAGTGGAAAAGCGTTGCTGCGGTACTTCTCGTTAATATCACTTACAGGACAAACCTTTCAGTTTTCATGTTTTTGTTAGTTTTTGACGCACATGTTTATTCTACAGGACGTATTTCGGTCCTTTTTTGTTGTGCCGGGCTGTTTCTGCTGCGCATCCATGGCTTTTTCTTTGTGAAGTTGGCCAGTCTGTTTAAAATCTTTGTCTTCACGAATAAACTTCTAGTTGAGTCAGCGTTCATGTGTGTTCCTACCTTAATTCATCCTTCTCGTCTTTGTTTGGGTGGTTGTCAAAAATAAATGTACACCGAATTGGCGAAGTGTCCATAGAATTTATACATGAAGTTATTTGCGCTGTTTATTTCAGGAAGAACGCTATAGGGTCTTATCTTCTCTTTGTTTCTAACACGTGAGTACGTTTTTCTAGTTCAACTTCAAGGAGTCCCCTAGGAAGCCAATAAGAGTGATGGTAACTTCCTTTGTGTGTAAGATTTATAAATTTCATCCATTCAAGGCATGACATGGTACATGCCTGATTGTAGGTTGCAAGCATTCGTAGTAAGATCTACTTTTCGGTTCTCGTGACGCTTCTTTGTACTGTGCTGCATTCTCCAGGCACATGAACCTTTCTTATGCTCTAAGTGCATGCGTTCTTTTTCTATATGTTGGAGCGAAAATTGTGAGCTTAAATATGCATATATATCACTTTCCTTGTAATTTTTTTCAACACGGGTGATGTAGCTCCCTCCGTCTTTCAGTTACTGCTTTGTCCCATTTTTTATGCAACCTTCATGTATTTTATGCGGCAAAATTCTGGTGATATTTTAATAACATTTTACCTGCGAAATTGAGGTAATTGATGTTTCATATATGCATTTATTTGCGTTTTTCACTGTCTCACCAATATGGCCGTCGAGTCATGGGAACCTTTTCTCATCCTTTATGACTATTTCTGGGGTACTTGATACTGAAAGTGCAGGTGACCATTTATTTGGCTGTTTGGAATTGTGTTCGCCGTGTGTTACTACCAATTTTCTGTGCTAAATAATTATGTTTTTCTCTGATCGTTCAAGGTAATAGCCTTGCCTTATCTCTTTATTGACTGAGGCACCACTTAGTTGCTGGGTATAGGGAAAAAGGCCCCAAAAGTGCTCTAAATTGAGGAAGTGCCACCAACAAACTCTTCTGTACCCTAAATTATCATAATCAAATGGTGTACTGTTTGTTCTTGACTTGTGCCAGGGACATAAGCTGCATTCATTACACAAAAGTTTTACAAGTTTATTTCTGAAGAAAGCAAACCTGGCTCGTGAGAAACATATGATTCAGGTGTTCACCATGCCCGACAACTTTCTAAATTATGTCTCGTCAATTAATAGCTGTTGAGTGATGTTATTTTATAAAATAATTGGGCAACATGAAAATATATATATCTCGAAGACAAAGCTCAGACAAGTCTACTTTGGTACTTCATTAAATTTTAATCGCGGTGAATGACGTGTACTAAAGCTTGTATATATTTACGTGAACTCATTTGTTTCAAATCTGTTATTTTGCCTTCTCACAGTCAGCCGTAGCTGTTCCTGTGATGTGTTAGTGTGCGAAACATTTTAATGTAACACATTCAGATATATTTTGTGTATTCACACGCAAGCAGCTTCAAATGTTCATGTGTTCAAAGTTCGTTGTTACAAGGGTATGCTTAAGCCCTGCCTTTTGAGTCGCTTTGCCTTCTAGTCATAAACTTAAGTCGAAAGTGAGGACCACAATGATCGTTTTGATTGAATTCATATGTATAGGCTTTTTTAGATGTATTTACACTGCTAGAGTGCTACTATGGTACTCTAGCAGTGTAAATACATCTGAAAAAGCCTATGTCTCCAGGTTCGATGTAGTGGTGCCTTATGTACTGCAATAATGTTTCACGTGCACGCATCTTTAGTGTAAATAAAGGTACTTCAAGTTGATCAGTCTCTTTTTGATTTTGTTTGTGTTTGGGAAAGTTATGAGCAGGCACCGGGGCATGCAAGTGTGAACAGCAAAGCAATTTCAATATACGAATAAAAATCCACTAGCCCAACGAAACGTCAGTCATATTTCAATGGCGACTTCTGAAATCTCAATGCTATCTCAACTGTGCCACAATGTGCTTTTCAGTGCTGTGGCAATAATAACTCAACAACAGGTCAACAGAACTACCACAACGTCAGTTCAACGCAGAATCAAAGGTAACTCAACAACCATTCAACACAACGAAAACAACGGGCCGTCTAACCACAATGGACTTTCAATGGTAACTTAACAATTATTCAACATTGAGGTACCCAATGGTGTTTCAATTAAATTTCAGTGGCCAATATTCAAGAGTCCTCAACACTCAACTGAACAATTCTCCAACAAACTTTAATAATTCCTCAATAAAAAACTCAACATTGACCAACAATATTTCAATGCCTTCTCAATAATTTTTTTGTACGGGAGCCCTCCCCGGAAGTTTCGTAATGCATTCATGCCTTTAATCACAGCAACTTGCGTACACGTTTTCATATTGCCCTAATATTGCCAGCGAATCCCTGTTGCAATGTTGCGCACTTATACTCTTTTCAATACTCATACCACCTGGATTATTATTATTATTCAGTGGCAATTAAAAACATAAACTTTAATTCACCTCTTCTGTTATGGGCCAGCAGGCCGTTCTGTTTGTTCCCACTCAAAGGCAAATTGCAGTCACAACTGCCCCTGCTTCGAACGAGGAAAATGCGAGAAGGATTCAAGTTTTCTCCAGAGTCCAGTGTGTTTCCAAGCAGCAGCCTTTCCTCACTCAGCGTCGAGCTGCTTTCGAGTAACTCGAGAGAGAAGGAGAGAGAGACTGGAAGAGAAATAAGTTTATTTTATAAATCAAACCTATAGGAAAGGCATTCCTTTTTTAATGCCTTGAGTTTCGGCTGCCTCTTGGGCACGCGATACTGACCAGCCAAATCTGATCCTCGAGGTTGCAGCTGGCATTATAATGCCCGAGTCTTGTGGAAAAATGCCTTGGGTAAAGCAAGGCCTGAACTAAAGTTAGCGCAGAGCGTGGCTCAGTAATTATCAATAATGTCATGAGTAAATCGGAAAAGAAATTATTCGGTTCATTGTAACAATAAGTTGTCTCCAAATTCACGTCTGAGTGGCAGCTCTGACTAGAATTCTTTATGCGGATCTTGAGGCCAGTGTTCTGCTGGTTGCATGCGGTGGAAGTAATTTTAGAGCCGAAAAAATGCGCCGTGATATTTCGACACCGTTGACAGCATCTATAAGCCCCCTGCAGAACATAATAAAAGGTTTTGGCTATGTTTTGGCTATTCTTTTTTTGCACGAAAAATTTGGCTCTGGCTGTTTTTGGGCTACATCTTGAGATCATTTTGCTATTTGTTGCGACCATCTGGCAACCCTGCCCAAGTGCGCGGCGCCGTGGTCGTGGCAACACGAGAAAAAGGCATGCGCTCTGGGTGGCTGTGGCAGAGCGTGGGTAGCGAGAACAAGAAAATTGAAGAGGCTCAATGTGTCCTCGCGAATAAAAGTAAAAGTAGAAAAATAAATGTGAGCGTAGTTACCTTTGCTGGCTTTAGTGTCTTGACATGGTTGCTTCAGCGCAGGTGAAAAAAATATTGATATTATTTTCTGTGACATGGCGGCACAAATGAACCACCACAACGCTTCGTCTCATCGGACCTCGCTGCGTGCTTTGTCAACTTGTCTGATAGTTTGTTGATTTGCTTGTCTCATTGTATGGCCTGATGTAGGACTTAAATAAAGGTAATGCAGCTTTGGCGTCAAATGTTTATGACAACGTAAAACTCACAAAGTTCCGGAATTTAAAATCTAAAGCACGAGTTTGGAAATGTCAACGCACCTTTAACATCGAAAGTTTGAGAACTTCATACCCATAAAAGTTCGGAATTGAAATTCATGCGCTCGGTAGATTAAGCGGCCACCGCGAGATGCCGCGACGAGCCCGCTCGCCATCAAAACGCGCTTGAAACTGTGTACTCGAATGGGGCTCCTTGCCTTATGTGACTTCCGGTGCACGGGCGTTGCTGCGAACCAGCCCTAGTTTGCAATGTTCGCGTTGGAATGTCTTTTCGAGCGTGAGAAAAGACATTCTAGACAAAATGCAGAATTATTTCCAACGCCGGGGGTTGTTTTGGTCGGCGATGCATGACAATACGAAAGCATTTCGGGGGGGAGGGGGGCGCGCTTTGCCTACGCGAAACCGCACTGTAGCGTGGGAAATGTCTTTCAATAACCACTGGCCCCAGCGCAGACAGAAAGAAACGTTACGGCATGCCCTCTTTGATTGTGCTGTTGCAAAAACATTTTGATGCTTACTGTTTCGCATGTTCGGTGTACGCATCGATCAGAGCACGCAACCGCGAAGACTCTTCAAAGTTGTCTTGTTGTGCGTGGGAGCATTCGTGCTGTGGCGACAAAAAGGTGCTGCGGGGACACAGGGACGGCCAAAGAGAGCGATGTACCCGTTACTACGCCGCTTACGCAAACACATGTATGAACAGGCTTGCGTAGACTTGATCAACCTAAACGAAGACCAGATTCAGCGGAAATGGTCGACACGCTTCACAAAACTCTGCAATGGGCGCATTACTGCGCAGCTGTTACCTTAGTGACACCTTAATTCCCGGCAGGTAACAACACCTGCCAGACTCGCATGTGACATCAATGTTTGTTGTTTCAGCATAATGTGCCCTAGCTGTTGATGTAATGTGACATTTTCGATGTTTTTCTCTGTACATCAATTGCGCATGTATTTTTCTGATTAAGCTTGTTGAAATAAACTTCTCTTGAACGAGCTCCTTAACGCTATCGCGTTAATATCTAACTTTGCCTGGGCACTACGTAGAAGTTTCATTGCTCGTTTTGTGTGCGTTGGTCCCCTAGGCGTGCCGGCATTGCGGAGTGGGGTCTAGTTCATTTGTGCTCCGACGCTGGCTGCCCGCGCGGTGAGGCAGTGGGCACAGACGCACCATTTGATGATAGCTGTATCTGAAGGTACGTCGGACAGACTTTCTCGCGCCTGCAGCGCTGGTGCTGAGTCAGTCATGCGGAATCAAGCTTTTCTTGCTCATTACGACGCTCTATCCTAAAAAAAAAGCATCACTGATTTTTCTGGGGGAGCTCCAGGTGGCGTAGCAGAGGCCCGGCCTGCTCTCCTGGTGCAGTATCTTAGCTCTTGGCAAGCATTTCGTATGCTGTTGTACTCGACTTTTCAGGAGCATTTTTGAGTGGATCTCTTTGAGCGAAATAAACGCACAGCGCCTTAGCAACCACTGTTGAACGCCACTGCCTGATATCACGCCGTGGGGATTATTGGCTTTGCGTCTCGCCCACGTTAGTTTAGGTTAGCTTAGGTTTAGGTTACTTAGGTTAGGTTAGCGTAAAAGGCGTTAGGGTGGTGCGGCGTATTCTCACCGCGCTTACGCCATGAGGATTATTGTATTTGCTTCTCGACCACGTCTGGTTAGGTTACGGTTAGGTTAGGTTAGGCTAGTGTAGGAGGCGTTAGGGTAGCGTGACGTATTCTTATAGCAGTTGCATCAAGCCTCACCGGCGGCCTTTCAGCCACTTGCATTCAACCGCGGTTGCTAAGGCGCTCTGCCTTCTAGATTTTGAAGATAGGCGGCCCGGCCTCTACTACGGTCCCTACTACTCCCACGGAAACATCTGTGATGTTATTTTCAAGGTACATTGCCGTAATGCGCGAGAAAGCTATGATCCGGCACGACTGATTTAGCACGAGCGCCACAGGTGCGCGACAGTCTCTACTACACAGCGGTCGCCAGATGGGGCGTCAGTGCAAGCTGCTTAGCCTATTTCACCGCGCCGACAGCCAGCGTCCGAGCCTAAACAAACTCGACCCCACTGCGCTATGCCGGCGCGCATACAACAGGCGCTAAGAAACTTCTCCGTAGTTCATAGGCAGAGTCATATATTCAAGGAGCAAAAGCCCCCAGATTTTCTCTCTCGCACCCGCTCTTACTCGCGCATGCGCACAAACGTACGGCGCCTCCGGAAGTGCCACGCCCCGGTGTACTTACTAGCAATTGTAAAGTAGCGACCGGTAAGGAGCAACAGCATGGCGTGAGATGGCTGGCCAACGAGCCGATTGTTGTCGGTGACAATTATCGTCATAGTACCGGTGACGTTATGCGACTGTGTTCGCGTTGTGAAGTCATCTGCCCGCGTGGATGAACGCTCTCGGTGATTGCAAGGAGCCGGTGCAGCTTCGATAACTCGTGGCAGTGCGACCCATGCGACGGCCACCGGGCGACAATCAGCAGCGGTGAGCTTCCATGTGCGCTGGCTCGTCGAGCCCTGGAATGTGTGCTGTACAGCTGCGCACCAGTTACGATTCGGTAGGTTGATTTTTGCTTCTCTTGCTACCAAATGCTTAATTTCGGTCATTGCATTATTATGAGGCAGCAGATAACGAATCTCGGTAATTAAACACCTGAACGTTTAATAATAATGCGGGGACGCGCATTGAAGTTTTGGCATGTTAACTATATATATATAACTGCAGGTGTAGTTCCGTTTTGGTTTCTTCAAATTGCATTATTTCTGGCGATATTTTTTCCCGCGTTGCTAGGTGTCCTTTTGTTGAAATTTCATGAGCGGATTTTCACGAGGGCTTGCGTTTTATTGCGCCGCTACTAATCACGTGTAGCCGCCTAACTATGAAATCTCCCGTTTTTTAATCCCCTTCATGGCCTTTGCGAAATAAATTCATTACATTTCGTTGTTTAAGTTTGTGGAAGGACGGCTTTATTTTGAACAGTTTTCTGAAGTGTTAGGCACTTTCCTGTGTGTAATGTGTGAATTTGCGTGGGTTTTTTGCTTTCCTGTTCAATGCTTCAAGTTCACTGGAATTCAAAGCCCAATTTAGCTCGAAGCGTGCTTGACACGAAAATAATCATTGAACTCCAACGACTCAGCAGCACCGAAGTGTCGGTTTGCGCTAGAAGCAGAATTTGCCACAATATTTCTTGAAGAGGAGCACTACATTTATTAGTAGTAAAAGGGGCGAAGCTATATGCCACTGGCAAAATTTCAACGACGCGACATCTCACGTCGAGCTAGCAGTTTCAAGTTTTATTGCAGACTGAAAAGTCTGTGTATTTCAGTACTTGCGTCGTTTCATAATGTTCTCAGAAAGCAGCGATGAATAGCTAAAAAACTATGAGAGAACCCCCAAAAAACATATCAACAAACTGCACATTTTTCTTGTGTAGTGACTGCTAGGTTGTGGTGATTTTCGGCTGTGAGGTACCCACTTGTCCCAAAACAGGCCTTAATACGACATTTTGTATGAGATTTTGTTTCTCAAGTTATCAAATTTCTGCAATTTCATTTTATTCTCACCAAACTTAATTTTTTCTGCAGAGGATTAAAACGGGAGAGGTCGACACGCCTAAGAACGCACCAAAGAAAGCAAACCCCTCTTTCCCGTGCAACTATACAGGGTGTTTCAGCTAACTTGGGCCAAGTATTAAAGAAAAAGAAAGATACGCGCTATACGCGTGTCGAGTTGCCGTAGTATTGCTCTGAGCCATATGGAGCACGTCATGATATTTTGTTCAATCAGCCAAGCTGGCTAATTAACAAAGATTGCTTAATTAACTTATTAAATATAAACTCTAGCGAAAGATCTTCATTGCAAAATGTTGTAGCGCTTGTTCTGAAACATCGGATTATTTCATCTGTGCTAAGATTACTGCCCAGTAAAATTTTTTTCCAGCGTTTCTGGAAAAGTGCGCGAAATTAAAAAAAAAAAAATACCACGTGACTGTTGGCTAACGCACCGCGCTTTTATTGCCCTCAAATATAAGCTGAACGAATGAGCAAAGGCTGCTCCGCGCACAGAGGTCGATTGAGCAGGCTGTCTGTTACCGCGGTGGGCTTTAAGTGAAAAATAGGGCGTACCGTTTCAAGAAAGAAATTTTTCAACGAAAAGCCGGCCGCCACGTGTGAATTCGATATGGGACCTAAAGCGGCATTTGACGTGCCCAATTTTTTCTCTTTTCATTGCGGATCATTGAAGAAACACGATGGAGGGGGATAGGCTGACAGTGTGGTGATAACGGAGATAATAACCATGCTGCCTTCGGTCCATCGCAGTCAATCGCAGTCACCGGCAGCCTGTTCAATCGATCTCTGTGAGCGGAGCAGTTTTTGCTAATTCGTTCAACTTACATTTGAGGACACTAAAAGCGCGGCGCGCTAGCCGGCTGTCACGTGGTATTTTTAAGATTTCGCGCACTTTAAGGAAAGGCTGGAGAAAAATTACAGTGCAGTAATATTAGCATATATGAAATGTTCCGATGTTTCAGAAAAATTACTACAACTTCTATATTGAAGTTAACATTTAAGAAGTTAATTAAATAAGCTTTGTTAATCGCCCAGCTTGGCGGATTGAATAAAGATATCATGACGGGCTCCATTATGGCTCAGAATAATACTGCGGCAATTGGACACGCATAGCGCCCATGTTTCTTTTTTTTAATACTTGGCCCAAGTTAGCTGAAACACAGTGTAGAGTGGATTACAGAGCCGGTAAGCGAAAATCAGGCCCAGAATGGCTGTTCATTACAGGGCGCAAATACAATATGCTTATTATGAAGCACACCAAGAAAAAGCCAATATTTTGCCAGCACAAAAGTGGAGTGAGGCGCAGAAAGAGACAAGCGTTCGCATTATTGCTCGCATGCGGATGACATTGAAGCAATTGCACGCGTTGCAATATCACTTCAGTTAGACATATATTCAAGAGCCCTCTCTCTCTAATTTCTGCTGATTTCACAGGAGTGGGAAGACACTGAGTTTGTTTAGGCGAGTGTAAATGAACGCAAGTGCGGCTGAATGCCAGTAAGTGCAAGGGACATAAATGAGTGCCCCTGAGTGCCAGTTGACAATGTGGACCAATTAGTTGTTACCTGCAAGTCTGAAGAAATGTGACTAGGAAATAAACCATAAGCCCAAGCACATTCGGTTGATTTCAAACAGGACAAGTATACTTGAAATGTATTTGTGCAGAACGTTGAGAACGCAACTGAGCGTATTTTGCTCGCTTTTGTTGCTTGCTCAGGCCATTACATGTGTTCATAACCCACCGTGGTTGCTTAGTGGATATGGTGTTGGGCTGCTGAGCACGAGTTCGCGCGATCGAATCCTGGCCACGGCGGCCGCACTTCAATGGGGGCGAAATGCAAAAAACACCCATGTACTTAGATTTAGGTGCACGTTAAAGAACCCCAGGTTGTCCAAATTTCCGGAGCCCCCCACTAGGGCATGCGTCAAATCAGAAAGTGGTTTTGGCACATAAAACCCCATTATTTATTCATTTTGAAATGACGTTCATTGCAGCTCGTTCGAGGGATCGCAGGTAGCTCTTGAACACGAGTCCTAGCGCTTCGCATCAGCAGCCCGAGCCCGCGTCTCGCGCCGCAGTGGTGGCAGTCCGCACAGTGCCACATGCATATTACCCACTACAATTTATTTTTTTACGTGCGTTCGTCTGTTGTCAGGACTTGAATACTTTGTTTACGTTTGCGCTTACTGCATTCAGATTAAGTATAGGGATGGACTTCGGTGCTAATAATGCCAGTGAAATTTCAAATACAGTGCTGTAACTTGAAAGGTCGGACACATTCGCATGTCGATCACAATCTCTTATGATTTATGCACATGTGAGGTGTGTGATACAGTGCTCAGCTTTCTGTAGTGAATCATCGGCATCTAGTTTTATAATGTTAGGATGGATAGCTGAGCGTGTTGGTTGAGAAGGACCTGATCTGAAAGGCGCGGAGCTGACGACGGACAAAGAGAGAAACACACAAACAAGGCGCCTTATTTACTTCCAAGAATGTTTAATAAGGAAAAAAATGCCACTATGGTATACAAGGAGAGCTATCACAGTTCATCTGGGCATATTCGCCTTCAGGTAAAGCAGTTCCTTTTGCGATCATGACGTTGATGAAACACTCACGCACCTATCACCTGCCTCAGTGATCCTTTTGTTCTGAATTACTAATCAAACCCATTTGTAACGGTTACTGGCAGGCGTGAAAATTGGGCTTACATTTGCAATCTGTACGATGAATTGCCAAGTGGCCCTCTCTCCCATTTCTAACATTGTATTGATGTTGCCACGGCCTCTTATTCAGGCATTGATCAGTTTCGCCCACCTACTTATACCACATGACAGAGGAATTTCGCAAATGACTGCTGCCTGACAATCGACGTATTTATTTTTGTGATTTGTGACAGAAGGCGGTGCCTTGCGAAAAAAAGGAGTAGCCATTCTGCAGATCCCTGAAAGGTTGCACGGGGCAGAAAACAACACCTTTACGTTAGTTCCCTTGGTAATCTTCTTCAAGTTATGCGACATGTGGTGTATGTATGGTATGACGGCTGCCTTTTCGTTTCCGCGAGGTGGCTCCTGGGCCAGTTGGCAGGTTTGCGATTTCTTCAGGATTTTTTCTGCTACGGAAACTATCACAAGTTGTGGGTAGCCTGCCTCTATTAGTCGTTCAACCTGCTTAAGAAAATTCTCTGCAGCTCGGTGCGGACAAGATTTCTTGAAAACGTTCAGCAGGCACATGTTAGCAATGTTGTGTTTGACTAGCTTGACTACATTGACTAGACTAGGTAGACTAGGTTGCCCGCCGTCGTTTTTGCACCTTTCACATTAGGTCAGTTTTAAATCCTGATACGTGCTCTTGGAGGAAGGAGGAAGAAAGATAGGAAGATAGGCAGGTTAGCCAGTGTAAATACAAGTGACCTACTCTGTGCTGGGGAAAGCGTATAAAGGGAATGAAATGAAACAGGAGAGCCGAGATTTAAAATAAAAAGGAAAAGAATGTTTGCACATCAATGCGATGCAGCGCACTATAGCAACAGCCCACATGTCAAGTAGCAGGATAACTCAAGGATGTTGAGCACAGTCTGGACAATGGCTCTCTCCCCGAACAATGTGCAATTAAGCAACAGTCGAGATTGCTTTTCTAGCCACCAGGATAAGGGCAGTTAGTTAGAAGACCTCGGATCGTTATCTAGCAGTCTCAGAAGTATACGGTTAACATTGAGACCTGTTTCGTGCAAGAGCACGACTATATTGGCTTTGAACACCTATTGAACAAAACATAGCCCTAACAGGGCCAAGGTGAAAGCTTCTGAATTGTCTGACATTGAGGGGAACTTTTTTTTTTGCTTGCAGGTACGACGATCGACTACACGTCCAGGAGTCATCAGGACAAATAATTCTGAACGTATACGAAGGATATCAGATGTGTTTGTGATGACGAAGTAATTATTTAAAAATGAAAGACATATTTGAAAAGGCTTTTTCTTTCGCATATTGGCAATGTATTGATAAAAAACTCCCCTTGCATCTCTCTGCGTTTAACCAAACACTGCGACATGTGTACGGAGTGTGCTCCCTTGGACAAAAAAGTTATGTTGCTTGGCTCCCAGAAGAGCTCTTGAATTCAAATACATGCATTTTCTTGCAGCACTTTCATTCTTTTTTCATGCTAGTCATGGATAGCTATCTTTTCATTAGCTGCGAGCGCGTCACCGTCGAAATTCCTCATTAGATAACCTATCCATAAAGAATGTGACCTTTCACTAAGTTTGGGACGTATGTGTGTTGTGTTCTTGATATTGCACTTATCTGCTATTTTACATAATTTTGTCTATCAACAAAACTTTTTTAATGAGGCGATGAACTGAGAGGCCCAATTTTGTTGGTCAGAACGACATAAAGATCATGCAAATTGATGCATTATGCTTGTTTCACATTTTCAAAGCTGTAGACGTGAACACTGCCTACCTGCATTTGTATTTCCTGTTAGTTTGTCCTTTACTTATTACTGTCAGAACATCGTATACAAGCTCTCATTCTGTCTTAAGAGCTACAGTGAAACTATGCTTCACACTTTGTTGTATTGTAAATAATCATTCTCCTTTGAAAAATATGTTCTGTGATTATGTCTGCATGAACATGTATGCGTGGATTGTACCTCATGCTTTTAGATTTCACACACAGATGAAGTTGACATTCCGCTAAAGCATACTTAAGGTAGTAAGATAAAAACTTATGTTCTTGATAACTGTATATGGGTACGGTTGCTATAATGAAGACAGAGGCACACAACTAATGTACACGATACCTCAATCGGAGTTCAATCTCTCCTTGGAGATAATTAGGTATACAAGCGCACAGTGCATCTCGCCTGCTTGCAGCCACTGCCTGGTACACCTTCCTTTCCATGATACACAGCACAATAACGTCGTTCCCTCTTAATACCGCCCATCCACATTAATAGAGTCGACGCATTTTTTATATATTGACATAACTAAAAGTAGTTCGTGCATGAATACGGTTCGTCTTTCGCATGTAGAATTGCTTGCATTCCAGATAGCAGAAAGTGCTCATTGAGGTGGTGCTGATCATACAAATGTAGCACAAGACACAATGGGCAAATCGCGTTGATTCCTGGTTCACTTTGCGTCGGAGCCATCGACTTGCAAGACTAGGAATGGAGCCGTTCTCAGCTTCGATACTCCGGCAAAACCGCGCCTCGTTATACATTTTCAAACAGCTGCAGATTCATTATTTTGACTGCAGTCGCCGCGGTAACTCGGTGGCTTTAGCGCTTCGGCCCCGACTGTCGCATTCCGACGGAAATGCGATAACCCTTGTGTCATCCTTTGGGTGCAAGCTAAATAACCCCAGGTAGTCTCAATTATTCCGGAGCTCTCCCTTACTGCGTCCATCGTAATGCACAGCACTCTCGGGATGCTAAGTCCCACAATCTAAATTCCGTAACCACGCCTCCATTAGTATTTTCTCTCTTCCTTATCTTAAACCTCGACGGCACTGTAGGTATGCTGAACGGCATAGTATGGTAGCGCAAGAAACCGGAAAAGGAAGCATGTAAGTGACTGACAGAAGAGAAAACAAAAGAAAGGAGCCGCTACATTAACAACTGTTTATTAGGCAGAAAGCTTGCTTCATATATACCACGCGCAATCTCGACATCAGTAGGAAGCAAAGAGCAAGCGACAGGTCATCTTGTTTGCGTTAAACATAACAATTTAATTTCCGCATCATATCACGAAACAGATGTTTGACTAACACTTGTTTGACCACTAATATGATACGAATGTGATATGCCGCTAGCAGTTCCTGAGCAGTTTTATGTCTACTCCTACCTAGCATTCTCACCTGAGAAAAATGTGGCTTACGACAGCAAGATCTGCAATGCGCAGAGAGATGGGCGCTCGTGTCCTGTTTTAAGTTGTTTGCGTGTTCCCTCATTCGGTCATTCACGCAGCGCCCAGTCTGCCCAACGTAGGTTTTCCCGCAAACCGGGTCACCTACCATGTCGTTCAGCAAACGTCAACTCGCCCAAGAAAAAGTTATGCTGCAGGCTTGACCATGGTAGCTAGTCGCAACGTCACATGCGCCCGGCAGGTAAATAGGTGAAAACAAGCTAGTGTGCGCAAAGCAGTGACGCTTCCGATGTTGCAAATACAGTTATAGTGGACTCACGAACGAAGATGGTGACGTGCGTTGCTTCTTCAAATTAAACACTCTATCTATAACTACAGTGGAGCGGCATAAAAGGCACGGTTCGAGAGTATTGTTCTCGTACTCACAAAAGCTATATCTGTCAGTCTTACGGACGGGGCATCCCTGTTGCGGCCAGCGGAAGTAAATAGAAACATTTGTCGTCTCAACTAACTTAGACGTGCCAGAAAAATCCTGCCCGCTTATTCGACGTCTTAGTATAGCGGAGCCGCATTGCCGTTATACCGTCGAAGCAGCGCAACTCTGAAGCAAGTGCAGTTACCTATAGTTGAAGGTGTGTATGTTGGCGGCAGATCATATTTGACTGAACTTGTGAACGAGGTTGAAAGTTTCTCAGGCAAAGCCAAGTTCCCGGTTAAACAGCGACTGTAGTGAACAATCCCCAGCGTAGCGAATAAAGACAAAACACTGAAGAACAACAACCGCCTGGCGAAGCAGTTTTTCTTTTCGCACAGCTCCCATGCTCCGTAATCTTACCCCTTTTGGCCTTTCCGCCGCACATAACAGCTGTTGGAAGCGGTAGTCGTATACTGCTACTCATTTAAATGCATCTTTTGCTACCAACCACATAAGCATCTGCAACAGTTACACAATCTATATGTATACCACACATGATCGCCGACGATGACCATTTGATATAAAACGGCAGCCTCGGAAGCACAAATGTGAGCCCAAATATAGTCGGATACAAATTTAGAAAAAAGGGGAGGCCCCGCCGAGGCCCCGCCTAGATGACCGAAGCGCGACGTCCGATTGCCTCCGCGACTAAAATAATCCCTCTAAAAAAATCGTGCTTCTGAAACGCGCAATTCTCGGTATAAATAAAGACTCTTGTATTTTGATGCTGGTTTAGTAGAGCTCTCATGTGCTACAGCACATGCCGGATCGCGACAGAAAAATAACCCCGTGCCTTCCACAACGCTGCCCGTCGTCTGCCCTTTAGCTTCATTGAAAGTGACGAAAGTAGAAAGAGCAGCTCTGCATGGCTTTTGCGCTTGTTTACATCTACACGGCAAGTATACTACTCCTGTTCCGAGCTTCAAATGAATCAGTTGATATTGAACAAGTACTTATATAAAACAATGCATTTATCACAACCTTTACAAACTCAAGATGTTCGGTGTCAGCGAAAGCACAGTGTTCAAGGTGAGGAGGGAGGTCAAAGCTTTGCATATTTCGGGTGGCGAACTGTCGACGCCGTCGCAAAAGCGCCCCCGAAATGCGGAGAAAAGAAGACGCAGCACGAAATATTACACATTGTGCGCGCCGAGGTCGTGTGCACAATTTCTTTCGCCGCAACGAGATACCGACGGTCGTGAAGATCACTAACGAGTTCTCGAAGCGTATAGGGTGTTATGTTTGTGCCCTGGGATTTGCCTGACGGAAGGCCAGTGCTATGGTGTGTCTACCGTGGAGGCAGCATTCATCCCCGCATGGTGCCTGCTTCGGGCACACGACTACGTGCACGGCTCGGATTTCCTCGCGGCTGCGCGGCGTCCACGACTGAAGCGGCCACCGGATCACGGAGTGCTATTCGGCCCCTCCCTGTGCCGGCAGCAATGCAGCCCCCCCCCCTCCCTACTTTGTCCGGCGGCGCCCGCACCACGAACGACTCCCGTTGTGTTTGGGACGGTTTCCAAAGGAGGACTGTGTTTCGACCCCGTGCCTTGCAGTTGGTTCCCTTTGTCCTATGCGGCCTATAAAACTTCCCCGGCGCACCATTCTGACCGACCGCCAGATCAGCCCGACGCCGCAGCGTGGTTCGAGGAAGCACCCGCCACCGAGAGCGGCGTTAGGACCACGGAGGCTGCCCGGACCCTCTCTATTGACCTTGTTTCCTCCTTAGGGGCTGTCTGGGGAATCTGGGGACTGAGGGGTGTTATTTAAGCAGCTTGCAGCTGCTCTGTTGGTCTCTCTACTGATAACGACCACAGCAAGTAAACATTGTTTAAATAATTCTTCGCAGAGAAAGCTCTCTTCGTCTCTGACTCTGCGTGAAGTGGGGTCCAGGCCTCCTGCCGGCCACACATACCTCGGCACACGCAAAAATGGATCTTCCATCACTGAAGCGGTGAACTGTGCGTCGCCTGCATGTCGAGATCTGATTCAAGCATGAGAAGAGGAGCCGCAATTCGCTGCTTATCGACCGGGATGACATCGCTGAATGGTGAAATCGCTACCTTCTTGACGGGGAGCGCTACAGGCAGAAGGCTGAAAGATCTTTTTCCTGGACGAGACATGGGTGAAGGCGGGACACATAGGGTCCATCGTGTGGACAGACGTCGTGGTGCAGAAGCGCGGACGCCTATGCGCTCGAGCAAATGGCCTGTCGACGGGTCCGAAACAACCTTCTGGAAAAGGCCAGCGCCTGATTGTTACGCACTTCGGCAGCGAGGATGGCTTCATCGACGGCTGCTTAGATAGATTCCGTGGCCAAAAAACAGGCAACTACCACAATGAAACGGACGGCAATCGCTTGGAGGGATGGTTTAATGACGTTTTGCAGAAGTTGCCTGCTGGTAGCGTCATTGTTTTGGATAATGCACCTTACCATTCCCGGAGAGAAGAGAAATTGCCGATGACAGTTTGTAAGAAGGAAAAAATACAGGAGTGGCTCAAAAGCAAAACCATCACCTACAGCGAAAGGATGGTTAAAAAGCAGCTGCTTGAGTTGGCCACGCTTTCTGAGCTACATCGTAGACAATGCAGCTGAAAGGGCTGGATGCATTGTACTCAGGCTGCCACCGTACCACTGCGAATTTAATCCTATCGAGCTCGTGTGGGCAAAGGTGAAAAATGGCATCGCTGCGGACAACGGAGACTTCAAGCTGTCCACAGTCGAAGACTTCTTGAGAGAAAAAATCAAGCACGTAACGGCAGAAGACTGGAGGAAGAACATTCACCACGGGATGGACCTGGAGGTAAAGTTCAGGCTTGATACGTCTGGAAGTGACCGTATCAACCCATCATCATCCATGTGGGTGAAGATGACAGTGAAGAAAGCGACTCCGACTGCGAGCTGTCCGGCATTGAGCCATTCGATGAAGCATAACAGCTTCTTATTAACAAAAGAACAGCCCTTATTAGGGCTACCAAAATTTTGCCGGTGGGTTCGCAGCAGCCAAGCATTCTCCCGTGGCCTCTCAAATAAATAAGCAGTTCATTTGGTGACATATTTCTTTTAATGGAAGCCCAATTTTGAAAAAGCATCGTCCTGCACAGATCGTGCTCAACATAAGATTTGGCATGGAAACGTGCTGAAATGCTGGAAAATCTGAATGCAAATACAGTTATTAGCCCTGAATAACTATGTGGGGCCCAAATACTCATTCGGGCAGCCACTGTCTAGCTTCACACGAAAAAGCAGTAGTCAACGTGAAAGTGACAGCCACCCTTAGCAGCCTGCACGCCAAAGCATATTGTGCTTTGCGTGCAGTTGTGCTGCCCCTATTGTTTTTTCCAGCACGTAGAGATGAATAATGCCAATGTCAGAAGGCCCAAAATACTCTATTGGGCAGCCACCTACGAGCATGAAAGGCCCTGTGATGAAATAACAGTCATCGGGGCACGCTTGAAAGGCACCTTTAAGGCCAAGATATAGTCCGACGTGCTCGGCGCGCCAGGCCGCGGCAGGCGAAATCGGATACGCTGCGCTAGCGACGCCAGGGGTGCAAGAAATTTGCTTCCTCTACAGTTCGGCGTGCGCGCGCAGCGCGAGGCTGGCACCATCTCTGCGTCCGGGAGCGCAACTTCACGGCTGCGGCGAATAGCGCGCCGTTCGGGTAGCGCGCGCGCTTTTTCTCCTTCCGTACGCATAACTCATATTGCTAGTACGTCGGCTATGTCAAAAACGGAAGCGGACCATGTACATACGAAAGCTATTCGACAAGCGCCCTCAACTCGGCGACTACCACCAGCTAGAACAGGAGCTGCGAAATGCAGCTTACCTGTGGCGAGACCACACTGCTTTCGTATAGCTTCCCACGCGTTGTTCTTCCGCTCTGTGTCGCGGTAGTCCATGCGTTTCACATCGTATACACATGGATGGTTGCGAATCGCTTCAAGCAGGCGTCCTCACTCGCGCTGTCATCACACACGGATATTGAAAAAACCGCAGCCACACTGTCAGTACGCGCACCGCAGGCCGCCATTCTGCCTTCTGCTCGCTGCCGCTACAGCGCACAGTGCATTCTGGTCTAGCGTCAGCCGCGTGAAATAGAACACGCTCTATGTCCGCGCCGGCGGCGTTGAGTTCGCCAAGCGCACCTGGGCACGCCGGCTACGCCGTGACGCCGGACTGTAGACTGCGCGTTTTTCACCGACAAACCGCGACGCGCGTGGCCGCGCGCGCGTGTTACGCCGCAGTATATCTCGCGCTTTAGTGTCTGCACTTCAAAGCGTAGCCATGTCGTAGCCATTGTAGGTGAAACAGCAGTAGTCGATGCGAAATTAACCGCCACTTTTAGCAGTTTGCATGCAAAAGCACATTCATGTGGTCGCATTCATTTTGGTTACCTGGCCCAGGCAAGTTTTGCGAATAAGAACAATTATCAAACATCGTTATCTTAGGGCCAAAATACTCATTCGGGCAACTATTAATAGCAGTAGTCGAGAGCACGCTCGAAAGGCACCATTCACAGTCTGCAAGTCAAAGCGCAGTCAAGCTGTCGCCACTGTTGGTGAAACAGCAGCAATCAAAGCGAAAATCACAGCCACTGTTGGCAGCTTGCATGCAAAAACACATTCATGTGGTGGCATTGCTTATTTTGGTTACCTGGCCCAGGCAAGTTTTGCGAATAAGAACAATTATCAAACATTATTAGCTTAGTTAGGCCCAAAATACTCATTCGGGTAACTATTAATAGCAGTAGTCGAGGACACGCTTGAAAGGCATCCTTAGGAGACTGCACGTCAAAGCGCAGTCAAGCTGTCACCACTGTTGGTGAAACAGCAGCAATCAACGCGAAAATGAAAGCCACTGTTGGCAGGTTGCATGCAAAAACACATTCATGTGGTGGCATTGCTTACTTTGGTTACCTGGCCCAGGCAAGTTTTCCGAATAAGAACAATTATCAAACATCATTAGCTTAGTTAGGCCCAGAAAACTAATTTGGGTAGCTATTAATAGCAGTAGTCGCAGCAATAGTTCGCAGTCTGCACATCAAATCAAAGTCATGCCACAGCCATTGTTGTATTTGTTTATCTGACCGGGCAAGTAACACCAATGTAAGCACAATTATTCAACCTGAATAGCTCTGCTAGCATTCTTTGTACTAAAAAATGCTGAGTGAAGTTGAATGTGTTTTATTGAGGCAATTAATTAATTCACAAGCCATCGGCATAGTGATGGACAGCCATGTTCAGACAATGACATTTGTGAAGTAATAAATGGTGAAAGTTGCAAAAGCTCTCAGTGCACTGCTCCACTGGGCTCCATTCACTGAAAAATGTATTTGCAACGATGAAAGCGTCAGGCAGGAAATGTCTCACTGCACAATGTTATTCGCGTTGAAAACTTTTACCGTCATATGTGATGGGCAGCGAAACCGTCTGTTTACTAAGACTGAATGCATGAAAAATGCAACAGCATAAAAAGATGTTGCTTCGAAATATGCAGCCTTTCATGTGTACTTCTGGCGAGCTGCCACATGTACTGATGCATATACATTAACAGAGGTAAGAGGCAAAGTTGCTGTGCAACCCACATGACGCTTTTAAGAAAATGTAACTCTAAAGTTTCTGTTTTCATAGGCGATCAAAATTTGTTTGAGCAAGTTGGTTAATCACATTGAAGCAACATCACAAGAAGCAAGGACAGAAAACACAACGAGTAGGCAGATTGAGAAGACAAAGTAGACCAGTGAGAAAGTTTTAATGAGATGGAAGAGGCCAGCCCTGCAGTGTACAGGAGTTAGTGCTTTGAATGAGGTTCGTTAATGAAAATGTGTCAAGACTTTGCTGAAAGAAAACTAGCAAAAACAACTGCTAATATAAAATAAAAGGACAGAAATAAGAGTATGCGCAAACATGCCTGGAATCAGGCACACAAACGCGAAAACTAAGAACAACTCAATTATAAAGAAATGTGGGAAATAAAAAAAAAAGTTACAAACGCAAGAAAACATACACACATTTACAAACAGACTCGGGTAGAGGTATTATAGGAGCGGGTTCACAAGCTGCTGTGCCTACCTTCTCGTATGTTTTTTTTTTTTAACCGTTCTCTTAACACTGTCTTGGGAATTTTTAATTGCAACATATCACAAGAATCGAAAAGCAGCGCGAACCTATGTTGTGCGAAACCATATCGAGCGCTGGCAACACAACTTATGCGTGACTGTGCCACAGCACGCATTCTACAGCTTGCGCGCGCGGTGAGCACTGGTGGAGAGCAATCAATCGACGGTGCCACACAACGCACGAGCACCGCCGTTAGACGCTCGGCCATCTCACTGCTGAAAACGATCGTTCACGCTAAGTTGACTGCGACAAATCTTTGCGTTGGAGGCTTCTTTTGCAAATATTTTCTGTTAAGACGCTCGTAGGTTTGTTTCACGCGCGCACGCTTTTGCCATTTCTCCTGAGAATGGTTTTGCTCCATCACTTCACCCCGTCCGACGAGAAACGCAGCGACACAGTACACGAACATGCCCGCGGCTGACAGTAGGCACCAGACTTTGGCAAACTTTTCTCGTCGTAACTTCACTCGGGAGCGAAATAAAACAGACATGGAACAAACAGGTAGGATGTGTGTTTGCAGCGGTCGCCGTGGGATCCTGTTTTCAGGCAAAACGTATTGCAGCGTCAGCGATGCTCGCTGCAATGTTTCTTCGCCGGATCACGGCTTGGAATAAACGCACGCGGCACAAATGCCGCATCGTAAGCTCGCAGTAATATTTCCGGCATGATAGACAATCACAAAGAGTTTGGGAATTCACTGTGACGAGGCGTTGACGCGCACAGCTGACGCGACTTGGCCCAGTTCGAAGCCCGGGTGGCCATCTTCTCCGACGGCGGGGTCACCGGCCGTCCGGCGCATGACGTCGGTCCAGAGTACGCGCACATTGGTGGATGTTCGTTTGCATCCGCCTCGGAGGAGTAAATATTTTTTCTAAAGTTGTATCCGACTATAGTTATCAGAGTCCTCCGTCTCCGCTTAGTCATGTGGTCTAGTGGGTGCAGTGTTCGATTGTCACGCAATGTATCCGGGTTCGATCATAAGTGTGTTAATTTTTTAGTATTCTGTGTCTCCATGCTTGTGTGATGAGTGCTACCAATTTCGTATAATGAGGTTGTGAGTAATGTGTATGAAAGCGCGCGCTAAACGAACCTGGGTGGGACCTGTCTATAAAAAAAATTTCACGAAATATGCCCATTACGACGCATAATCTAGAGCCGCATAAATTTGAGCCCCTCAATAAGCCGGGCAGATTTGATCTGAAATACCGCATAAAGATTTGGCGTTATGCCTGCCGTTTTCCAAGCGGCCGTTCTCTGCAACGAATGGGGCTGTTTAAATGCGGGCCGCATATGCAAGAGCCGCATAAGATAGGCCACATACGCAGCAGGCCGCATGAAGGGAGCCATTTATGAGTGCCGAAATCTTGAGCTACTTTCCGGATTATGTGCGCTGTTCTAAGCTAGTATTGACTTAGAGTGTAGGACGCCCAGCTCGGCTTCGGTATGTGCGTGGTTCGATCCCGGCCACCAGACACCCACCGCTTCGGAGAGGTTTGTACAAATTTTGACGTGCAAAATTTAATGTTATCTCACAATCATGCGAAGAGTGTTTCGTTGGAGAGACTGCTTATGGAGAAGAGGGGTCCAATGTGTTTACTTGGATTCTGAATTAATTACTTTATATTTATGCAGGGGATGGAGGGCTTGTGCTGTAGTCCTGTTAGTCATGGATCTTCTTCTGGGAGAGCACGCATTTTAAAGCGAAGTTTTCTTTGCCTTTTCCTTCTATTTCTCCACTGCTGCTCCTGCTGTTGTTTTGCACGCCGTGTCGGGGGTGGTTCAGACCGTGTATATATACATAACAGGAGCGTGCAAGAGAGGAAAGTCCACGCCAGGAAGTCGTTTGAACCTTTCCATGGCGTGGAATGCGCACAATCCCCTGTGGAGCTCCTTGGGTGTCGCTGTATTAGCCTCTTACAATTGACGGCTGTAATCGTCCGTGACGCCCTTTCAAATGTGTTGCAGAAACTGCAACGCTTACCAACTAACGTGAAAGTCCAGAGCGGACGCAGATGGAACTATAGAGAGGAGGGGAGAGAGAAGGCAGAGAATCGGCAGAACTGGCGCACTCGTGCCGGCCCTACCCACACACAACCTTGCCACTCTCGCAATTCCTATAGAGGAGGAGAGGGCGGAGAAGGGAAAATATGACGTCAGAATTCAATTAAGCAGCGATTTCGGGCAAATCTAAGGCACAGTACGGTACGCTTCGGCTATTTCTGAAAAACAAACGCCATGCAAATTTCTCAAGTGGACAACAGATGCAGGGCGTGCAGACGCAAAGCCGCATTAAAACACCGTAGAGTCTAGCGACGCAGCTGGTATATAATTTTTTTCATTACAGTGAAAACAAACGTTATATTTGCTATTTGTACAGAAAAAGTAGCTATTAGTAGCTAGTAGCTAGTAGCTAGTAGCTATTTGTAGAAAAAGTAGAGAACCGCCTCCTATCTGGCCGAGCTGTTATACATGATAGAGCTTGACCGGGCACACCGCCAGAGCTTCTGTTATAGCGTGGCTATTTCTATGAAATCGCGGCAAATACCATTGGTGTAACTATCCGGCTGGATTGTACGTAATAGCGACGGATTGGGATACGTGCCCGTTTGTAGTAGACGGAGTGTTAGTGCTTGAGCTCTATTGAGCCGTGGATGAGGAACGAAGTTGGTTCTACGGCTGAGATAGTAGTGTTTAGTAATCTCGTTGTGCGTGGAGGGCGTGCCCATGTTCTCTGGGGAGTCGTCTTCCGATTGGTCGGGGGTAGCGCGGTGGGCAAGTTCGCGTGCTGCCCCGTGAGCCGACCCGCTGAGGTTGGGAGGAGCACTCTGTATCTGGCACTGATTTGTGGGAAACCAATAAATGAAATGGTGCGTGATTTCCTTGCCCTCAAGAAGTCTGAGGGCCTGTTTGGAAACGGTTCCTTTTTCAAATGTTCTCACTGCACACCTTGAATCGCTAGAGATAACATTCCGCGAGCTATCCAGCAAGGCTAGTGCAATATCCATTTGTTCAGCAACTTCTGAGCCCCTGGTCCGAACCGAGGCAGCATTGGTGATTCCTTGCCGACCATCGACAGTGACAATGGTGAACGCCCGACGGCCCTTACAAGAGACGTATCCCCAAAGCTGACCTGTCGCTCATCACGGTGTATTTGCCTAAGGAGGTTGGCTGCCCTTGCCCTCCTTGTACCGTGATTATGATCGGGGTGCATGTTCTTAGGTATGGGCGCGACCGTAATGTTCTCACGAAGCGACAGACGAACGTCAAGAAACTCCTCCGCTACTCTATCGGGGTGTTGTCCGAGTTCCTGCAAGATAGATCTCCCTGCTTTAGTTGCAGTGAGGCCAGTTAGCTGTGCGCGCTCCTGGGCCTCTGCAATGGCTTCCGAAGTACTGTGGATGCCAAGCTGCATTAAGCGCTCTGTACAAGTGTGTACGGGTAACCTGAGAACCCACATAATAATCTTCCTAAGCTGCCTGTTCAATTTATACCGGGTCTAGCCGTTTCCATTGATGCATGACTGCCACGTATGTAAAGTGGCACAGAAAAAATGCATGCATTAGTCGAATGAGGTTATCCTCCTTGTGTCCCCGATACCGATATGATACCCTCCAAACTAAACGGATGGCGCTTTCAGTTTTAGCAATTAGCTCACCTATAGGCTTGCCATTTGTACCCCCTGACTCAACGATCATGCCCAAAACCTTGATTGAATCCATTCTGGCCATCCGGCAACCGTTTCTAGTATATAGGTTGATGTCCTTGTCTTTTAACGATGTCCAACCATTGAGCCTTGGACCGCGTTTCTTGGTGCTATACAGTAGGAGTTCGGACTTCAAGGGGGAGCATCTGAGACCGGTGGATTCGATATAGGTTTCGATATTGTCTATGCCCATCATTGCCTCCTATGCAGCATATAGTGATATCATCAGCATGCATGGTATGTTTGATGCCTTCAATCTCGAGAAGCTCGAGAAGCTTAGCTTCTGCTAAGGCTATATTGAATACAGAGGGGAAATGACCGCCGCCTGCGGTGTGCCCCTCTCGCCAAGTTCCAGCAGTTGTGATTCGAGATCGGCCACCCGGAGGGTAGCCTTCCTATCTGCACGGAACGATCTGGCGTAGTTGTTGAAATTTCTCACCTAGATTGATCCGAGATATCAAAGCTAGGATATGCGAATGTAGAACGTTATCGAATGTCTTCTCAAGGTCAAGTCCCAAAATGACCCGAGTGTCGCTATAGTCGTTGTTTATATTTTGATGCTTAATCAGTTTCATACTATCTTGTGTGGAAAGGCCCGCTCTGAATCCTATCATACTATGGGGGTAAATGTCGTTATTCTCCAAGAACGTCGAGAGTCAACTGAGGACCTCATGCTCCGCTACCTTACCCACACAGGACGTAAGCGAGATGGGCCTCAAGTTGTCAACGCTAGGTGTTTTGCCAGGTTTGGTGATAAGAACTGCGAGAGCAGTTTTCCAAAACAATGGAACGGTTCCATTACTCCAAATTTTATTAATTTCCTCTGTGAGGTATGCAATTGATGCATCATCCAGATTTGGCTACGTCTTGTTGGAGATACCATCCGATCTCGGTGCAGATCTGCTGTTGAGTCCATGCAGAGCCCTACCAACCTCCTCAATGCCAAACACCGCATCCAGGAAGGAATTATTCATGCCCTGGTAATCGAGATGCATGGCACACCGCCCTCAGCCGACTGGGAGATGTTCGTCAGCATGCGTATGGATTAACTTATCCTCGGAGGTCACGCGTGCGGCCTCATGTATGGTTCAACCAATGACATGCCTTTGATTCATCATCATCATCATCATCATCATCATCATCAGCCTGGCTACGCACACTGCAGGGCAAAGGCCTCTTCCATACTTCTCCAACTACCCCGGTCATGTGCTAATTGTGGCCATGTCCCTGCAAACTTCTTAATTTCATCCGCCCACCTAACTTTCTGCCGCCCCCTGCTACGCTTCCCTTCTCTTGGAATCTAGTCCGTAACCCTTAATGACCTTCGATTATCTTCCCTCCTCATTACATGTCCTGCACATGCCCATTTCTTTTTCTTGATTTCAACTAAGTGGGTCACTAAGTCGCGTTGTTCCCTCACCAAATCTGCTCTCTTCTGATCCCCCCTTAACGTTACACCCATCATTCTTCTTTCCAGAGCTCGCGTATCCAGCTTTTCTGGACATGAGGGTTTAGTTCGCGTGAGTGCCACCACGTGGCGTACTAACCTTAAACTTTTCAAACTTCCCGCGGTGACGCGTGATGACGTCAACCAAACAAAATAAAAAAAAATAAAATAAAAGCTATCCCTGCGCATTGAACTTCGCCACAATGCTTGTCCCGCCGGTGTTATCAGTGGTCTTGATCAAGCGTATTCGCTCGTCGCCTAGAAATTACTCGTCATCCTAAGAGCGTTTAGTCGCGACGAGCAATGGTTGATTCTGGGCTTTTGATGCGGTTCTTTTTTTTTTTTCTTATTTTCTTTTCCTTTTCTTTTTCTTTTTTTTTTTCATTCTACGGAGTAAAGAAGCTAGCCTAATCGTCAGAAGTACTTCGGGGCAGCCTTTCTTCAGTCGGCACACATTGTTAACGTCCGAACATCGCACAGCGTCTACTAGAGACGCCGTCGTGGACGGATTTTGATTTTAAACTATCGAATTCGTTAAGGTGCACACAATTATTTCACTAGCGACATTGCAATGCGCACTCATGGGCTACCGCCGCAGCTGCAAATCTAGATGTGCTTAAGCATTAAGACATATACATGGATAAGTTGGTTTTTCACCTTAACACAAAAGTCACGATACAAGAGTTGAGCAAACTGTTCCTGTGTCGTCGCAGGGTGTGAGACCGGGCTAGTTGGTATTCCATGCTAAAGTGAGTAGCGCAAGAGTGGACACGGGACACTAGAGGCGACAAGGATAAGCGCAAACATCCAACTGGGCGCTTGTCCTTGTAGCGTCTTTAGTGTTCCCTGTCCACTCTTGCACTAGTCACTTCAGTTTGTGTCGTCGTCCGTTAGCATGCTATAGCCGAAGCTGTTCGCACTACTACGTCTCCATTTACTGGCCACCAGGCCAGGTACACCATTGGGTACGACACATACAGTATTTGCAGTTAGTTTCCAAAGTCGTCTCCTATGGCGGTTGTCCACGTGCGTGAAGCAAGAACGATATTTAAAATTATTGTGCAGTAATATATGCGGGATTTGTGTGTTCTCCACATTCTCTACCATGTTGCCGTTCCGCCTTTATTATATAGCCGCAATGTAGACTAGCAGCTATCGAACGCCATAAAGGCTATCCACATACTCAAAGTCCTCGCGCACAACTCCTGTCGCTTAATTGTATTCAAGAGTTGTGCGACTGCCCAGGATATCCTTAACGAATGTTACATAACACATTATGAGGTTTTACTTGCCAAAACCACGATTTCATTATGAGGCACGCCGTAGTGGAGGATTCGAGAATAATTTAGACCACTTGGGATTTTTTAACGTGTGCCTAACCCTAAGTACGCGGGTTTTCGCATTTCACACCCATTGAAATACCGCTGCCATGGTTGGGATTCGACTCGAGACCTCGTGATTAGCAGCCGAACCCAATAAAAGCTAAGCAACTATGGAGGGGAAGGAATGTTGGCAGTAGGAGGAAGGTAACAGCCGGCACGTGAAACAATTTGTACCCATCCTCATTGCGCGAGAATCGGTACCATCTGTCGGAGAATGACACCATAGAATGCACTGTGTTCAATGAGTGAAAAAATTATGCGAATCCTATGTATGTGCGAATCGATGTAAGCAAAGCTTTCTGCGTTTGTTGTCATTGTCATGCGTAATCTCCACAGAGTAGACAGGCACTCTCTAATGAAATGCTGTCAATGTTTGCCTGATTACGCCTGTCATTGTGATGCAAATAAACGGGCTGCTTCAACTCTTTTTCTCAGAAATAAACGCTGAATGAAATGCTGACGTGATCCTAAACAAGATCAACAAGCGCCGTAGTGCTCGATCTTACGACGCCCACATTCGTAAGCTTATATTCGTGATTTTTTTTTTTGGGGGGGGGGGGGGGGGCGGGAGGCGTTATGCTCTTGTACCCTAGAAATGTCCCTCGGACGTCTCTGATGTGCTCGTTTTTATTCTCAAGTACGCAATGAAAACTCGCATCGCTGCAAGTTCATGATGTATTGGTGGCAGGTCACCATGGCGTGTCGCGCAAGTATAACCACGCTGATTCGTTTGGGTTGACATATACTATTTTGTGCGTCATACTTCGCCACATTCATTTTTCAAACTATGCCAGAGCTCGAAAAGGGCGGCCAACTCACTACGTCCCTTACCTCTGTTTACTTCCGCAAAATGTGTGTTTATCGCTGTGGTTACCAAATACGCCCAGCGGTATGCTACGACACAAGCCTTTCTGGAGGCTAAGCAACTGAAGTCGCAGGCTTTATTCAACATGGCATCGACGTTCAATATGGCTATCCTCAATTACTTTTCGCGGACTTCGCTCACCGCCTTCTCTCCAGTGTCATCTCTTACGCTACTCGCTCCTGCTAGACACAACACAAACACGCAACGACCTTAATGAAGTATCAATTACACGCTAGTTGACACACTGTCGGCGTATATTTCCGCTGAGCACCGGGATTGGAGCGTTGTCCTGTCTATGGTGACATTATCCGTCTACAGCCTCTCTCAACAACACCGCTCGTTACTCATCACGTTTTATTTATTTTTTTTTGTCGGCAAGAGTATAGTGTATTTCCTCTGAATGTGCTTTCGGCTTTAGGCGTCACCTTGCACGCCCGCTTATTCTGTTACGTTGACGGCGACCGTTGTCGTCAGGATGCCCCCTCATTCTGAGCTTCGCAGTCACCAGAGAGCACAGAAAGCTGTCTTCACAAACAAACCACCGAGATTCGAGCCCATCTCCCAAATGCTCCATCTTGCATTGGGAAATGGGCACGCTAACCATTACGCTACCACCTGCCTCCACCAATTTCTGTTTATCTATCTGCCTGGAGCAATTGCCGGACTTGTTCGCCAGGCTAAACCCGCCTGCTGCTACAATTCACCACCACCACCACCACCACCATCCCACTTCACGTTTTTGCCGCAGACGCAGGCAGAATGGATGCAGAAACGAAAAAAAAGTAAAGATTGCTTGAGCGGCCAGCTGACACATGACCTTAACTTTGGCAGGTTATTCTCATTGGAGCCCATGTAGGCTTGCGGCTGTGTGCAGATTGTGGGTCGCCTTAGCTTTATTGTAAATTTGCTTTCACCGACTCTTTTCAGCTAGAACTCAAATGCCGGAAAAAATGATACCTACCGTTGAATATTTTTTTCTTGTTTTCTTGGTTTCAACCAAAAACGCTGATTTACACAAATAGCGATCTTTTTAAGAAGTGGCATAAGGATACTACATTTCGAGGTCATGTCATAGTGTCAATACGGGCCGGCACCACGTATCGACGAAAGGGCTTCACAGTGCCGATGCACGCGGCAGGTTACTCAATGAAGAAAACAGGAAGCGACTGTTTTTCAGTTCTCGCAACATATTGTAACAGATACGAAAGGCACGGACAAGAAGAGAAGAAAGAGAGGACGAAGAAAACGTGGAGTTAGAGTGGCCGGGCTGCGCTACGATCACGCTACCATCATCGTCCAATTCTCCTGTAAATAGAACCATTTCTTCGCAACTCCTCGTAACAGTTGTGGTGGAAGGTGCTGCGTAATCGACACCCGAAGACGGAGGCTGAACCACAAGTTCTTCGACGGAGCCGTCGCCTTGCTGGACTCCCACCGAATTCACCGGAGCTGAACATGTCCCACGACGCAGAAGAACAACGGCCCATTCCAACTGCTGCCCCGACAAGTTCTGTTCTGCAACTGAGAGATGCGCGTCCCTTCGCCTGAAGATCGGACGAAGACGTCGAGGAATGGCTCATCCATTATCACCCGGTGAGTGCCGCCAACAGGTGGAACAGCGCTTCTCAGCTTTCGAACGTCGTGTTCTTTCTAACGGATACTGCGTTGGTGTGGTTCGACAACCACGAGGAAACATTCACAACATGGGGAAGATTTGTTTCGGAAATCAAAGAGCGATTCGGCGACTTCGCGACGAAAAGGAAAAGGGCAGAACAGACGCTACTGCAACGTGCGCAAGTACCAGGCGAAACCTGCACGACCTACATTGAGGCAGTAATAAAACTGTGTAGGATGGTGGACTCTGGAATGTCCGAGGAAGACAAAGTCGGGCACATCCTAAAAGGAATTGCCAAGGATGTTTACAATTTCCTCATTGCAAAAGACAGCCTGGCTTCCGTCGCTGACATCATTCGGCACTGTCGCACTTTCGAGCAACTAAAGACGAGGCGCATAACGCCGAAGTTTGGCAGGCTAGCCAATGTAACGACAGTTGCAAGCGTGGACAGCAACCAGCCCCTCGATCTTGAATCAACGATCCGACAAATAGTTCGGGAAGAACTCAGCCTGCACGCGCAAGTGACACATCCAGGCACTCATAGCTTCCGCCTACCCCTAGATTTTGAGCCAAACGTGGCATCCTTCTCCCCGTATCCTGCGGCAAGGGGCACTGAGGATTATGAACTCACGCCCCGACAGCAGTCACGTCTCTACGACAGAGGCCCTACTTATGATGCTCGGCCACAACGAGAGCAGCTGCGTTTTTACCCCCGAGGCCCTGCGACTTCTGTCAGGCCACGACAAGAACAGCACCGACCCTACTACCACGACGCGACTTATGAAAGATATAACGGATTTCAGCAAGCAGCAGAGACACGTTATCCACATGGCCACGAACTTTCTCGCCGCCCGCAGCCGTCTACCATTCGTTTCGAGGAAGACGCTGTGAACCGCGACCCTCCCGTGTGCTGCAACTGCGGTTCCACAGGCCATATAGCTCGGTATTGTCGCCAAGCCCGTCAATCACGTAGGACACCATCGATGTTCTCGCCACTCAGAACCCGTACTTCATATGACCTGCGGACGACCGATTTGCTTCCAAGGGATCACTTCTCACACGAGACCAGACGCAGTGATTCGCCAGCATCTGAGCGGAGTTTGACGCCACCAAATAGCCGTCCCCGTCGCTCTCCGTCCCCTCGGCGCCGTTCTTCCTCACCGCCCCCGGGAAACTAGCATCCGCGGCCAGTGGATGTGTGGTCGCCGGACAGTCTTTGCAAGAAATACCTCTGCCTGTTGTGATGTTCAAAAACACAGTGAATGTCTCGATTAACGGAATACCGACCATGGCGTTAGTTGATACTGGGGCGACTGTGTCTGTGATGAGCCTCCATTTCAAAAACCGGCTAGGCAAAAACCGGCTAGGCCACAAAGTTATGTTTTCTTGGAACGACGGTATTACCTTTCGTGGAGTAGGCGGCGAGTGGCTTCATCCCCTTGGTGTTTGTGCTGTGAGTGTTTTGTTGGCTGGGAAAGTGTTTGTGTCGGAATTTCTTGTTCTTTCTCGTTGTTCGCACGACGTTATTCTTGGTATCGATTTTCTTGAACAGTGCGGTGCTTCCGTGCACTGTGGTTGTGGCGAAATCTCATTGAACAAGTTATTTATATCAGCACATTCCGAACAAAGCTTGGGTGGTGAAGACGGGGACACAGACACACTCAGTGTTCTTGATGAAGTGATTGTACCATCGTGGTGCCTGACGCCGGTTCGTGTTTCTACAACTACTGTTGATGCTGATTGTGTTGACCTTGTAGTTAGGCCTCTCCGCATAAACTGTGCTAAAAATATACTTGTGCCCTGCTCTGTCGTGTGAATGACGAAAGGAGTCGCCACATTGTGGGCGCTGAACTGTTCCGCCACGCCGGTTGTCCTTCCTCGCGGTATGAAAATCGCTCTTTTCGATGAAGCCGCATGTAGTTCAATAGCGGCACTAACTACGGACGTCTCTACAGCTTGCTTTCCTTGCGATAATCGCCATTCTGAAGAGCTAATGCTTGGCATGATCAGCAAGGCTCTCGGTACATCGGAACGGCAAGCACTGGTACAAGTCCTTGCCAGGCATGAGGCCGCATTCGACTTCACGCATGGAGATGCACCCCTTCATTTACCGTCGTCCCGCGCTCGTCACAGAATAGATACCGGCTCAGCACACCCCATCCGCCAGAAGCCCTACCGAGTGTCATCGTCCGAGCGCAAAATTATTGCCGAGCAAGTCAAGGAGATGATGAACAAAGGTGTCGTTCAAGAGTCATCTAGTCCATGGGCAGCCCCAGTAATCCTGGTCCGAAAAAAAGATGGCTCCTGGAGATTCTGCGTGGATTACAGACATCTAAACGCAGTGACGAAGAAGGATGTCTATACACTACCGCGAATCGATGACGTCATTAATTGCTTACACGCTGCTTCTTACTTCTCAGCACTTGATTAGCGATCGGGGTACTGGCAAATACCTATGGACCCTGCCGACAAGGAAAAGATTGCTTTCGTGACTCCAGATGGCCTATTCGAATTTAATGTTATGCCTTTTGGCCTTTGTAATGCTCCTGCCACCTTTGAAAGATTCATGGACACAGTACTATGTGGTCGAAAGTGGGAGATATGCATGTGTTACCTCGGTGATGTTGTAATTTTTGGCCGCACGTTTGAAGAACATAACGAATGCCTCAGCCTCGTTCTCGACTGCATTGAGAAAGCTGGACTGGTCCTAAACTCAAAAAAGTGTCGGTTCGGCGAACGTCAAACACTGGTCCTGGGACACTTAGTCGACAAGGATGGCGTCAGACCCGATCCTCGTAAGATTGAAGCAGTGAGCTCCTTCAAGCCACCGCAGTCAGCACGAGAACTCCGCTCATTCATTGGCCTATGTTCGTATTTTCGTCGTTTTCTTTCCCGGTTTGCCGACATCGTTTACCCGTTGACAAGTATTTTGCGACAAAATGCATCCTTCAATTGGACACCAGAGTGTGACGCATCATTCTCTCAACTGAAGTTTATACTAACGTCAGCACTCCTCTTGCGTCACTTCGATCCATCTTGCCCGACTGAAGTTCACACTGATGCGAGTGGAATCGGGATACGAGCGGTGCTTTTACAACGTCGCAGTGGCGCAGAACATGTTGTCGTATATGCCAGCCGTTGTCTGAGCAAATCTGAACGCAAATATACGGTTACGGAACAGGAATGCCTAGCAGGCGTTTTCGCCGTACAAAAGTTTCGATGTTATCTTTACGGTAAACCATTCAAGATTATCGATGACCATCATTCTTTATGCTGGCTGGTCGGTTTGCGTGATCCCTCTGGTCGCCTTGCACGTTGGGCGCTGCGCCTCCAGGAATACGACTTTGTGGTATCGTACAAGAGTGGCCGTCGTCACGCTGGCGCAGACTGCCTCTCTCGGATTCCTCTTGCGACTACCGACAGCGATGCCGAGAATTTTGACGACTGTCTGGCTGCTGTTACTCCTACGTTCCCTGACGCGGCAGACTTTCAGCGAGAACAACGGGATGATGTTACCCTTGATCCGCTTTTTGTCGCCGCCCGTACTTCTAAAGGCAGCGGTCGCTTTACTGCCCGTGATAAATTGCTGTACAAAACTAATTACTCCGGGCATGGAGCGCGTTTTCTGCTTCATGTCCCCGAGAGTCTCCCCTCCGACGTTCTACGCGCCATGCATGACGATGTGACATCCAGCCATTTCGGCTTCGTACGAACGCTGCACCGCACGCAGGAGCGCTTTACTGGCCCAAGATGTACGAAACAACCAAGCGCTATGTCGCTAGTTGTGAAACGTGCCAACGTCACAAGCGACCGACCACCGCAGCCCCGGGTCCCCTTCAGCCATTGACACCGCCCAGTACGCCGTTCGAGCAAGTAGGCATTGACCTTTTGGGTCCATTCCCGTTATCTAACAACAGGAACCACTGGATAATTGTCTGCGTAGACCATCTTACACGGTATGCAGGAACTGCTGCCATACCGTCTTCCACCGCTGCTTGCGTGGCGGCCTTCCTGCTCCGTTCCGTGGTCCTTCGTCATGGCCCACCATGTGTCATCATCAGCGACCGTGGTCGCCAGTTCACGGCTGATGCCATTGAAGAGTTACTTCGTTTGTGCACTTCACAGTTCCGTCATTCCATGCCGTATCATCCACAGACCAATGGCCTCGTTGAAAGGACAAACAGAACGCTGACTAACATGCTTGCCATGTACGTCTCCTCCAATCATAAGAACTGGGACGACGTGCTGCCCCTTCATCACTTATGCATACAACACGGCGAAGCACGAAACCACGAACTATAGCCCATTTTATCTCCTGTATGCAGGGTTACCGCGAAGCCCTCTGGACACCTTCTTACCCTTCGTTCTGCACAGTGATGATCCTGTATCGAAGACCTTGTGTCTCGCCGAAGAAGTGCGTCGAATAGCTCGTCTTCGTACTCTGGCCTCGCAAAGTCGTTCGAAAGAGCGATACGACGACCGTCACGTACAAGTATCGCTGCAAAAAGGTGACTTATTCCTCCTTTGGACACCGCAACGCAAGCGTGGATTGTGCCAAAAGTTCTTGTCACAATATTCAGGCCCATTTGTAGTTGTGGACCGCCTGAGCGAACTCACTTACGTCATAGCTCGCCTCCTGTGCAATGATCGGCCATCAAGCAGAACTCAGCTGACTCATATTGCTTGCCTGAAGCCTTTCTACCCTGCTTGTACATCCTGACTCGCCCCACGGGCTTCGTCTGCTTGCGGGAAAATGTAACAGATACGAAAGGCACGGACAAGAAGAGAAGAAAGAGAGGACGAAGAAAACGAGGAGTTAGAGAGGCCGGGCTTCGCTACGATCACGCTACCATCATCGTCCAATTCTCCTGTAAATAAAACCATTTCTTCGCAACTCCTCGTAACAATATTGTACACAGAACACAAGGCACCCACCACCATGACATTTTATTTTTGACAACTGCGACACAAAATGGCGAACTGATATACTTCCTAAAGGAGTTTAATTTTATTTTTTCATCGTAGAACCGCAAGCACAGGTTGCGTCGCGCGTATACCGCAGCCACGTACTGTGGCCGCACTCCTTTTCCTCTAACAATGTGGCCCCCGGCGGCTTCACGCGCTCCCGTAGGTGGCGGATTGGACTGTCACTCCAGAAGTTTAAATACACAACCTCTTTGCATAGAAACGACGGCATGATTGTTATCATATTGTTGGCTTGGATATGTTTGGCACGAGGCCCAAGACCCTGTCTTCTAACACGTTCTTATGTTTGCGTTCGCGTCTCTGTCTTGAAGGGACTCACACCGTGACATGCTACAATGGTGCTTGCGTTGGGCGTATGTAAGGCGAAAAACGCGGTTCTAAAATGTCTGTTCACTAACTTGTGCAGTAAACCCATGTTTATAGTATTCGCGCAGTATAGTAGTAGTACAGTAAGAGTCACGAGTATGGCATCCGTAACCGCAAGCGCCACGTTATGGTCGTAACTTGTCGGGACAGCGTAGTTGTAATCCACAGACCCTGCCACTAAGAAATCGTGGCGAGGTATGGCTGACGAATAAGTAATTGCGAAGATTGGTTTTCAGTAAAGGTTTGTTACCAAGAACGGTGGGAGCCTAGACTGCCGCAAAGGACGGATGCTGGGCGGTGACTCCAATCATTTACTCGGCACATCACACATCTACACTGGAATTCAACTGGTTTCGCCAACTCTTGCTTATATTCTCTCGGCTCTAAGCTGCGACTTCACCTGCCACCCAGGCCCCAGCTTTTCCTCTTTGTCCCCCGCTTCTTTCCCAGTCTGCTGAGACGTGCTTCCACTGATGCTTGCTCCTCCTTTTTCTCAATAAATAAAGGCATTCATCCATGCATGCCTAAGTTACTGCAGAAAATAGCGTGTCTTTATCTCCATAACCACACTTTCTCTCACCTCGACTCTCCCATCGCAAAACAAAGTTGCCGTGTTCCAAATGGCTGGGCGTCACATATACAATTTTCTAGGAATGGCCAGTAGCACGGCGGGCAATTCTCGGTGGGTGACGAGACATTATATAGAACACCTTCTCTGCCATATCCACACTCAGTGCTCTACTTCGTGAGCTACTATTAGCCGCTACGACGATGTACGAAATGAAAGAAACCTAGCTGGGCTGGTCGCGCGCAGCTCTTTTTGGATTCGTGATGCGTCAGTTTAAAATAATAATATTTTTTATCTAAGCCTAAATGACAGCGATATAGGCGAGGTGAGTTACGGTAGCTAGTTGGCTTGGACTAACGACGCTCTTCACGCAGCACTTTCGTCTTATGCGTGTTTGCGAACGGGAATGAAAGACAGGAGGGTAACACGCCTTCCTGAAATGAAACATTCGGAATAACCCTTTGTTTGGCGGTTGGACATATGTCGAGGGTGCCCAATACCAACAATCTGCAAGTCTGTATCACCTTGCAAAGGGGAACTCAGATAAAACGTTGTCGAACGGATGGGCTTTTAATTATCGTAAGTAGATCTTTATTGAAATTCCTTACCATGAAGTGAAAGCCGACTAATAAGCATTTAAATTTTCTGTGTTATTAAAACATCCTGTTAGTAAAAGGTTGCTGTGCTTTACAGCCCCCTAAATTAAAACGTGAGTTATGGAAAATAAATTGGTGCGGTAAATGTGTAAACGCAGACGCAAGAAAAGGCCTAGTTCATTTCCCAGTATTCTCTCAATAAAGATGGAGCACCTCTATACTCTCACGTTGTAGAAATGTCAAGAACAAAACACTTCCAAAAGAGTCAGTCACGAATGTTACTCATTATAAGATGAGCTTGCGCTGGAAAAGAAAACACTCAAAGATACCGATGGCTGCGCGCAAAGTGCTTCCTCTGATTCCGATCTACGGATCAAGGCGTCGGTTCGTCAGATTGGAATGCTCGTACATCGCAGCGCAATCTCGGGTCGGCAAATGTGATGGAGAATGTACGCCAGTATTAGCTTCACGCGCGCAATCTGATAAGATAGCGCTCTTTCGCTATTGAATTCGTGCCAACATATTGGATATTAGAAACACAGGCAGGCGCATCTTGAGCTAACTGATAACTTTGGAACTGTGGTTAGACGCTGAAAGAAGCCCCCCCCCCCCCCCCCCTTAGAAGAAAGAATAGAGTTGCTTTCAATATTAGCTGAAACATAGTGCTGGTGGTATAAAAAGGGCCCCCAACACTGCACAGCGGCGCCGATTGACATACAGGAAATTCAAGAGAGAAACCACTTTACAATTACTGGTATTTATCAAACCAGCATATCGTGGTTTAATGTAGCCCGGTATTCCAGGGGCCAGTTCCACCACGGGTACTGTGTCGGAGCTCATATTTCATGTCAACATTAATTGTCACAAAATCAAAGCATTTTTTCTTTAGATCTTAACATTAGACAGCCAAAATACATGCAGCGAAACCCTCACCTTAATATTTCAGTACTTTTCGTTCTAACGTACATATCCGTGCTTATCCCTATGTTACAAAGTGCTGAAAATGTACCCAATGCTTCCCTCCAGGAAGCTGTTTTTATTCCTTATGATGCCAGGAAACCGAGTCTGATGCCACCAACGCTCAGAAACCTAATCGGGAGCGCGCACAGTGTTCTCGCACACCTTGTGGGATGTACCGTAGCGCTGAGGTGCTTCTTGTATAAGGTATGAGAATCGGTTGTAAAGACAGACGTGCAAGGTTGGGTCATGTGCTTAAGCTCATGAAGTTGATTTGTGCCAAGATAAGCTGTCCAAACTTTCACACTTACTTTATAAGAAGCCTATATACAGCACCAGCAATATGCCGGCTGCTTTTAACTGCACGAAACAAAACTATTCGAACGATGCAAACAATGTTAACATCATTTTATCATTCAACTGTTCAGATTGGTAACCTCTAGATGCGGAGTAAGTTAAGAAGTTGTTTGCGTAATTAACAAAGCTACGTTAATTAAATTTTCAGTAATGGTTTTTACGTGGTTAAAGAAAATGAGCAGTTTGGAGCCCGTCCTCGAGATTAAGCAGCCAAGCGAACAAATTTCGACTAAATATGCTTCTGTAAGAGCAATGCGAACAAAAATTTTCCAAGTAAACACTCTTGGAAGACGTAACTGATGCAGAAAAAGAACATCTGTAAAGTCACAGAAAGAACAGCACTTCACGACGGGACACACACAGCGGGAACCACACACAAACTGCGCTAACATTAGGCGCTGTTGTTTATGTGATAATGAAGCAACTAGCCCGTCAGTCATTCCTTCCAAACCTGTAAAGTCAACCTGACCACATCTAGCCTTTTGTGATGCTGTCATCAATAGTATGGCCCCGTGAACATGTTCCCCATGGTCACATAGTCGCGTTCCATTTTTATTCACGCTGCTTTCTCGAAGGCAAGCATTTTAAAGTTTTAATGTCAATACGGCAGTGAACGTGTGCCGCCGAAAGCTTGCTTGTTCGCAGAAGAGATGCATGACGGAATGATGGTGCAGATTTAGCGTGTCGTCGGCATCAAGACAGTGCACTGCCGCCGAGGGAAGGAAGATAACGAAAGTGAACAGCTTGGTAGCTGCTCACGGAGCCGTGCCGATGGTGGCGGTGGCATCATGACAAAATCTGAGGCGGCGATATTGACGGCTTTTTTTTTACAACGAAGTCGTTAAGAGTATGCTTTAACTCGGGCCCAACTCCGACGTGGCCTATTCACATAAATGTAAAACGCCGAAACGATTTTCTGAGATAACCCCTGGGCCGATTTTAATAAATTTTGCTGGATTCGGCAGAGAAAGGTAAATTCTAGTGACTATTGGAAGCGGAATTTCTATTTAGGGCTTGAATTCTGGTAAAAGATTTTCAAAAATTCGAAAGTGCGAAAAATACAGAAGCACGAAGTTTAGAAATTAATAACTCCGCATCAAGAACTGATATCGCGGTTATGTAAACAGAATCCTTTAGACAATTCAAAGCGGACAAATCCAATATGCCGATTTATATCTTACGTGAAGTCGTTACGTTGTGAACAAGGGTTGTGGAAAAGCTGTATTTCCACATTACTAAGTTTTTTAGATTCATGCGTAATATATCAATTTTGTCCGCTTTAGATGTGCTGTTAGGTGCAATGTACAGAATTGTGATATCAGTTTTGATTGCCGAAAGACAGAGTTGTAAAGTTGGTTTCATTTTCTTAAAATTTGTGATTTTTGCCAATTTTGAATAAACAAATGATGACCTAAATAAAACATTCTAAACCAACAGTCACTAGATTTTAAGTATTTCTTCTAAGTGCAACAAACCTTCTAAAATTTGATGCAGTGGTTGTGGAGAAAAACGAATTCTCCTTTTACATGTATTTATATAGGACCACCAGAGCTAAAGGTTCCTCTTAAGGGCTACTTTCCCCACTATCGCGTCCGCGTATAGAGCAAAATCCCGAAGATAGCGTAATACCGGCCTTACCCGCAGCAGAGGTGCAGCAAGCGTTCAGCTCTCCCCATACGTGGGCTGATCCCGAATGTAACGCCATGCCAGGCCGACCAGCGGCGGAGGTGAAGCAGGCATTAAGCACTCCCCATACGTGGGCCGATCCCGAAGACAGTGCAACGCGGTGCCGACATACGGCGGAGGTGCAGTTCGCCATTAAGGGGCCCACATACACAGCTTTGCTGGTCATCTTTCTTCACAGAGTGGGAGGGCACTGAGCTTTTTTACTTAACAAACATCAGGTCATCGACGGCGAAACCAGGGACACCAAAGCCGTCCTCGGGCTCCACCTAGAAAGCGCCTTCGACAAGGTTACGCACTCTGCCATCCTCGCGCAGGTATCGCATCTAAACCTAGGCGATAGGTCGTACGAATATTTCAAAGGCTTCCTCACCGGCAGATGGCGGAGCTCAGACCCGGCGACCTGAAGACGGACGAGAAGACATTAGGAAGCCAGGGTACTTCCCAAGGCTCCGTCATCTCACCCATGCTATTTAATCTTGTTATGATTGAAGTTGCTAAAAGGCTATGCCAGCTTGAAGGACTGAAGCACACGATATACGCGGACGACATTACGCTGTGGGTGGACGGGGGCAGTGATGCCCGCACAAAATCCACGCCACAGACGGCAGTCGACACGGTCGAAGAAAGCTTGGAAGGTACGGGACTGCGTTGCTCCCCAAGTAAGTTGGAGCTCCTGCTTTACCAACCGATCAAAACGCACAGAATCAAGAAGCAAAGGAAACACGAAAATATCAAGATCCGCACCAGGGATGGTAACACAATACCGACGGTCAGCAAGATCCGAGTCCTGGGCATGACGATCAAAGCGCTCGGCAGGAACGGAGACACCATCACCCGCATCATGGGTAAGGCGTCCAATGCCAGCAGACTGCTTAAGCGCGTTACCACCAAGAAGGGAGTCATGAAGGAGGAAAACTTCATCAGGTTTATACACTCCTTCGTAGTCTGCCAGTGTACGTGGCAGCCTTCCACAAGTGGGTGAAAAGCGAAAAGAACAAGCTAGACATCCTAATCCGGAGGGCTTACAAGACACCCCTCGGTCTACCTGAAACTACCAACACGAAACGTCTCCTCCAGCTGGGCATACACAACACGCTCGACGAGATCGTCGAAGCGCAAAGAACCGCTCAGTTTGAAAGATTGTCATCAACAAAGGCCGGCAGAAAGATCCTGTGCAGTCTAGGCATCGGTTATCACGAACAGCAGGGACCAAAATGCCCCGTCCCCGACCACGTACGATGAAACGTGCGGGTTGACCCCTTGCCGAAGAACATGCACCCGGAATTCAACGAAGGCAGAAGACGCGCTATAGCCAAGGCACTGACGGACCTGCACGCGGAAGACACCGGTGCCAGATACGTGGATGCAGCCGAATATGCCGGCCGCAACTGCTTCGCGATCGCGGTGGTCGACTCCGTGCGGGCGATTGCCAGCACATCGAGCAAGCAAGTGGAGGAAGCAGAAGAAATAGCCATCGCCCTGGCCATCGTAGCCCGAGAATGCCACATGATCCTCAGCGACTTCAGACAGGCGGTGAAGAACTACGCCAAAGGAAGAATTGCCCCAATGTGGGCACGCGTCCTGCGCCGACAGGCATACCGCGACAAGAGGACTCGAATCAAGTGGTTCCTGGAGCACGCAGGACAAGCGTCGGAGAAGCATGCCAATCGCAACGAAACGACACACGCCCGAGCGCGAGGATTAACCGACCGCGCCCAAGGCAATGGCTGCCCGCTGTGTTTCAGCGCCAAAGACCGGATGACCACCTATAACGAACTGACCAAGGCTTTCGGCTGGCCCGTAGACTTCTCCCGCCGCCCTGCAAAGGGCTGAGCAGGTCGCAGGCCGTGCTGTTCAGGTAACTACAAACGAGAACACTTCCAAGCCCGGCGCTATTGCATAGGATGTACCCAGAATCGCACCCCCATGACAAGTGCAGAGCGTGCTGCAGGGAGAAGGCCACATTCGAGCGCATGCTATGGGATTGCTCCAAACATCGAAGCCAAGCTAACTCAGGACATATACCGCCGCAGCTTGAGGAAGCAACGTGGAGCGAAGACCAAGAAAAACAACTACAGGCCGTCCAGTAGGTCATTGAGGCGATGGCTAGGCAGGAGCCTGGCGAGCCGGCAACGGCGAGCGGGGATCCTCGCAGAGCACCCGCTGTAAGAGTTGGCAGTCGTAGCTGTAGGGAGGACCTTGTGGCGACAGGACTAGGCGAGCAGGATTTATTTACCATTTTAAGCAAGATACATTGGCAGTTTAGCGCGACTCCCATATGGAGCCCGCAAGACTATCATACAGCAAACAGCTTACGAGCACACAGCTCACTAGTACATTTCTAGCATGACAACGAGCACTCACCTCCCGACGACGAGCACGCTCTAGCAGCCGGTAAACGCTGCTTATAAGCTCTCCGCTCGACGTCATAGTTCGACGTCATCGTTCGACGTCACCGTTCGATGTCCCCGTGGACCAGCCCTTCTGGCGGAGGGCTCACAAATACGTGCCGCACACATGCACAGGGGAAAAGGGTCCGGAGCCGACGTCAGAGGGCTTCGTAGAACTCTGCTTTGTCTCGGGTGGCGCAGCCGAGTACCACATTCCTTAGTTGACCGCGCGCCACGTGGCTGCCGGTCATCCGCAGTTCTCTGAAGTGCGCCCCGTCTGGTGGGATTGGAACACGTGCTGCGGGCTGAAAGCTGGCACGTTGCCACCCCGTACGGCCATTGCGAACACCGCCACGATGACGTCGTAGGCCACGTCCGAAGCGCGCCTTCGCGCTTTACTGCAGGCTCAATAAACGTTTTCCCAATCTAATCCAATTACTTATCCGCGTTTGTCCTGCATGCGTGTGCGATAGAAACCAGAATGCATAGAAAATCTGAGGTGGCGGCGGCAGGTCGTAGCGCAGAAGTTGGCATGCCCAGCCCCTCCACGTACTTACATCTGCATTGACATGGGTTCGTTGTAGTGATAGTGACCACAGCTCTACTTTTTCTGCGCGCGCTAGCCATTGTGAAACTAAGGATGTAGTTAGCATGCCCAGCCACTTAATGCAAATTGCAGCCGTTACGAGTGGTGGAACCCCGCTGGGGCTGATTATGAAGAAAGCTTCCTTTCTCTGCCCACTCTCGCGATGGTGAAGCTAAAATGAGGAGGAGGCCTGACGGACGCAACGTTGATGGCCACCATAACAGAATGGATGGACGACCTGCGGAAAGGACGAAGCACACCAAGTTTTTAGCACTTGGCCTAGAGTGAAGCGCTACAATGGCTAGTATGGCCTCACGGAGATGATAGACCGAACTGCTTCTCACTGCTAACACTGGACTGATACTAAGAAAATACTCAGTTCGCAGACACCACGCTACACTGAAATTAGCAAAACAATATCGGTTTATAAACTGATAGTGTGAATTATCTGGTGTCCTTCTTGTGTGTGTGGAGGGCATAAAGGTCCTGGCAATGAAATGGTAGTATCTTTGTTTTTGCTGCTGTTGCACACAAACAAAATTTGTTGAAGTGATCGGACAGCGATCTACCAGCAGAGAAGACCAACCCGCAAATTAAAAATAATTGCTGGTTTCAGATCTTCCGATGTACTTTGCGCTCAGCTACTATCTGTAATATTTTTTTTTCTTTTTGTGCTCTTATGAAGAGGAAAACTCCACATTACTACAATAACAACAACAGTACACAAAATAGACTGGCTTTGAAGCTGTGACCACGCACCGCACTTTTGTACATTCAGCACATGTAGTATTGGGGCAACACGTTTGAGCAAAATGATTAGGTGTTCGGTGAAAGCGCTGTGACAGGCGGGAAGAAATCGTTGTCATGCCCGGTCGAAATAATACTATCGGAAATATTATTTACCTAACATATTTTTTGAGAAATCACTATAACCCTTTATACGTTTGCTTCCTATGAGGTATGTACTAGCTTGCCTCGTCAATCTCAAAAATGTATTGTCTTTGTGGGAAAAGGCTTTCGAAAAAACGGCCCAACATAACAGTAAAACATCCAGCATGGTTTCTATTCAGATGATTGACGAAATTCTGCACTGAGAACGTGTCGACTAGGTGTGATTGAAAGTTGAATTATGATCGTTGTAAGCTTGTGTTGCGTCTAGCACGAGCGAGTAGTGTTAGCGGTGTCATTGGTGTGAAAATGGTTAGCTCGGTCTGCGATTTGTTTTTGTGGATCTCCACATTGAACGTCGCAGTCGTTACGATGAGAGCACTCCCATGACATCATTAGCTCAGTGGGCTGGGAAGGCTCGAGTGGTAGCTCACCTTGAGGGATATAGGTAACAATTATTGATATACGTACTTTGCGATGATGAAAAATATGCAGAAACACCACTGGTGTTGTCTAACTATTCGTAAACAGGCCCCCAACTTTCAATTGGCCCATCCCTAACATTAAGTAGGCCCATCCCCAAATTTCAAGTTGGCACACCCTCAAATTTAAATTGGCCCACCCTCAAGTGTAAAGTCGGCCACGCCCGATTTTCTTTTTGCCCAGCCTTAAACTTCAAGTTGGCTCAACCCCGAATTTCAATTGGGCCACCCCTAATTTTCAAGTTGGTCCACAGACGAATTTCCATAAATTGTCCTCCAAATTTCGAGCCGACGCACCCCAAAATTTAGGTTGGCCCACCCCCATATCGCCCCCAAATTCAGATTGGCCGACCCCGAGATTGCTCCCACATTTAGGTAGGACCAATCCCATATCACCCCCAAATACAGATTGGCCCGCCTCCACAACACCACCAAATTTAGGTTGGCCCACCCCCATATCCGCCCCAAACTAACGCTGGCCCACCCCTCGATCACCTCAAATTTAGGATGGCCCACCGCAAATCGCCCACCAACTAAGGTTAGTCCACCCATATATCACCCTCCAATTCAGCTTGGCCCAGCCGCGCATCACCCCCATGGTTAGGTTAGCCTGCCCCCATGTCAGCCCCAAACTTAGGTTGACCCACCCCCATATCATCCCCAAATCCAGGTTCGCCCACCCCCCATATTCCCCCAAACTTAGGCTTACCCACCCCTATATCACCTCAAATTTAGGTTGAGCCACCCCCATATCAGCCTCAAATTCAGCTTGGCTCACTACCATTTCACCCCAACTTTATGTTGGGCCAATCCCATATCACTACCACATTCAACTTGACCAATCCCTGCATCACGGCCAAATTTATGGTGACGCCACTTCCAATTTCAAGTTGGCCACCCCACCCCTTTTTATAAAGACCTATGTATTCATATGGGAAATGCGTCAAGATTTTGGCGTTACAGACACGATTTCGCACGATTTTGCTACCAGATCACTGGGGCACTCACCAAAGAATGCTTCGCATTAAAAGCAACTGCACCGAACGAGCGACGCCATATGTTGATCCTAAATACTGACGGCTAGCCAAGCTAGCTTCTCTGTAGAGCGACTGGGGCAGACACAGCACGGGACATTTATTCAAATTATTTCTTTACGGCCACACCTACGGATTCATACCACTTGGCTGTAGGGAACACATTACCAGTAGCTATTAATCCACACGCTGCACATCTTCTCCTATTTGGTGCATTTCTTAATTGGATGAGTCTTTAGAAATAATTAACGTTCGGGCAGCGACTCAGCTTAGCAGACACTTTGTTCCGCACGAATGTTGCATAGAAATGGCACTGGCCACCGGGTGGCATTGTGGCCCAGGTGGACCTCATTCGCTCGGAGTATGTGCCATTAAGGACAGGGGAAAGTCGAAGAAAACGCACCTTCCAGAAGGACGCAATAAGAATGGCCATTTTGTTCTCCCAGGTTCCACGCTACAAAGCACGAAATTTTTTCTTTTTTTTGCATAGCACAAAGCTTTGCGCAAGCTTCTAGTTATGATGTCCAATGAATAAAACCTTCATAAATGCGATGACTTAACAAATAAACACGACATTGCTGTGTTTTAGGAAGGAAAAATAGAAAAGATAATATTTCAAGAGAACGACTGGAAAACCAGAACCGAAAGCAAATCATGAGTTTTGTGTTTTTTTCCATCTGGTGGGAGAGTATAAAACTAAGTCCTATGCGGCTATAAAAAAAAAAAAAACTGCGCCGCTGAAAAACCAGAACCGAAAGCAAATGCTGGGTTTTGTGTTTCTGCCATCTAGTGAGAGACTACAAAACTAGGTCCTATGCGGCTAAAAAAAAAGTCCGAAGCGAGAATCGAACCGCGGCCACCGTGAAGCGTGACTAAAGGTGCGCGCATTTCTACCGCTCGGCCACGGCTTCCGAGGGTTCGCGCAGCGGTACGAACATCTTTTTATAGACACCACATGAATTTTCACGACAGTGTTACAAAAAACGCTTTTGGGAACAGTGTTACGCCATGTGTGGAGAGTCGAGCTAGGCATCAATCGAAAGCTGAGTCTCCGGACTACATACGCTGCACTGCGTATTACGATAGAAGCCGTAGTGTAATCACAGCCACGGTTCTTGCCTCGAAAATGGAGTACAAATTTTCGTCGTTTCCATAGGCTTCCATTGCTAAATCTTTACCCGCTGTGGGAACAAAATTCTTACGTGCCATAGAGTGATCACAGCATTTGGCTCGTGTGGATTGTCTTCCAGAACACGTCTGTCACCTGCGTTTTTTAATAATCGACCTGCAGCTTTTGTTATTCGCGAAAAACCCGCTCGTTCCATTGAAAACGCGCTAGCTTCGTGCCGGGGCCGCTTGGGGCGCTAGTTGGTACGTGTCCAGGAAAGCTGGATATGGTTGTGTCGTCATCAATTTAAGTAGAACCCTTTTCGTAACCCTCCAGGTTTCGGCCCCGTACATGAGTAGTGGTAAGACACAGCTGTTATACACTTTTCTCTTGAGGTATAATCGCAACCTGCTGTTCATGATCTGAGAATGCCTGTAAAACGCACCCCAGCCCATTCTTATTCTGATTATTTCAGTCTCGTGATCCGGATCCGCGGTCACTACCTGCCCTAAGTAGATGTATTCCCTTAACACTTCCAGTGCATCGCTACCGATCGTAAACTGATGTTCTCTTCCGAGACTGTTAATGATTACTTTACTTTCCTGCAGATTAAGTTTTACACCCACCCTTCTGCTTTGCCTCTCCAGGTCAGTGAGCATGCATTGCAATTGGTCCCCGGGGTTACTAAGCAAGGCAATATCATCAGCGAATCGCAAGTTTGATTAGACTTTAAATAGACTTAGTGTTAGTCTCGTTAAGCAGGTGCTTAAGCAAGTTCCAAGTTCTACCATTACGCATCTGGCCATCTATGGATTTGAAAACCTCGTACATCTGCTGTTTAGAGAGGGTTATGGAATGCTCCTCAATATGTTTGTTGATCTCAGATAAGTCACTGATTCTTCTATCTGTTGAGTATAGACTGTTTGGTCTCTAACAGATGGCCTAACCTGCTGTCCATTTTCTCAACAGGAACGTCAGTGCAGACCGTGGAGGTTGCACGCCGAACAACCTCTTGGAACGAATCCATCCATAGTCTATGGTAGGTAGGGAATCCGAGGGAGGCCTCTCCTTCCGAAGCTTGCGACATTTATCCCAGTTATTGTGCGAGAATTTGAGCTGTTTTTTACCCATGATAGGAAGCTGGGCCTCACAGATATAATGGTCACTACCGAGGTTCTCAGCCAAGTTTTTCCATTTGACCTAAGTCACGTTCTTGACAAAGGTGAGATCAGGGTTAGAGTCTCTACACGTGGATATCCCGATTCGGGTCTGAAAGTTGAGGTCAGGGATCAGCGTCAGGTCCAGATCCTTGGCATTCTGCCAGAGGTGCTTACCCTTATTGGTATTATATTGATAACCCCGGACATGAAGCGGGAGCGGGGCGCTAATGTCCCCTGCGACAATAAGAGGGCTAGAGCCGGCCAGTTCTATGGCCTAGCGGAGTAGAGTCTTAAATTGCCGCCTTCTGTCGTTAGGACTACTATAAAAGTTAAGAACATATATGCTGCCTTGGTTGACCCGACCAGGTATGATCTCTACTATGACATACTCGATCTTACCACCAGCCATTTTGAGATCATGTGTTACATGAGTGGGTTTGTTACTAACGAGAGTGCATACCCCCCTCCCGCGACTGCATGGAGACCGGGTGAAACCCAATCATCGAGACGCCAGGCAAGAGGGTTTCTGTTTATAGGCTAATCTGGGGCTTCCTTTCAAGCTGCATAGATATTGCTATAGGGGAGCTTTCTTCCTAGAGAAGCCCCTACAGTTCCACTGCCAAATTCGGAATGTCTAAAGGGGCGAAGCCATCTCTTACGAGCTGGCCACCGATCCTTGGTGGGGCTAGAATTGTGGTTACATTACTTGCTGCTGGGTCAGAAAGACATATCGGTGGGTTCGGTGGCGCTACCTGGCCCGCAACAAACTCGAGAAAAGATTCCATTTTGGCCAACCGCTGGTTGGTGTTTGCTTCTAACGTCACCATCTTGCTTTGCATCTCAGTGATCCTATCACGTAACTGTTTCGTACCTTCTCTGAGAGTGGTTAACATCTCGCGCACCTCTGATTTAGCTTCACATGACACGTTCTCCTGATCACAAGCTATTGCCTTCTACTTGGGGGTAGCGACCCGTTGCTACTCTCGGCCAACGGGACTCCTAGGATTTCCGCGTTGGCGGTAGCGGTCGGCTGTGGGTTCCTAGCGCCCTGAATCTCGCAATCTCAGCCATTAGCCTATTAATGTTCCCTCTCATGACCGCGTTCTCGCGCTCTAATCTCTTGATTTTTCCAAACTATCATCACACTCTGGCAGCAACCTCTACATCGCCTGTGATTGTCCTCCACGGACCCGCTCTGCCCAACTGGGGAGCCCTCCTTGTGGACGAGCTGCTGTTGCTGGCATCCCCTGGCGCTGGATCTGGACCTGGATCGGCTCCTGGGCTCGAAGCGAACCGTGGAAGCAGATCTTCCCTGGAGTGGCCACGGGAACGGCTCCGGGATAAACTCATGGAACGGTGGCGACCCCTAGAGCGCGATCTCGAGCGGCAGCGACCTCCCACGGAGGCTGGTTGCTGGGGGCGATGCTGGTCAAGCTCCGGGAACTGCCACTCGTCACCGTGTTAATCCGGTGTAGGGCTTCTCATCCGGCTGCTTTCGGCTCTGGCACGTTTTGTTCGGCGACATCGATCGACGCATGGGATCTGAAAACGTTCTCTGCATTCTTTCCCTGCCGCTAGATGGCTCTCGCTGCACAACCTGCATTTAGGCATGCATTGCTGCAGCTCGTCTGGGTTCAAGGCTTTTCATCCTCTGCATATGGCTTCGTTGGGCGTCGGACATACGCCGCACGATGACTGAGCCTTCCGCAAACGTAGGATAGGATATAAAGGATAGGATATAAAGGATAGAATATCTGCATAGGATATAAAGTACAACTGACCAATGCATTGTCCTACCCGGCGTAGTTGGGTACCCGGTACCCTTCAAAGGCAATTATCACGGCACTGGTGCCCTTGATCCTCTTGGCTGCCAGCGCCAGGGGGTTTCTTGCATTAACAATCTTGCGCTGCAACACCTCTTGTCCGTCACTACGGGCAACGTCTTGTATTACTCCTTCGCACGTAGCATATGGTGCCGTGCGGTATGCCGATATTTCACGCAGACGACCCGCCACAAAAATATTCTTGATCCAGAAATACTTGGTTGCATTATCCTCCTCGCGAGTGCTGACCACAACGATATTCTGTTGAAAGGTGGGACAGATTGTGTCCGCTTCACGCTTCAGATCCTCGATGGAAGCAGCGGTGTTGATTGCATCAGCCACCACAGTAGGATCTATTTTGGAGATATTCAGGCGACCCCTCACTGTAACCACAACCTTGATGACCTCCCTGGGAAGCAGTGACATTATTCCATCACGAACAAAGCCTGTTTCACATGATGGAATTTTCGTCGCACCGGAAGAGCGATTTCCGTAGTTTGCGATGAAAATCGCAGTCGCAGTGCCGACCCTCTGATTTTCGGCTGCGACCAACCGGTTGGTCGCAGAGTCGCACTGTCTCAGCGATGATGTAATCGTACCGCTGGCACGAGTTGTTGGGGTCTCGGTGCTGACGCCCGTTATAGCCAATGGGTCGCAAGCCCCAAGGGTAGCGTTGGCCTGGCGGCCTGGGGCACTGGAAGCATCCGAAGGTCCCGGCAAAGCATGAGAAGACTGGTAACAGAACAACTTGTTTATTCTAACATAGCAAAAGAGCGGCCGGTCAGGTCGACCGGAGTGGAGAGACGGGAGGGCACGTAACTCAATAGTACAAATCGGAGCCTCTGCTCTGGCGTCCGGGGGCAGCTGCTCTTATACCCTCGGCGTCGCGGTCCAAAAGGGAAGGAGGGAAGGTCACGGGATGAAGGTCACGGGACGGCGCAGCAGGGGCCCACGACGGCGCGAGCGGTTGAGCCGAGAGACCTCCAGGCCCCTCCTTCGGGGAACTCCGCTCCCCGGCTGCCGCGCTTTGACAAGCGAGGGCACACACACACACACGCACACACGAAGACACGTGGCACTGAAACACGCCTGGACACGCTTGGCGGGTAGGCGTCGCGGCGGCGTCGGACGGGCCAAAATGTCCGCCGCTTTGAACAAAGCCCCGGCGTCCGTTGCATCCGCGCCGGCATTACCGCGCGTTGTAGGCGAAACGTAACAGACCGCCCCGCCGGGGGAAGGAGATCCCGATGGTCAGGGGACTGCATCCGCTGTCCGGAGGGATGTCGCTCGATGATGCTCATAACCGAAGTTGGGCGTCCCTGGGCGTTTCTTGAGCGCAGCGCACAGAGAAGGCCTCGTTCTCACGTTCAGGTGCACACAGGACACTGCAAAGTGACTTCGGGAGAGGTGACATTTTTGTTCTCGTTTCCGGCAAGCGTTAGAACCACGCCTGAAAGTCAACCGCTCAGTCAGCAAGCACGGCACAACCCTCACTAAGCCCTGCCAGGCTCTTTCCCCTTTTATACTGCTGCCTAGTTCCTTACAGTAGTTTAGCAGCACTCAGAACGCGTCCATAAATCGGAAAAATTGCACTAAAAAGCACATCATCACTTTGAAACACTACACAAAAGCAATAAGTTAAAAAAAAATCCTGCCTCAGGAAGAAAAACATCAGTAACAAGCAATTTTGAGGCTGATTCCCACGTTAGGGGCTTCGACTTAAGCCATCGGCGTTACCGTTGAGACTCCCCTTTTTGTAACGCACCTCAAAGGAATATTGTTGCAAAGCGAGGCTCCAGCGCAGGAGGCGGCCATTTTTGGGAGAGATGGTCTGCAGCCATTGGAGAGGGCAGTGATCCGTTTCAATGATAAACCTCGAGCCAGCTAGGTAACATGACAATTTCTGAACGGCCCACACGATACACGCACACTCTTTCTCGGTGGCGCTATACGCCTGCTCACGACTCGTCAGCTTACGACTAGCATACAGGACGGGGTGTTCTACTTCTCCATTTTCCCGTTGGCACAGTACAACGCCCATGCCTCGCTCACTAGCATCACACTGAACAACGAACCCTTTTGTGTAGTCGGGCGATCGTAGCACCGGCTGGCTTGTTAGGGCGCTTTTTAGGGCGCTAAAAGCTCTTTCCTTCGTCTCATCCCAGACGACTGTTTGCGGCTCTGTCTTTCTTAGAGCATCCGTCAAGGGAGCCGCGATATCAGAGTACCTGGGAATGTACCTCTGATAGTAGCCGGCGACACCTAAGAACGACCGAATATCGGTCTTCGTGCGCGGTCGCGGGAAGTCTCGCACAGCGGCCACCTTTATTTCAGAGGGGCGGCGACGACCCCGACCAATCACGTGTCCGAGGTAGACAACCTCGGCCTGTGCTAACTGGCACTTGGGAGCCTTGACTGTCAAGCCCGCATCGCGCAGGCGGGTTAGCACTGCCCGCAAGTGCGCGATATGTTCAGGCCAGGATGCGGAGAATATCGCTACGTCGTCTAGATACGGTAAAGCGAATTCTTGCTGTCCCCGCAACACTTTATCCATGAGGCTTGAAAAGCAGTATGGCGCGTTCTTCAAACCAAAACTCAAAACTTTAGGACGGAATGTCCCCATTGGTGAAATGAACGCCGCATACCTACTAGCCTCTTCTGTAAGTGGAACCTGCCAATAACCCCTGACAAGATCTAGGGTGGAAATAAACTGAGCGCTACTCACTCTCTCAAGGCGCTCCTCGATGTTAGGGATCGGATAAATTTGATCCTTAGTGATGGAATTAAGCCTGCGGTAGTCGACGCAAGGACGAGGTTCCTTGCCCGGTACCTCAACTAAAATCAAAGGGGAGGTATAATCACTCTCACCCGCTTCAATAACACCGAGCTGTAGCATTTTCTTTACCTCAGCCTCCATAATATCGCTCTGGCGGGGTGACACCCGGTACGCCTTGGATCGTACTGGCTCTGGAGAGGTAAGTTCTATGTCATGAGTAAGGACAGAAGTCCTACCAGGCCTCTCAGAGAACAGACCTTGAAACTCTTGTAAGAGCTGGTGTAGTTCGGTTTTCTGCTCAGGCGACAGCGATGCTTTACATATTAAGTCACTAATGACTTGATCGGTGTCTTTCCTGTTCGTCACTGAGCCTAGTCCCGGAAGCTCTTCTAACTTTCCCGCATCGGGAATTTCCTCTCCAGTATCTGGTGCCTTTAACGCTACAGGCTCAATTTTATCCCGTTCGGGCGTGCTCTGAATACTAGCTTGCTGCGCCTCTGACCCTTTCTCATCGTTCAACAACGTCGGTCCCGCAACTACCGCCTTTGCAGCGAGCTCCCGAACCTTCGATCTGGTTAAGGCCTGAACGCTAGCCTCACCAAACAAAAGCCCCTTCTCGCGCAGGAGGTGATCGGACCTGTTCGAAAATAAGTACGGGTACTGGGGGGGCAGCATAGATGACACTGCGGCCTCCGTCTCAAGTGCTCCGAAAGGTCCTTCAATAAGCACTTTTGCTACCGGCAGACACACGCTATGAGCTTCCACTGCTTGCTTGATCCATGCGCACTCGCCCGTGAACATATCGGGTTCTACGTAAGAGGGGTGAACGACATCCATCGTAGCTGCGGTATCGCGAAGCACTCGGCACTCTTTCCCGTTCACGAGGAGGTCTCGCATGTAAGGCGAGAGAAGCTTCATGTTCTCGTCAGTGCTGCCTAATGAAAAAAACACGACTTTTGGTTTTGTTTCTGGGCACTGCGCCGAAAAGTGACCCGGCTTCTGGCACGTATAACACAGGCGCGCTTGCCTCGCCTCGAACCGCTTTCTGCGTTCGGCTTCGGCTGCCGCCGTCTCCTTACGTTCGGTCGGACACTGCGCCGAAAAGTGACCCGGCTTCTGGCACGTATAACAAACGCGCGCTTGCCTCGTCTCGAACCGCTTTCTGCGTTCGGCTTCGGTTGCCGCCGCCTCCTTACGTTCGGTCGGACTGCTTTCACTCGCATCCGAACTACGTGTGTCCCCCTTTGCTCTCATGGGCGTGAACTTTGGCCTCTCAAACTTGGAGCCAAATTCACCCTTTTGACCGTCCTTAGCTCCACGAGCCCGACGCGTCACAAACTCCTCGGCTAACTCAGCGGCTCTAGCCACCGTACTAACGTCTGGCCTATCCAAGACCCAGTACCGCACGTTCTCAGGTAACCGACTATAAAACTGTTCTAGCCCGAAACACTGCAGAACTTTCTCGTGGTCACCAAACGCTTTCTCTTCTTTGAGCCACTCCTGCATGTTTGACATAAGCCTGTACGCAAACTCTGTATATGACTCACTTCTGCCTTTCTCATTTTCCCGAAACTTCCGACGGAACGCCTCCGCTGACAGCCGGTACTTTTTTAGCAGACTCGATTTCACTTTGTCGAAATCCTCTGCCTCCTCTCTCTCCAAGCGAGCGACTACGTCGGCCGCCTCGCCGGGTAGCAAAGTGAGCAAGCGCTGTGGCCACGTTTCCCGAGAGAACCCCTGCTTCTCGCACGTTCGCTCAAAGTTAACCAGGAACAAACCAATGTCCTCTCCAAGCTTAAACGGCCGCATCAGGTCAGTCATTTTGAACAATACTCGTTCTCCTGCACCGTGTGCCTGACTTCCATTACGAGCGCGTTCCATCTCTAACTCGAGACGCTTCATTTCCAAAGCGTGTTGACGGTCGCGCTCTCTTTCTTTCTCTTGTTGCTCTCGTTCTATCTGTTCTTTACGTTCCTGCTCTTGTCTTTTTGCCGTCTCCCTCTCCTCAATGGTCTCAAGGCATTCCGACAGCTCGTCATCCTCAGCTTCTAACTCAAGAATAGCCCTTAGCAGTTCTGGTTTTCTGAGTTTGTCTGAGACATCCAGACCCAACTCTCTTGCAAGCTCCAGCAATTTCGGTTTGCGCAACGACTTCAAATCCATGGCTGCTCTGAATGCTGCTTTCTCTACTGCCTACTATTGTCTTGCCGCAAACTAACCCGGTAGCAACGACAACCACAATTACCAGCTCTGTTTCTAACACTAACAAAAGCCTGGCAAAACTCAGAAGAAGAAAGTCCCGCACTCACCAAACCTCGCAGCCAAGAATTCCGCGCAGTCGTTCCGCTGCAGGCAACCAGTCATCACACAGGGCTCGTTGCGCTGCTCCCGGATGGTCGTTGAGCTGCTCAGCATACAGTCAACCGCATCTCTTCGCTGCTGGCCTCCGTTGTCGCGATCTCACCGCTGGCAACCAGATGTTTGGATCGTACCGCTGGCACGAGTTGTTGGGGTCTCGGTGCTGACGCCCGTTATTGCCAATGGGTCGCAAGCCCCAAGGGTAGCGTTGGCCTGGCGGCCTGGGGCACTGGAAGCATCCGAAGGTCCCGGCAAAGCATGAGAAGACTGGTAACAGAACAACTTGTTTATTCTAACATAGCAAAAGAGCGGCCGGTCAGGTCGACCGGAGTGGAGAGACGGGAGGGCACGTAACTCAATAGTACAAATCGGAGCCTCTGCTCTGGCGTCCGGGGGCAGCTGCTCTTATACCCTCGGCGTCGCGGTCCAAAAGGGAAGGAGGGAAGGTCACGGGATGAAGGTCACGGGACGGCGCAGCAGGGGCCCACGACGGCGCGAGCGGTTGAGCCGAGAGACCTCCAGGCCCCTCCTTCGGGGAACTCCGCTCCCCGGCTGCCGCGCTTTGACAAGCGAGGGCACACACACACACACGCACACACGAAGACACGTGGCACTGAAACACGCCTGGACACGCTTGGCGGGTAGGCGTCGCGGCGGCGTCGGACGGGCCAAAATGTCCGCCGCTTTGAACAAAGCCCCGGCGTCCGTTGCATCCGCGCCGGCATTACCGCGCGTTGTAGGCGAAACGTAACAGCGATCGGTGCGAGTTTCCGTCGAAATTGTGCGGAGAGCTATCACGGAGCTATTTCGCCGGTTTGTTTTGGAACATGGCGCCTCGCACCACAAGTGCAATGCGCGGAGACGTAGATTGCTGAATTCGGTACGTACGAGAAGAGAGAATAAAAAAAAAACTTGTACAGCAGATTCCATTTTCTGATTTCTATGTGTTTGTTGACACGACACACAGTAAATGAAGTGGATTTTTACGTTTGCTTCGTACGCCTTTGCGAGTTGTCAGTACTATGGCAGTAGGTGTTCGATCCGCACCACACGACGAGGTCGTCACAATTTTCTTTTCTCCAGTAGCATGCAAAAATCGCGCTTACGGAGCAGCTTGAATTATTTCAACATCGGTAAGGGCAAATGACAAGACAGCAAAGTACCCGCAGTTTCAACGTTGTGCTGAACGCGGTACCGTTCAGTTGCATTTTCGGTTTTAAAGCGTGAATTTCCCGATGCGTCTTGAAAGGTTATCTTACTTCACTTATTAAATTTGACAGGGCGGAAGCGTAGGCTATCGTAATGAATTTTATACAATAGCATTAAATCCGTGGCTTGAATAAACAGCGTCTTTAATTTGTTTTCGAATATTACATGCAAGTTAATTTGCACCTGTTCTCTGGAGAATTTCTTTTTCTTGCACAGAAAGCAATAAATATTGACTATGTTGCGGACTTTGTATCCTTACTGTACCTGTATTAACATGTGCTTTGAAAGGTAATTAACTCTACAGCTAGTAAATTAAGTAAATTATTCGCTTGCTATAGTGGCACAGTGACAACGTACCCTCCTGCACCGTCTTGTAAACTCGTGCAACAATGCGGAAAGCAGGCAAACAGCCTGTTCTTGTGGGGATAAAACAGTAGAAAACGACACGTTAAAGAAACGTAAATCAAAACTGTGCAGTGAAGTCAGCCAGTTGCATCCCCTTCCTGTGAAACTTTGAATCATTTAAGTACAAGCAGTTTTTGCACGTTCACAGCTGATCAAGTGTGCAGAAACATTCATGCCTTAGATGTTTCTATTAAGTTTGTGATCACATATATTAGTGTGTAAACCCATATAACGATATCGGCTGAGATTACTATATAAGTAATGAAATACCATGCCACTTGCAAGAACATATCACCAGAGGATTTCAGAACAAATTTCTGCATTTAAACTATATACAATATGTGGTTTATTCGATAAAGGACCACAAGCTGCTTTTTTGCAATGACAAACTTGACGCGGATTCGGGCACGTCTTTCATCGCCCGCAACGCTCCGCATTCACTCTTCTTCACTGTGATCGTTCGCTGTTCAAAGCGGTGCGCTGGTTCGGGGTCGTTTTGTGCATACTCCGAAGACAGCAGCCGACAGCGCGTACGTCGAAGTTAGAGGGGATGGCGTTTTGGCTGGCGCAGCGCAAGCAGCGTAGCGTGACTGGCCGCAAGCGACGCTTGCCCGTGTGGCGAAAACGTCGAACCATATGCGCGCCTTTAAGGCTCAACCACACGCGGTGAATCGTGCGCGCCAGGCTACGCGTCTGCGACGCCGTACGCGCCTGTCCTACGCGTCTAGAGAGGCCAGACGCGCAGGAATCACGCGCGTCAAGGAGGTCTTGATCTTGGGCGTCATTTTGAGCGTACCCGACGGAAGTGGCAGCTTGTGCACCGATGTCACGTGGGCCGCATGTACACTTCCGGCGGTTCGGAAAGGTTGTTGAAGTTTCAGAATCGTGCGGAGACGCTGGGAGTCACTGCTGGTTTCGTGTCGATAGAGCACAGAGGCTATGGAGGCGATCAACAACGAAGCGCTGATCGCCTGCGTTGAGGCTCGACTTGCGCTTTGGTAGCAGGCGAAACACAAGCGCCACAAGAACAAGCACATTACGAGGTGGTCGTGGATCGTCATGCCCAACGCTGCCTAACAGGTGAGCGCTCGGAATATTATACGGGCGTCATACCGGAGCAGTTTCAAACGCGATCGAGCTCGATCGCGATCAGATTTTGGGATCACGATTGCCTGTACTGCGCAATCTGCGCGGAACCAATCGTGATCGAGAAATTTGATCGCGCTCGATCGCGATCGAAAGCCTATGTGGCACTGGTATAAGCTGCCTCTCTCATCAGCCGACTCGCAGGTGTCGAAAACGCGTGTCATCTGTGAAGATGACGTTATCACAGCGCTGCAGAAGTGATGGAAGTCCCTGGGGAATAAATTTCGGCGCCTGGGAAGACGTTTCAGAAAGAAAAGAGCCGCGCCGTGCCACACGACGTTCAGGACGACGTCATCTGGCTGTTTTTCGACCAGACGATGTTCCTGCGCTACACAATGGAGTGTAGACCGTAAGTGATCTTGAAGTTTCCATCTTAGCCGGCGTGTTAAAAATGAAACACGGGATTCTAGTGCTTTCCCTTTACCACGTTGACCGGCGATGCCGTATGTTTGTATTATAGCTGTCAATATGCACCGCCATTATGAGAATCTGCTCAAAATTGTGCTTACACAAGTAAATCGACGCGCAGTATGCATTATATTCAGCTTTGTCTAATTGGCGATAAAATATTTGTGCGGCATCGCTGCTCCGATTATCGCATATTTCGTTAAATGTGATCCGGTAAGGGGACATACAAGCAGTACAAGGATAGCTTTGTATATTTATTTATTTAGGTACCCACAAAGCCAGTTTGGCTTTGCAGTGGGGAGCAGAGAAAGCAGAAATACAGGTACAAAATAACAAGTAAAATAGCACATAAAAACCTAACAATAAAGCATAAGAGAGAAGTACAGAGAATATCACATACAAACTAGCAGGACGAATAAGAAGAAAAGGGCTTGCATGATGCACACACAAAAAGAAAACACAAAAGATGCAAGTCGTTTCTTTTGATTCTGTGCACTGATCTTAGAAGGCAGCATGTAAGTCAATGGCCAGTATTTAACAGAGCATTGAATGTTGCTATATTCACGTGTGTCTTGGGCGCTGCAATGAACAGGTTTAATTTTGCATTTTGTTGCTTTCCAGCAGTGTGCAAATCGGTGCTTCATCACAGACCCTCAAATATTACCTAGTTTGCTTAGGGATTCGTTCAGTGTCATTATGCTGTAGAATTAAATGCACCATAGCACTGACGACATTGTCAGCTGTGTAATTGATAATTCTCTTTTTGTGTCTGCTCAGCAGTGTCCTTACCTTATTATCAGCCTGCGGTTATTCTGCAGATCCCAGGTGCTGTGGTTACTGGTTTAAGCGAAGCTTTCAGGATGTTTGTGGAGAACGCTGTTCCTGCTTAGCAAAATTTTCAAGGAAAGACTAGATGATCCAGTTAAACACATTCACACTGTGCAAAAAATGATTATTGAAATTTTACATGCCAAAACCACGATCTAGTTATATTATTATAACTGGCATTTGCACTACGTCCAGTACTGGTCACTCGTGCAAGACAGTAGCCAGTAGTCAGCTGGGATGGCAATGGTTCAATGAATACATTAATATCAGTATGAGGCATTCAGCAAGAGGGATTTGGCAAGACAGTAGGAGCAGCGGTGGGAAAGTCCAGAGAAGAGGCAAAAAATCTTAGCTTTAAGAAACCTTCTGGAAGGGTTTGCTCGCTAATATCAGCTTTACTGGGCCAAAACACCCTTTACAAGGCAGATGGCAAGATTACAAACATTATTATACGTAACTTCCTAATTACAAACAAATGCACTGACTACTACGTACACAGCTTCACACTGTGTTTAGACGTACATTCAGTTAAGAAAAACAGTTTAGAATGGGATAAGTTTACAAACAAATGAAAGGAAAACAAAGTTACAAGCCAAAAATGTTTCAAGTAGAGAAACTAGAACAGGAGAGAGCCTTATGCTAAAGCAAGACCTGACAATACTACTACTCTACTATAGGGAAAATCAGACATCCACCTGTTCGTAGCATATGCTACAAAGGAAACATGCTACAAAGGTTTCCTTTGTAGCATATGCTACGAACAGGTGGATGTCTGATTTTCCCTATAATAATTACTTCTCTCCACCTTACGGGTTTCCGCAGAACTACTACGTGAAACACTTGCCCTTGCTTCGTGTGTTGTCGACAAATTCGACTTCGCACTGCCATCTGCTAGCCGCCTGGTTAGCTCAGATGGTAGAGCGGCTGCCCCGGAAAGGCGGTGGTCCCGGGTTCGAGTCCCGGACCAGGACGAATTTTTCTTCAACTCTGAGGCTTTCTTTCGAGGAACCCGTATGGGTTTCCTTTGTAGCATATGCTACGAACAGGTGGATGTCTGATTTTCCCTATAATAATTACTTCTCTCCACCTTACGGGTTTCCGCAGAACTACTACGTACTACTACTCTATGTTCAGAAAGTGCAAGCGTAGATCTTTCAACATGAAATTTATTCATTGGTTTTACTGATTAAATGTAGGGGAATGCTTGCTGCTAATTATTTCAAAACTGAAACATTCCAAATATCATGCACTGTTTTGAGTAGAAGTTATCACTAGGCTTTAGGCATGCAGATCTCACAAGAACTGCTTAAATGCATCACGAGTAAAAACAGAAAAAGATACAAAAGGTACACTTAAGCGCATGCAGAAAGTGTGTTCATTCTGGTTGTGTAAGCAAGCCACTTTTGTCCCTACAAAACTGACTCAGAGCTTCGGCGGTCTCTAATGAAATAACACATTAAAACAAATGTGGACGGAACTGAGCCTTCATATATATTTTTGCATTCAGACTGGCACATTATTTACACATTGACAATATGTGCAAACCTTATTGCGCTCACATGCAGGATGTCCGCCAACCTTCCACCAGTGCCCCCATCGAGTGAGGAGGGAAGTGCTGCAGACATATTAACGAAAAATGTGCCAATTTTCTGATCTGGCAGCACTTGAAGTGCCATCACCGTCAAGTGAACAGTCACAAGCGCCAGCATCGACTCTGCCTTCGGCGTCGCATGAGTCTGTGGAGTCTCAGGACATTTTGGAATCTTGAATCACTGATGTTTCAAGAAGTTGTGGTTCCTGAGGCCTCTGAGGCACACCACAGCAGGGCGCAGTTACAAGCATCGCTGGCTTCAGCAGGCAGTCGCAGGCTGGATACGTTGGGAAGCATTGCTTCTGAAGTGATGTCAAGAGGGAGGAAAAGGAAAAAGAAAGATGAGAGTCAGTTAATATTATAGGAATTAGGCAATGTTTCAAGTGCAATCAAAAGATGCAAACCACAGGACGACCTCAAACTTTTGCCGTCTCTCTGCTCGAACACATGAGAGAGGTCAGCGAGGATAAGCATCTCGATATGAAAATTATATTGATGCAAGTAGTAAAGTAATTCAAAGATTAACGTTTTTTAATGTATACATTTTGTATAATAAAGCCAAGAGACAATGAAACAAAAGGAATTCATTGATGAATTTAATTACTTTATATCAAAATGGAGAAATAAGGAGGAAAATGAAAGTATATGAAAAGGTAACTTCCCATTGATGGGAGACGAACCCACAACCTTTGCATTATGCTTGCATTGCTTTACCCGTAGAGCTGCAGCAATGCCTATCCCTCTGCAAACTTTCTTGAGCCTGTATGTGCATGTACTAGATCTCACCCTGGTAGTGTTAGCCAGTGTTACTCGTGCAAGAACACTCCAAGAGCCTAATCTAGTACACATAAACATTCTAAGAAATTGATGGTGGAATGGCATCCAGCTCAATTGGTTTTGGGTTTAGCTCCCACCAGTGGCACGTTACATTTTGTCCACTTTCATTTCCCTTCTCCTTGTGATGTCGGCATTACAAATAAAACGACAGTTATTTTCCTTTATGCTTTACTACGTTTCCTTGTCTGCTGTCATATCAAAGCCCCTCAGCTCTTTTTTTCTTTGTTCATTTTACATTGTGTTGTATCCATATCTTTGCGCGGTATTATTCAAGAATTTCATAAAGTTGATATCTGTGGGCCTGGTTTGTTGGCCATTGCTGCTGTAGAGATGTGTAAACATGTTTTAGCAACACACTTACAATAGAGAAGCAAGCACTGACTTGCAACTAAAGGTTTGTTGTTGCAAGACAGATGTTTATCGCTTTCATCTATCGTTACTCATTCAGCCTGTCTTGCAGCAATAAACCTTTTTGAGTTCACCACCTCTGCATGTAGAGTTTGTGCATGCATATAAAGATGCCTGTACATGCCTGTAAATAAAAAGAAATGTAATGGACCTTCAACCAGTCCCCATTGAAAATTTCAGTTATGTGCTGGAAGTTGTAAAGCCTGTCGGAGCGTTCTAGCAGCGTAAGCATTTTTCAAATTGTTTTATTATTATTAGAAGAGGTAGCAGAAAGAGAAATGTCTTGCCACCACGTAGCCAGGAGGCAAGGTTCACTGCCAACATAGACAACCTCTACCTCTCCCACAACTATCGTCCACAAGCCACATTCCTTGAATTTTTCTTTTTGTGTTCCGTAGCTCAATTTCAGAGTTGGTTTTGCATGTTCTACATTGGATGTTTGGCCAAAGTCTTTGTACGTGTTCAGTGACATTGAAGGCAGTGCGTAAATGAGACATTTCTACGTATGACCCTGCTTCTCTGGCAGGAAGCAGGGCTACCTTACGGGAGCCGTGAACAGCATGTGAGCTTTAAAAAAATTCTTAAGCTGAAAAAAATGTTAGCAATTTCTGCGGCTGTCGTGCTGTTCTGAAGTTGTTTAATACTTTGCAGGCACGATCGCCACTATACGACTTACACACCACTGCAGACTCTAGCCGCCTCAATCCACACACAGTAAGCCAAGGCAACGTCTTTTATGTCTTGCCCGGATGCCAAGTAGCTTGAATGCAAGTTGAAAAAAAATTAGTACCCATGTCTCAATTGTTTGCATACTAATTATGCTGGCATGACATTTCTTGACAATGATCTGCATGGCTGTGGGGGCCCTTTTTGGGTGACATACGATCAAAATTCATTTGTGTAGGTTAGCTACTACCTTTGTTTAATACTACATGTACAAGCATTCCTCAGTGCATGTTTCACAGGTTGCGCAAGGTCAAAAGCACTCAGGTAGCTTTTGCGATGCCATTCGATGGCAGTTTTTTTATTAAGTTAGCCATAACTGCTACACTGGTGATGCACTAAGTTGAAACTTTGTCTCTGTGATCATGTGATCATTTTTTTCCGGTATTTCTTTTCACGCGCATTGTCAGTACCTTCATTACTATTTCTCGTTTTGTATCAGCATGTTGTGTCCCATTTTTTATTTGTTTATGAGTTAATAAATATTTAGTTGTGTATAATGAACTAGATTATGTATTTGCATTCTTTATGCACGCTCATTGTCAGTCGTTTCATTCTTTCTTTTGTTTTGCTGCAATGTTTTGTGACCCCTTCCTGATTCAGCTGCCAAAAGGCGGCGGGCTGTATTATGTCAATAAAATAAAATAAATGATACATTAAATGACAAAGAAGCAGTGTTCTTCTGTATTCCTTCAATCGCACAATATTACTCTAGGGGCAACTATCCTTTACAAACCTCAATACTACAGCAAGTTGTTCTCCAGGCTCTAGGGGTTTCTCGAATGTGGTGCTACCGTGTGAGGTCCTCTGCGACAAAGCTCAATAGTTGTCAAAGAGCGGTGGCGTCTTGCGAAAGAACTTGTAGAAAAATCCGTGGTGATCCTGACGTATGCGTTGCATGTGTAAAAATTTGTGCATTATTACCTGGCAGAAGGACCGTGCCCTGCCCGCATACACGCGCAGGTACCGGGAGCTGTACACTTTTCACTGACACACACGCATAACCACTAGCCATGATTAACTTTCCCCCCTGCTTTGCTTATATGCTTCAATACAAACAGTGTGTCGGCAAAACAGGAGAGCCAGTCAACGCTATATTAAAGAAAAATCGTGCGGCCACTGCCAAAAAACTTCCAAAATTAGTTGAACAACATTTAAACCTGCCAGGTCACAATTTAATTACATTACACTTGATATTCTACAGTCACACTTCTGAGAGACAGAAAATACAGGAAATTGTATCAGATCCACAAGCTTCATATATGACAACCAGCGCGTGTAAAAAGGTGTTCTTTAATCTATATGCTATACTAATGGCACAAATATAACTAGCAGTCCTTAACTTTTTGCAGGGGTGTGCTAATACCGAAAAGTAGATTTAGAATCAAATATCGAATGAAATGAAGAAAAAATAAGCTGGATATCAAATAAAATATCGAATAGCAGAAAATGTATTACAAAACTTAGTCCTTACAAATTTTGTGCAAGAGGGTGCTACCCAAGATCTGTATAAACAGTATGGTTTACTGCTAATAATGAAGGAAGCTCCGAATTAGTATTACAGATCGTCTGTTAAATAGAATCAATTGCTTCTTCCCCTCTGAAGCTGAAGAATTAGTGACGGTATGTTGTACTGCATACACGGGTTAGACAGACGGCTGTTGAAACGTCGGGAGGTGTCGTCACCACGTATCCAATATACGATCTGTGTGCTTCCGGCGGCTAATCAGCCCGATCTTTGCCTATGCTTTCGCGCTTCCCGAACTACACACTGCTCTTGTCGTTCCCTCTGCTCGCGTATGTCACGTTATCATTTCGATCGGTGCTGTCAACTTGAACGAACCTTCTACCAACGATGCGATGCTGTTCTGCGAATTGAGCATTCGCGCGCAGCGAGTACGATCCCCGCATTGCTACTTTAACCCTTTCACTTATGTCTCCTATATGCGCGCACTTAAAAACTGTGATAATTAATTGCTGTCCCGACGAAGATAAGTCCCTATGTCCAAACACTGGCAAGAAGGAAAGAAGTTACTCACAGCCGTAAAGTCCTTCTTCTTTACGCAGTTGAAAGACTGGCCGGACCCTCCAACGTCGCCGCAGACGCTTTCTGCGCTCCCGCCGCCTTTGCAAGAGCAGCCGCAGCAAAAGCTTCTTTCTCATGTGGTACATTGCGGAAAGAGAACGCTGATGCCGGCGAAGCAAGCGGCTAAGCAAAAGCTCCACAGCAGCGTCGTATGTGGTCGCGCGCAGATGTCAGCTGCAGTAGTGGGCAAGCAGCCGCTATCGCGCGTGATGTTGATCGTTGATGTAGCTTTTCTTGTCACAAGGATGTATAGATAAAAACGGCGTGCATTTATCAACTTAAAAACAATTTACTAGCTCTAACGTTGATAAATTAAATAAAAATGGCTGGCCATAATGAAATTAAGGATAAACTTTTCTCAAAGCCAAAGACGAACGTTTCCGCCATCGCTGGTCTGTCAGCCCTGTGCTACGTGCAGCGAAGCGCGCACGTGTGCGCGTATCATGTGGTTGGCCGCCCTTCCCTTCATCACCCGCGTACGCGCACGCAGACGCGTATGCTTACGTGTACGCATAGCGAGACGCGTATACCGTGCTACGTGTGGTTGGGCCTTTATGGTTGCGCAGACTGCCGAGGCGACGGCAGCTTGCTACGTGGGAAGTGACGTCACTAGCCTGTCATATGTCAAAGAACTAGCCCAGCGACTGATTTCATTGTTGTTGCAGCACCGCATGGGTAGGCAACACGTAGTTAGGACTTTCGAGGAGCAGCGTGATTACGGGGAGCCACCAAGGGAAAAGAAACAGCAATACGACCAGCGGTGGCGTGCTGCCAAAATTGATTGACTTCGTTCTCAAGAGGTTCAGCGCAAACGCCAAGTCAGGGAGGACCCGAATGGTCTTGCTGAAGAGTCTCAGCACAAGTGACAAACCCGGCAGGATGAGGTTGCCCGCACTAGAGAAGCCGAGCGCAAGCATTTCCTACCCCCCTCAGCAGTTGTAGTTTGTTTCAGACAGCTTCGCTGAACATGCACCTTCGCAGGGCCGGGATGGCGAGTAAGTGTTTTCAACTTTACATTAACCACTTAACTCAGAAAATCAGTTCACTCTTGTCGTTAACGAATGTGTCTTCGGCCCGGAAATTCTGAGGTCCATGGACCAGTCCGCTCCTCAGTTTCATTTTAACATCGACTTTTGGTGGAATTTCGTGAAGACGACCGCGATCTGCGACCGCCATTGATTGCGCGGTGAATGTTGTTATGTGTGCACACAGCGTTGCACATTACCTGTTATTCGTTTTTTTTAATCCTTTAATTTCCCTTTCTTTTGTTCTTTTCTTCCTCCTCTCGCAGTGTAGGGCAGCGGACCAGGTGCGACCTGGTGAACCTGCATGCCTTTCTATTTCTATCTCTCTGTCTCTCTTTGTGTGACAACTGCTAGAGTAATGTAAATATTAACACATGAAAAGCAATGAGAACTACCCTTCGCAATTCACATGTCATACCATATATGTACGCTCTGCACAATGTTTACCTAACAAAAGTGATCATTTTCATAGAATACCTTGGTCTCTGCATATCAGTAAGCATTTCTTGGAAAATTCATCTTCAGTATATCACAAATAACGCTAAATGTACAATAGACTGCTATTGTTCTCAGCTGATTCAAAATTATTGTTGTATGAAATTCTTCTTTGGTTTAAATTGGAACATGCTTCATCAACGTGAGACCGCAACACTCATTCGCTGTCTATTAGCACTCAAGCCATGTTAAGTTCCTCTGCAGGTTTCATCATTTTAAACTATTCCTGTTGTGCCATTGTCAAAAAATAGAATCTAGATCTACCCGGCCTGTCATTAGTTTGTCAAGCCTGTTATATTTACCTGTTTCGTGATATCTGCACGAGAAAATAGAAAATAGAACCTCTGAAAACATAGGGGAAGTTATTGGTTGTACTTATTTGAGAGAGAGAGAGAGAGTGAAAGCAAGCAACGAGAGGAAAGGCAGGGAGGTTAACAAGAGGAGCATCTGGACTGCTATCCCACACTGCGGGTGAGTAAAAAGGGCAATAGGGAGAGTGAGCGCTCAGTGCGCGTGGGAAGATTCAAAGGAGGATTATAAGCGGTCTCTCAAATTGGTACAGTTGAAGTAGTGTGCTAGTGCGCGAATCGCTTTTTGTTGCAGTGATGAAGGTGCCCATGGTCCAAGTATCTTTGACTCCGAGAACGGCCGCGAGTCTAGTCGGTTTGAAGTTGTTCGGAGAAAGAGGCGTTGGACGTTGTAGCGAGGACAGATGCGCAATAAATTTTGAATTGTTTCCTCGCACCTACAGGAGTCGCACGTCGGTCTATCGGCTATTCCCATACGATATAGGAGTGAGCATTCGTAAATGTCACCTCAAGCCACAAGCGACACAGTAGCGTTGCTTCGCCGCAGGAAAAGCTAGACGGCAGATGTAGCCGTTGCAAGTGGTTCAGCCTATGCACTCGGCAATCAAAGGCACTTGGAGAACTCCAGAAAACTGGAACTCCAGAAAAGGTGATTTATGCCGGCACAAATGGCTGCGAGTTGTGACGCTGTAGATGTAGTCATGTATGACATTTTTAACTCTACTCTGCTTCTCTGGAATGACGAAAGCGGCAGTTGTGGTGGCAGGTGAGGTTGCACCGTTGGTGTATACATATATATATATATATTGTAGCGAAGAGAGACGCAAGTGGGTCGAGCGCTCCTGCTCAGCAACGGCTCTCGTGCTTGGAAGCTGTGACTGCCCTGCCCGTCGACGTTGCGTTGCTCCGAGCTCTGCCAAATAAACACCTTTAGAATTGGTGGAGGTGCGGGGTACCCTCAGACGATCATCCTGGAACTCCGGTCCCATACCCTACCATCTACCATGCCCCAAGACGCCTCCCAGCAAACGCCTCCTCCTGCACCCACTGCGTGTCCCGGGGTGCCTCGTCATCGCGACCCTCCTATCTACACTGGAGCGGACGACACTGACGTGGACGAATGGCTCACGGCGTACGACAGGGTAGGCGACCATAACAAGTGGGACGAAGCGGCCAAACTAAGCCATGTTCTGTTCTACCTCGCTGGAGTGGCCAGCCTGTGGTATAACAACCATCAAGCAGAGTTCCAGACATGGTCGGAATTTAAGACTTCCCTCGCCGATGTATTTGGTCGCCCTGCTGTTCGCAAGCTGCGTGCCGAGCAACGTTTGCGAGAACGAGCTCAACAGCCCGGCGAAACATTCACCAGTTATATCGAAGATGTCCTGGACCTATGCAGGAAAGTCGATTCGACCATGGCGGAGTCTGATCGAATCCGAAACATCCTGAAGGGCATAGAAGACGACGCCTTTAACATGTTGCTGGCCAAAATCCACGCTCTGTGGCTGAAATTGTCACACTGTGCCAGAGCTATGAAGAACTCCGCAGGCAGCGGTCACTGACCCGTCGATCTCTACCGCGTGACGAACACCTCGCTGGTTTGTCTTCCATGTCCAACCAGGCAGCGTTGCTCGCAGAAATGAAGGCGTTCGTCCGCGAGGAAGTTGCCCGGCAACTCTCATTGATGGATTTTGCACAGCCGCAGTCGGTACACGCGCCTACGCCAAGTTTTGCGCCTCTGCTTCGCCGCGTCATAGCGCAAGAACTGCAGGAGGTTTTTCCTGAGCACCACCAGCGTGTTCCTGCGGCTGCGCCTCACAGCTACGCCGAGGTCATGGCCAGACCCCAAAAGATCCCGACGGCTGTGCCACTCAGCTACGCGGAAGTCGTCACCCAGCCTCAACAACTCCCTCAACGGGGACCTCTCACGTACGCCGAAGTCCTCGCTATGCCCCGACAACAGCCGGCTATGCAATAACTTCACCAGCCGCCACGTTCAACGCGTCCTGCCACATGCATGGGACCTGCCGCAACGACTCGGTGGCGTACAGCGGACAATCGACCGATATGTTTTGCGTGCGGCTATGCCGGCCACGTCGCACGCCACTGTAGTCGCGTGCAGTCGCCTAGCGCTACACCATATGTGCCAAGTTCTATGGCGGGTGCTCCGCGCCCTTATTACGACGACGAACCTCGGGCTGCGTCACCACCATTCCACCGGTCAGCCAACATCCGCCGCTCAACTTCTCCACGCCGACGCTCCCCATCAACGATGCGGCCTCGTCCCGAAGCTCTGGATGAGGAAAACTAATCGTCGCAGTCCATGAGGCAAGGGCTGCGACGCCGTCGAAACGAAGAAGTCCTGAACGTAGCCCGACCAATGTGATAGACGTGTTAGTTGACGGTGTGCGCACATATGCCCTCGTGGATACCGGAGCCGCTGTATCAGTTATGGACGCAAAGCTTTCTCGCTTCCTTCGAAAGGTTACAACGCGCATTGCTGAATTCGCCCTCCGCACAGCAGGCGCACAGCGTATTCACCCGATTGCGGCGTGCACCGCTCGTGTTCTCATCGAGCACGTTGTATACACCGTCGAATTTATTGTGATTTCCTAGTGCTCCCATGAAGTTATCCTGGGGTGGGACTTTCTCGCCCGCCACGATGCCGTCATTCATTGCGCACGGGCCGAACTACAACTGTCGCCGATCCCAGATATGACGCTTGCCGATAATGCTTCTTTTGCGAACAAACTACTCGTCAGGCACGACACCAACGTTCCTCCCAACTCGTCAGTGATTGTATCAATGCATTGCAGCAGCCTCTCTGACGCCATCGCACTACTTTCTCCGTCGGGACGCTTTTATACTAGAAAAGGTCTGCTGCTGCCTTTTGCGACTGTGAACGTCAAACAGGGCTCCACAGCTATTTTTGTCTGTAACCCCTTCTCATACCTTGTGATGCTGCTTCAAGGCGAATGTCTTGGCCACGTGGAAGTGATCGACGCCGTAGAAATTACGGATGTTCCCGGAGACACGTCCTGCGCCAGTTACAACACGCTCGGTTCTCTCTCTACGTCCGACCCTTTGCCCACAGGTGTGTTCGATTCATCTATTGCCGATGTCCTCACCCCACCTCAGCGTTCGCAGCTGAGGCGTTCGCAACCTTCCCTGGGCCGAGCGTCTGCTGTCACGCACCATATTGACACTGGCTCCCAACCGCCATTGCGGCAACAACCATATCGCGTCTCCGCCACAGAAAGTCGTGTGATTAATGAGCAAGTGGACGATATGCTTCGCCGCGAAGTGATCCGACCCTCGAACAGTCCATGGGCATCCCCTGTCGTCCTTGTTACGAAAAAAGACGTCTCGGTACGGTTCTGTGTAGACTTTCGGCGCCTGAACAAGATCATTCGCAAAGATGTATACCCGCTGCCGGGAATCGATAGCCTACAAGGAGCAGAATTCATTTCATCTCTAGATTTACGCTCCGGCTATTGGCAAGTACCCATGGCTGACGTCGATAGGCCGAAGACAGCCTTTGTCAGGCCCGACGGCTTATACGAATTTAACGTAATGCCGTTTTGGCTTTGTAATGCGCCAGCAACCTTTGAACGCATGATGGACACAGTTCTCCGCGGTTTGAAGTGGCACACGTGCTTATGTTATCTCGACGACGTTGTTGTTTTTGCCTCTGACTTCACCACGTACCTTCAACGCCTACGGCGTGTTTTGACGTGCTCAGCAAACGCTGGTCCCCAACTGAACCTAAAGAAGTGCCGATTTCGAGCGCGGCAGCTCACGATACTAGGTAACGTCGTCTCGAAGGATGGAATCCTCCCCGATCCAGCCAAACTTCGTGCCATAGCTGAATTTCCTAAACTGACGTCCGTTAAAGAACTTCGCAGTTTTGTAGGTTTGTGTTCCTACTTCAGGCGCTTTATTCGCAATTTCACCGCCGTCATATCGCCCCTGACGAAGCTCCTTGGCAGCAACGGACCTCTCCATTCGTGGTCGTTCGAGTGCGACGTGGCGTTCACTAAGCTCTGTCGTTTGCTGACGTCTCCTCCCATTTTGCACCACTACGACCCAACGGCACCTATTGAGGTACACACAGATGCCAGCGGTGGTGGCCTCGGCGCTGTCCTAGTGCAGCGCAAAGAAGGGTTTCCTGAATATGTTGCGGCATATGCAAGCCGTATGCTTACTAATGCCGATACCAATTACAGCGTCACGGAAAAAGAATGCCTGGTGATCATCTGGGCGCTTACCAAGTTCCGGCCCTATTTTTATGGTCTCCAATTTGATGTCGTCACGGACCACCATGCACTATGCTGGCTATCGTCATTAAAGGATCCCTCAGACCGTCTCGCCCGCTGGGCGCTTCGCTTACAGGATTACGATATCCGCGCACTGTACCGCAATGGTTGCCAGCATGCTGATGCTGACGCCTTCTCATGTTCTCCCTTGCCAGACGACAACGCCTGCTGCGCAATGTCCCAGCTTGACGTTTCTTCCGTCGACATTGGGACCATCGCTTCTGAGCAGCGCAAGGACTCCTCGATTGCCTCCATCGTAGACTGCCTTGCTGATCCGTCATCGCAGCCAACCACTCGTGCATTGCGCCGTCAAGCTCGCCATTTCGCCATTCGCAACGACCTGCTTCACCGACGCAATTACACCTCTGACGGCCGCCAGTGGTTATTAGTTGTACCTCGAAGCCTGCGTTCTGAAATCTGCGCATCGTTTCACTCTGATCCACAGTGTGCTCACTCGGGACTTTTCAAAACCTACCAGCGCCTCCGACGACGCTACTACTGGCGAGGAATGTACAACTACATTCAAAAGTTCGTTCGCTCATGCCCCGACTGCCAGCACCGAAAATCTTCACCTCACCTCTCGCCAGCTGGTCTGCAGCCTCTACCCTGCCTTACCCGGCCGTTCGGGCGCGTCGGCATCGATTTGTATGGGCCACTTTCCCTGACGTCGGCTGGTAACCGCTGGCCCATTGTGGCAGTAGATCACCTTTCACGATACGCTGAAACCGCCGCTCTCCCAGCAGCTACAGCGCGCGATGTTGCATCATTCCTGCTTCGCCGATTCATCCTGCGGCATGGTCCACCTCAAGAACTGCTCAGCGATCGCGGACGCGTCTTCCTGTCGGAAGTAGTTGAAGCGATTCTCAAAGAGTACCACGTTGTTCATCGTACGATTACGGCGTACCACCCTCAAACGAATGGCCTCACAGAACGCTTCAACCGTACGCTCGGCGACATGCTTTCAATGTACGTTGCCTCCGACCACACGAACTGGGACGCCATTCTGCCATTCGTCACCTACGCGTATAATACCGCTACGCAGAGCACCACTGGATTTTCACCCTATTTCTTGCTGTATGGTCGACACCCTTCGCACATCATCGACACCATTCTTCCGTACCGGCCGGATGCATCCGAGTGCGTGCCTATTTCTGCCACGGTCAGACATGCAGAAGAGTGCCGCGACATCGCACGGGCCTTTACTTCCGATGATCAAGAGCGCCAGAGGAGCTCTCAGTCCCTTTAACTGCCCCTGGCCTCTCATCAAAACTGGTCCCTAAGTATGAAAGCCCTTATCGTGTTCTCGAACGCGCATCTCCTGTGAACTATGTCATAGAACCAATTGAGCCATCTTCAGACATGCGCCGCCGCCGTGGACGAGACATTGTCCATGTCTACCGTTTAAAGCGTTACTACGACCCGCTCATCGTGACGAGCTGTTAGGTCGCCGGATGGCTTCCTTCTCGCTCCCGGGGGGTGATTGTAGCGAAGAGAGACGCTAGTGGGTTCAGGGCTACTGGCTCTAAACGCGAGTGGGTCGAGCGCTCCGGCTCAGCAACGGCGCTCGTGCTTGGCAGCTGTGACTGCCCTGCCCGTCGACGTTGCGTTGCTCCGAGCTCTGCCAAATAAACACCTTTAGAATATATATATATATATATATATATATATATAACAACATTACCTCGGTTCCGTGCAGCTACGTGGCCTACGCCTACCCTTAAACTCTGGCTAAAATTAGCTGGGAGACCGTTTATATATATATATATATATATATATATATATATATATATATATATATATATATAAATGGTCTCCCAGCTAATTTTAGCCAGAGTTTAATGATAGGCGTAGGCCACGTAGCTGACCGGAACCAAGGTCATGTTGTTTGCCGTCACTTGTAGATACTCACGATATTTTTTTTCGTTCCGCCTAATTAGGTAATTCGTCTTCATTAATTAATCAACTTTTCAAATAATATAGGTGGGCTAGAAGTGTCAATGGGAAAATTGTAGAGCAACATGAAAGCTTCTGCTACAGCTTCCCGTTGCTCAATACATGCTACATAAAAGTGTTTTTCCGAGTTAGAGGCAGGAATCCACCAAACCCATCCACGCATACGTCCAATAGTAAAATGAAGGAAAAAAGGGTTTATATTACATTAGGGACATGGCTCCAGTTACGGAAGCCTACCCTATGCAGGAGCATGTTAAACGTCCGATTTCACATCAAGACATGTCAGCCCCACTGCACAAATGTCTCCGCCTTTAATACCGTCGTCTTCCCTAGGCGACTCGACTAAGGAATCAGATGACTGTATCGTGGCCAATCACAATCGCCGAATCGGTTGCAATACCCGGCTCATGATATTGCATCCTTCCGCAGCACTCCCACCTCCAATGGAATAGGTGACCGTATAGCAACATGGAAATCCAAGGTCGAAGCAGTTTCCACGGTAGCATTCGACGTTGGTCCTTTTTATAATTCATTTAGGCTGTCAGGTAGCGGTAGGGCGAGGGGGGGGGGGGGGGGGGCTTTTGTGCAGCCGTGAATAGTCGGTGTCAACGCTGCGTTGACTTCTTGGTAGGCACAAATGTTTGGGTGGGGTTGCGTCGTGGCAAACGTCTACTTAAATCCCTTGGCCTGGTTGAGACGTAAAGCCGAGACCACACGTACGCTTGCGAACGCGCGCAAGCTCGCGTCCGCGCGCCTAGTGCCTGGCGCGCCTCGCGAGTAATGGTGGTTTGCATCCACAAAGACGCGCGACAGCGCGCGCTCACTGGGCTCACTCACAGACGCCAGGCGCCGCTTCGTACTTACTGACAGTACTTCAAAATGCTTCAATATCTGTAAACGTAATTGTTATGTTTTTATAGCTGCTAGATCAACGCAAAAAGGAAAGAAGAAGCACTTTCTTGCATGATACAAATCTGCTTCACTGAGAGTTGAACGTTCCGCGCCATAGCTGCGTAGCCAGGCGCGCCGACGCGAGGCAACCTAAGCGCGCGATAACAGAGAGGAGCTGTTCACCGAGATCACGCCGCGTTTCGACGCGTACGAGCCATGCCACGCCGTCTGCGCATGCGTGGGCGCGTGAACGCGAGCTTGCGCGCGTCCGCAAGCGTACGTGTGGTCTGGGCTTAACAGACTACTCCGCCGCCAAGTGAGCCGACATGAAGGTGGCCAGCTGTCCGGTAGCCCGAAGCGTCGATGTTCGGTCGCGACCTTGCGGATTGTTACAGGAGTGATGGCTGGTGTCACAATGCAGCTCGAGGGCCCAACCCTCGCTTCGTTGTGTCCTTCTCCTTGGGAATACAGAGACACACATACACACACCGGTCGACGTGCCCCAGTGACACACCTACCGCACGCTATTATCTTCGCATCGCTTTTCAATTGTCTAACCCTCTATCTGTCGCTCTCTCTTCTTTTTTTTTTGTCGTGGTCAGCTCTCGGCAAGACAGAAATAAGTTGCGTATCTAAAAACATCGCTAGCGATGCGTACAAAACACGTTAAAATAACCTGGACTCGTTGCTTAATGTCCCTGGCTCAGACCGTCTGCGTCCTCATTCTGGCTCCCTTTCCTACACTTGACCTCGAAGTTGTATTCTTACAAACCTGGGCTCCATCTCAGCAGTCGCCCGTTTTTTTTCTGAGATTTCCTTCAGCCATGCAAGAGGGCAATGGTCGCTCTCGACCGTGAATTTCGTGCCTTGAATATAGCATCCTAGCTTTTGAATGGCCCGTACTATGCACAAACACTATTTCCCCGAGGTGTTAAACGCCCCTTCTCGCGGTGTCAGTTTTCGACTGAGGTACAGCACGGGATGCCCTTCACTGCGTTCGTTAAGTTGGGCAAAGCGGCAGCAGTTGCGGTCCAAGTGTGCGCTTGCTAAACCATTCTTTCACGTTTCACAGAAATTCTACGGCCCTGGGCTATCATCTGCTCGCGAAGCTGTTTGTTGAGCCATACCGCACCTGGATGTGAACGCTGCTCCTCCAGGTGTGCCCAAGCTCCGCTACGTGGCGACGGGATCGCATCCAGAGCGCCTGCGCCCGACCATTTGTGGCCTTAAAAGCTTCCGTCGGATGGACACCGGCATCAAAGCGGCAGCGGCTACGGTCCAAGCGTGCGCTTGCTAAACCATTCTTCCACGTTTCACAGGTTGGTACTAATTTTCCCCTGGAGATAGCATTAGAGTATTTGTGAGCGCGACTGCTGCTGCTGTATTGGCGTTTCTTACTCTATCGTTTTCCAAGTTGCTCTTCCGTTATGCCTACCAATGCTGAGTTGGCCAAGCGACTCGATGATCTCGAGGCGCAATTTCAAGATAGAATACAAAAGCTGGTCGAGAAACTTGTTCCCAACGTGAAAGGGAAGCTTCAGGAAGCTGGACTGGATAACAGCACCCTGCGTACCCAAGTTTCTGGCATGGCTATGCTAAATGAAATTGTCGAGAACACGCGTACGCAGCAAGCTGAGTTATCGGCATCAAACAAGGCTCTGAAATCAGAAAATGAAGCCCTCAAAACAAGGCTAGCCGAGATGAAACAATATTCCAGAATCAATAATGTTGAGATCAAAAGAATACTATTTACAAAGGATTAAGACTGCATTTCGATTGTAACTGCCATTGCCGATAAGGCGGCATGCTCTCTTGCTCCGGTCGAGATCGAGGTAGGCCATCGTGTGCCCACTAAATCAGGTCATCAAAATATAATTGCCAGGTTTTGCTTTCGCGCTAAAACAAAACAATTTTCTGGCAATGGCTCGCAAGGCCAGGATGGATACCGGCAGTCTTGGTTTCACTGGAGAGAACGCGGGGGCTATCTTCCTTAACGAGCACCTTACGCCTGACAACAAGAGGCTGTTTGCTCAGGCCTTAGTGCTCAACAAAGAAAAAGCATGGCGCTTCCTCTGGGCTAAGAATTGTCGTATCGATGCACGCAAGTCCGAAGACAACCAACTTCACCGCATTAACTGCGAAGCGGACCTCTCTGTTATCTCTGAACCTGAATCACGTGTATAATGTCAATCCATACTCAACAGTCCCCTTATGGCTTCATACTTTACACCTTCCGAACTAGATTCTTATCTTAAACCTCCTTGCCAATCCCTCGTACAATTTAACGCACGCAGCTTACCGAAACATTTTGATGACATTTATAATTTCCTATCATCGTGTCAGCACCACTTCTCGATCATATGCATGTGTTAGTGAAACCTGGCTCAGCGAAGCCGATAACAACTTGTACTCTTTTTCATCTTATACACCAGAATACTGTCACCGGAGTGACAGCAGTCATGGCGGCGCAGCTGTTTTTATTTCATCAGAGTTAGAATATTCCAGACGTCGGGAGTTTACAATTAGTCAAATAAATTGTGAATCAGTGCGGATTGAGTTGAATGCATCATTTCTCGATATTGACGCCAAAAATTTGATGGTTCGTTCAATTTATCGATCGCCTTTGTCATTCATTAATGATTTTTGTTTAGAACTAAACCATGTTTTGCACCGGCTATCGCTAGAACGTAAAAACATCATTATTATGGGTGACATAAATATTAACCTTTTAAATGTTCACAGTTCTTCATACACTGCTTATACAGATACCTTGATCGCACATGGCCTTGAATCACTTGTAACTGTACCTACTTGGTGGAATATTAATGGTCCGAATACACTAATTGACCACGCATTGTCGAACCTCATGATTACTCTTGGATCTGGTGTCATTCAAGTTTCATTAACTCTTCATTATGCAATATTCGTGCGTATAAATTGCAATTTGAATATTCAGGTCATGCATGTTAAAAGAAAAAATATCGACAAAACTTCATTTATTAGTAAAATCGCCCATGTTAATTGGAACCTGGTTACGCCGCAAAATAATCCAGAAATCGCCTTCGAATTGTTTTGTAATTGTAATTTCTAACGCTACTTGCGTACAACCACAATAACCACGAGTAAGAAAAGGTTCGCTTTACCTCGATGTCCGTGGATGACTGACAATATTCTCGAATGCGTGCGCAGAAAAGATAACATTTATAAAAAAACAAAAAGAAGCCATTTAATTTGACCCGGCTGACTCGTTACAAGTGCTACTCGAACATTTGAAGTAGGCTTCTTAAAAACGCTAAAAAGAGTGTTATGAAAAGGAAATTGACCGCGCTGGCAACGATTCTAAAGAAAGCAGGGAAAAATTATCAACGAGTTTTTAAATAGAACATCACCAAACCCCGCCATAACTGCTGTTAAGTTGGTGAACAATCCCTTAATCATCCTTCAGGCATTGCTGACGCCTTTGTCGATTCCTATAAGGAGACAATGCACTAGCGCGCAAAAAAGGACACGGACAGGAGCATGAAAAAAGACACGCCAAACGCTAGATATCAACTGTATTTATTCTCAGGACACCCGCCGTGGTTGCTCAGTGGCTATAGTGTTAGGCTGCTGAGCACGATGTCGCGGAATCGAATCCCGGCCACGGCGGCCGCATTTCGATGGGGGCGAAATGCGAAAACACTCGTGTACTTAGATTTAGGGGCACGTTAAAGAACCCCAGGTGGTCGAAATTTCCGGAGTGCCCCACTACGGCGTGCCTCATAATCAGAAAGTGGTTTTGGCACGTAAAACCCCATAATTTTTATTCTCAGGACACAGATATACATGCAAAAAGACACGTGCTGCATGATCAATCCCTGAAGCGCATGCGCAATGGCACCTTAATGTGCAAGAATTTTATATCTTTTGCCGTCAAAGATACGTTAGGTTTGCTGACGCAGGCCTGTTTTTGCCGATAAATAACGAAGGCCTCGAGTATTTCACGCTCTCTCTGGTCTGTGCTAGAACTAATCACTTGAGTCTTATCAAAGAGCGGCATGCATTCATTCTCACAGCGCTTGCAATGTGCCGCCAAGTACACAGATCCCGATGGTGCGTCGACAAACAGCTTGTGCTCCATTAGTCGAACGTTGATACACCCGCCAGTTTGGCCAATGTAGCAACTTCCGCATGACAGTGGAATTATGTACACCGCATTTGTCCTGCATTCCATGTAAGGCAGTTCATGTTCAATTGGGCAGGGTGTTTTTCTGCAAGTGACGCCACTGACAACTTTGCGAAGTTTATACGAATAACCACCAGCTAGCCCAGCTTTCTGCTTTAAATTTGTCGATTCATTTTGCCCCGACCAGCCACGTCTCTCAATTCACATCGACAAGGCTTATCATCGTCTGCCACACAGTTTGTTTTCTCTGTCCAGTTTCCCCAGAAGTGCACATGACCATTCTGAGCTTAAAAACACGGGAGCTTGTTTAGATAACTTTAACTCATCTCATGTAAAGTTTATAGCTCATCTTATCAGTGACACACTCTCACACATAATAAATCAAATTTTGAAAACGGGTGCCTTTCCTAGCTGCTTAAAGATCGGCAAAGTTATTCCTGTTTTCAAAAAGGGTAGCGAAAATTCCTTATAAAACTACCGCCCTATATCTATTTTATCATTTTTCAGCAAGGTAATTGAAAAATTATACGTAGTTCGTTTAACTACCTATTTCAAAAAGTTCAGTATTTTGTCATCTAATCAATTTGGCTTTCGATCTGGTTACTCAACTGAATTAGCGCTCATTTAACTGACTATCTTAAAAAAGCCATTCACACAGGTAAATTGGTTGGTACCTTGTGTATTGATTTTTCTAAAGCTTTCCATTCATTAAATCACGGCATACTTTTTGATAAACTAAACGCTGTTGGCGTATGTGGTCCAGCACTTTCCTTAATTCGCAGTTATTTACATGATAGAAAACATGTCGTCTCTATTTCTGATACTCATTCTCGTACCAAACTAACTAACATAGGGGCTCCACAAGGCTCAATACTAGGACCAATCTTATTTCTCGTGTACATCAATGACCTTCCAGAGCACATTAAACATTCTAGTTGTATTTTATATGCTGACGATACAACAATTTATTCTTCTAGCACGTGTTTGGAATCGCTAATATCTTACCTTAATGCTGACGCGGTTAAACAGTTAAGTGGTGCAGAGATAATATGCTCAATATTACTGCTACTAAATCGAAATTTGTCATTTTTTCATCCCCGCAAATAAGTGTACAGGAGAAGCCATGCATTAACATTGGTCCGGCTTCGCTTCAAGCTGTTGACCATACAACATTTCTTGGAGTAGAACTCGACAATCATTTGAAATTTATAGCTCACATATCTTTATTAACCCGTAAAGCGGCATATGGTATCCAAATACTAATCAAAGTCCGCCCCTATTTTCCTGTACGTATATTAATTTCAATCTACTACGCATTTATTCACAGCCACATCTCTTACTGCATTTCTTCTTGGGGCAATACCTACGTAACTCACTTGGCGCCCCTGCAGCACACACAGAACCAAGATTTGAGAATAATCACTTACAGCCATTATTCATTTAATGCCTTACCATTACTCCGCACATATAATATCTTGTCAGTAGTGGATTTAAATAAATGTTCTCTTGGTGTCCTGACGTATAAATTTTGTGGAGGAGAATTACCAATTTCGTTGATAACGAAAGACCAAACCCCACATTTCGCTGGCACTCGATTTTCATACCATAATAACTACCTGCTACCGAAACTAAGGACTAACTACGGCAAACTCACTGCGAACTTTATGGCAACATCAATATGGAATTCACTACCGCCCTCCATTAAATCATCTCCTTCCATTCATTTATTTAAGAGGAAACTTCGTCACCAGTTGTTGAGGAAGTGGTTGCTTTGTTTATTTTACGCTTCTGTATGTGGAATAGTATGTTCTCTATGCATATTATGTCTATTATCTGCATTATATGTCTGTTACATTCTCTATGGGGATCTACCTTTGGTGTATATACTTTATTGTTGTTACCATGACTTTTTTGAGTTAATACTTTTTGTTTTCATAGGATTGCTACTGCTGTTAACCGCATCAAGTGTACTTTTCATATATGCATTTATTGATGGAGGTCCCTCCCCGGTCTTTAACTATGGGTTCTTTTTCTGACAAAAGGTTCTTTGTCAGAAGGTTCTGGAGGTTCTTTTTCTGTACAAAATTTCAATCGCATCAATAAACTGAAACTTAAAAAAAAAAGAAACTGAAAAAGACAACACTTAGACCACGGTTGCTGGCGCCATACTAGAGAGTGAATTCTCTGAAAAAGTGTTGCGAGGCAAGCACAGGCCGTGAAGACAAAGCTTCCTTCTGAAAAAGTGCACAAATTCGGATTAAGGCCCTGCAAATCTTCCACTTCCGCGGGACTCATACGCTAACATTTTCTTTCTGGTCCACAGAATCCTCCTAACTAAAGTAATAACCAAAAACATGCAGCTTAAATTACGCGCTTGAAATTACACGAAGACTCGAGCTTATTTCTAAATACTTCCACGCACGCTCTAAGCGATACTAAAACGTTGCCGTATGATAAATACGGCAGTGGAAGCAGGCTGGAAAAACGGAAGCAGGCCGGAGACAAGTCAGTGGGGGAATATGGCATAGGCTCTAGGAATAACAGGGGAGCGTTATTAGTAGAGTTTGCAGAACAGAACAATATGCGGATAATAAATACATTCTTCCATAAGCGGGATAGCCGAAAGTGGACGTGGAGGAGCCCGAATGGTGAGACTAGAAATGAAATAGACTTTATACTCTGTGCTAACCCTGGCATCACACAAGATGTGGACGTGCTCGGCAAGGTGAGCTGCAGTGACCATAGGATGGTAAGAACTCGAATTAGCCTAGACTTGAGCAGAGAACGGAAGAAACTGGTACATAAGAAGCCGATCAATGAGCTAGCGGTAAGAGGGAAAATAGAGGAATTCCGGACCAAGCTACAGAACAAGTATTCGGCCTTAACTCAGAAAGAGGACCTTAGTGTTGAAGATATGAACGAAAATCTTATGGGCATCATTAAGGAATGTGCAATAGAAGTCGGTGGTAACTCCGTTAGGCAGGATGCCAGTAAGCTATCCCAGGAGACGAAAGATGTGATCAAGGAACGCCAATGTATCAAAGCCTCTAACGCTACAGCTAGAATAGAACTGGCAGAACTTTCGAAGTTAATCAACAAGCGTAAGACAGCTGACATAAGGAAGTATAATATGGATAGAATTGACCATGCTCTCAGGAACGAAGGAAGCCTAAAAGCAGTCGAGAAGAAACTAGGAATAGACAAGAATCAGATGTAAGAGTTAAGAGACAAAGCCGGCAATATCATTACTAATATGGATGAGATCGTTCAAGTGGCTGAGGAGTTCTATAGAGATTTATACAGTACCAGTGGCACCCACGTCGATAATGGAAGAGAGAATAGTCTAGAGGAATTTGAAATCCCACAAGTAACGCCGGAAGAAGTAAAGAAAGCCTTGAGAGCTATGTAGAGGGGGAAGTCAGCCGGGGAGGATCAGGTAACAGCAGATTTGTTGAAGGGTGGTGGACAGATTGTTCTAGAAAAACTGGCCACCCTCTATACGCAATGCCTCATGAGTTCGAGCGTACCGAAATCTTGTAAAAACGCTAACATAATCCTAATCCATAAGTAAGGGGACGCCAAAGACTTGAAAAATTATAGACCGATCAGCTTACTGTCCGTTGCCAAAGGACAGTACTGTCCATTGCCAAAGGACCAGGCAGGATTTCGTAAAGGCTACTCAACAATAGTTTATATTCACACTATCAATCAGGTGATAGACAAATATGCGGAATATAACCAACCCTTATATATTGCTTTCATTGATTATGAGAAAGCGTTTGATTCAATGGAAACCTCAGCAGTCATGGAGGCATTACGGAATCAGGGTGTAGACGAGCCGTATGTAAAAATACTAAAAGATATCTATAGCGGCTCAAGAGCCACCGTAGTCCTCCATAAAGAAAGCAACAAAATCCCAATAAAGAAAGGCGTCAGGCAGGGGGATACGATTTCTCCAATGCTATTCACTGCGTGTTTGCAGGAGGTATTCTAAAACTTGGATGGGGAAAAATTGGGGATAAGAGTCAATGGAGAATATCTTAGTAACTTGCGATCCGCTGATGATATTGCCTTGCTTGGTAACTCTGGGGACCAACTGCAATGCATGCTCACTGACCTGGAGAGGCAAATCAGAAGGGTGGGTCTAAAAATTAATCTGCAGAAAACTGAAGTAATGTTTAACAGTCTGGGAAGAGAACAGCAGTTTACGATAGGTAGCGAGGCACTGGAAGTGGTAAGGGAATACATCTACTTAGGACAGCTAGTGACTGCGGATCCGGATCATGAGACTAAAATAATCAGAAGAATAAGAATGGGCTGGGGTGCGTTTGGCAGGCATTCTCAGATCAAGAACAGCAGGTTGCCATTATCCCTCAAGAGAAAAGTGTATAACAGCTGTGTCTTACAAGTACTCACTTACGGGGCAGAAACCTGGAGGCTTACGAAAAGGGTTCTACTTAAACTGAGGACGACGCAACGTGCTATGGAAAGAAGAATGATAGGTATAACGTTAAGGGATAAGAAAAGAGCAGATTGGGTGAGGGAACAAACTTGAGTTAATGACATCTTAGTTGAAATCAAGAAACGGAAATGGGCATGGCAGGACATGTAATGAGGAGGAAAGCTAAGCGATGGTCATTAAGCGTTACGGACTGGATTCCAAGGGAAGGGAAGCGTAGCAGGGGACGGCAGAAAGTTAGGTGGGCGGATTAGATTAAGAAGTTTGCAGGGACAACATGGCCACAAATAGTACATGACCGGGGTAGTTGGAGAATTATGGGAGAGGCCTTTGCCCTGCAGTGGGCGTAACCAGGCTGATGATGATGACGACGACGACGACGACGACGACGATGATGATGATGATGATGATGATGATGATGATGATAAATGCACGCGCGAGACACTCGCCAACGCTTTGCTTTTTTGTGGCCAAGCAACACGCGTCTGAAAGGAACAGTACAAACCTTTTCTAAATTTGTGCGGTTAAACAACGGCACCTTTAAGGCGTTTTTACTTTTTAAAAAAAATATCACGAACCTTCCGATATGTGAACTGATACTTATGCGCGCCACTACCGGCTTCTAACAAAAAAACATTGAGTTGGCGTTGCAAGCGCATCTGAGAAAAAAAAAAACTGATCTGCTTAGAAGAAGAATGACATATCGAAAAAAACAAAGTCTCTAAAACTTATGGGCACGCAAGCCAGCTCTTTCGGAATATCAGTGAGCTTCCAAAGCAAAGAATCTAAACAAAGTTAAAAACTAGCTTATCGCCACGATCTCTCTATCTCAAGACATCGAACCTGACACTAAAATTAAAGAAACAAACAAACAGTTTCCACAAAACAGGTGCAGTTCAAGCTCAATTTAACGAAGTGACGACCACGCTCGAATTATTTCTTCAAATTAGAAAGTTTGTCAAATTGAGAAAGAAAGTTTTCGGTGCTTCAAAATATAAAATTGTAACGTAGTGGCACGCAAAAGCTACCGCGGCTTCGATTTTGCCGCTAATCCAGCCATCTTCTGTATAAACAATGAATTAACGAAAACAACCACTTCAGCCCCTACTGAGGCCGTGTTTATTCCGCAGTTCCATGCATGGCCGCGGCGTGCAGCATCGTCAAAACAAAGGTAGGGCCGTGACTAGGGAGCCTAGGTGTTTTAACGCGTTAGCTTTAGAGGGCACGCTCAAAGATAAACCAGTCTTCGAAAAATTAGAAAGAAATCACCGCTCTTTTTATTCATTTATTTCAGGAAGAACTTCCTTAAATCGAGATCGGCCAAGTTAGTTTCGTTAATTCGGGTTCATGACAACATTTAGTTCTATAGGTACCTGCCAAGGAATGGAAATTCATTCGTTAGATTTGGAATTGATTAAAATCTGGTTCCGTTCGATCTAGTTTTACCTGTATGCCTCTTTTTATTTGTGATAGCCTACGGTTGCCACATAGCTTTCAGCCGCCCTCGAGGAGGGCGCTGTCTGAAAGCTCTTGTCAAACTTGTCAAGCAGGGAACACAAAGGACACGTAGGCCATTCCCCTCGCTGCAGGCCCCAAATACATTACGTACTGTCCACCTGCCTGTCGCCTGACCGCCGCACTCTCTCGTGTCATACAGGCTACATCTCGGAAAGAACTCAAGGAGGAAAAGCATAACTGCCCCCTGGCGTTTGTCCTCCTCCGCGCCGGACGCCGCTTTCTTTTCTTCCTCGTGTTGCGGCTCAGACGGGCTCTGACTCGAAACATTCCAAATGACAAACGCGCCTTTCTAAATCTTTCTCTTCCCTCCCCATAGGGCTTAGCGGATTCAGATTTATTCGGCCGCGTTGCCTTCTCTGCCACATTCCTGAATTTGCGACGCGTATTTCTCTTAGCATGCTTCCCAGTGCTCAGTTTCGAGTGCCTTTCGTCGTGCCGAGTGCCGTGTTCGTCGTGAATCAGCGCCTGGCTCTCTTCCTGAAGTTCGGTGGGGGAAATGGGAAAGATTTCCTCTATCGGCTGAACTAAGTCTCCGGAGCTGGTTGTTTCGCCCTCTTTCTTTGTGGTTTGCTGCCCCCGAGGTCAAGATTGTGGTCGTGGAGATAGCCTTTGATCGTATTGTGCGCTACTACTCCGTGGTCTGAAGCCACGACTTGCCACGTACTCATCGGCTAGCTGTGCTGCACTCTTTACATACACCTTCCTGCCTGTCCTTTAACGAAGGCACACATTATCTGTCAGGATCTCGCCAAACCACTCTAAGCAGATTAAATTTGCCAGTTTACTCATGTTATCCGCCCCTACTTCTTTCATTCAACGTGCCAAATTATCCTTCAAGTGACACGCAAGCTCGACAAAGTTTTCATTAGGCTTCTTTCTTTGCTCTTGTAATCTCCTCTGACATTCCTCTGCATAGAGCCTTTATTTTGTAAAAAAGTTCATATCATTGAATTCTACACGGCAAAACGTAGTCACTCAAGCACTCACCCAACCTCGAGCTTGGGAAGTCATGTCTCCCAGAGCCACGTTCCCAGGTCCGCCGATTCCAGATCATGGAACTGCTTTCTGGTGCCCTTCCGTCCAGTTTCCTCGAGTCGTGCAAGACTTAACTGCGATGGTTATGCTTCCCTCGAGCTTGCGAAGTTCGTGTCTGCCGCAGCCACGTTCGCAGGTTCGCCGATTTCAGATCGTGAGGACTGCCTTCTGCTCTTCTTCCTTAATGTTTCCTCGAGTCGTCCAAAACTCCACGCCGTTATTGCAATGGCTGCGTCACGCTGAACACCGAAGAAGAGGTCTGCTGGTCCGGGATCCATAGAAGTCACCCTTCCGTCCGCAGTTTACCTCGAGCTTGGGAAGGTTCCCAGGTCTGTCGATCCCAGATTGTGAGGACTGCCTTCTTCGTCTCACCGCCATGAACCAGTTTATTGCGGATCGAGGTGGTGTGAGGGCAAGGATTCCACTAAGTCCATCGACGAATACGTCCAATAGTAGGAGTGAAGGAAAAAATTACCGACGATTACGTTACTTCCTAATGCGAAATTTGAGCGCAGCAAATAAGCTGTTTCACCTTTTCGATAGATTGAGGCAAAGAAATCGAGCAACACATGTATGCGCTATCACAGAATTTTTTTTTTATTTTTCACACGTATTCCTTTAACAAAGACTCCACTAACAGCTCTTGACAGTCATGAAGGAAGCTTTGTGGTCGGAGAAATAGACTGATATATGTTCGACTTGGTACACCAATGCTTGATTCTCAAAGACGAGATCTATACAAGTGCCTCGCGAGGTTGTCACAGCCGTGGGACGCGTTACGAGCGAGAGGAACGGGATGTTCTCCCGCATAAGTGTTAGGAAATTGCTGTTTGTCTTTATGTCAACATTAAAGTCCCCCACTACTAACATCGGTGTGGATCGATGGACAGATCCGCCGCCACCGATCTGGCTCTCTGATTGCCACCGCACAGGGGTTGCATTGGAGGAGGAGCGAAGAAAGGAATTAAGTTCGAGCCGGCGCTTTGACAACCGGAGACTCGCAGGAAGAGGGGGGAGGGGGGCGGCGTGTACACCCAGCGGCAAACGATGGGGGCAGAAGCGCGCGCAGCAAGCGGACAACACGATAAAGGGAGGAGGGAAGAGATAGCAGCGACTGACTGATGCCGCTGACGCCGATAGTGAGTCAACCCCAGCTGCGGAGTTGGTTTCAGGGACAACGCCGCCGATGCCGACACAAACAATATGATACCCTCGCTTCCGCAGCGCTAAGAACCAGGTCTAGCCGTGGGAAGGTGGTCACGTATTCGTCGACGTGCCGGGGCCTACGTGAAATAACCGGCGCGTCGGCAACTGAAGAGCACCCTATCCGCCACACAAGAACAGGGGGGGGGGGGGGGGGACCCTTTCCTCCTCTTTCTGCATGGCGGCGACGGTGTTCTATGCAGTCACGTTATCTTGACTCTCTAGCGGCGTCAGCGGCATCCAGCGGTATCAGTCGGTCGCTGCTAGCGCTGGGGGGATGAAAGGGGGGCGGAGCTGGTTACGAGGCCGACGACAACGCCGACGACGACGCGAAACCCAGGAACGGACGCCAAAGAGCTGCGCTCTAAAATGGTTTATTATCCATTAGTCACTCGGCTCCGGTAACGCACGCCCACTCCATACAGGAACATGTTAAACGTTCGAGTTCACATCAGGACACGTCAGCCCCACTGCGCGAAAGGTCTCCGCTTTTAATACCGTCCTCTTTCCTACACTACTCGACTGGGGAATTTGATGACTGTACCGCTTCCAATCACAATCGTCGAATCGGTTGCAATACACTGCCCATGATATCGTATCCTTCCGCAGCACTTCTACCTCCGATGCATTCCCACTTCCAAGTGTATGGAATAGGTGACCGTATAACAACCTGGGAATTCAGGATCAAAGCCGTTCCCACGGTAGCAATCGACGTTGGCCCTTTTCATCATTAGTTCAGGCTGTCAGGTAGTGGCAGGGAGGCCTTCTTGTGGACCCCCTACGACAAAATTAAAAGACATTTTAAACTGGAAAACAAATGGTACACAAGTGCAAAACCGCTATTGTCGATGGCATAGTTTTGAAAGGAAAAGAACCAGCAGATCGAATGACTGATTACTTTGTAGAGCTGGTGGGAGAGGCGAACAAAACTACAAGCAGTGACGCAGTCAGCAACATAAAGCGGGCTGCGCAGACGCTCTTCCTAAGGTCAACCTATGTATCGGAGGTTGTCTCAATCTTCAGCGGACTTAAAGACAGTCGCAGCAAAGATACCGATAGCCTTGAAATCAAGCCGATAAATCACGTATTAGACCTTGTTGCGCCTGGTACTAACTCATATCTATAATTTGGTTCTATCAGCTAGTGCATTTCCCAAAAACATGCAAGCAGCGAGAGTAACGGTGATTCAGAAAGGACGGGACAAAAATATGTTTAGAAACTACCGCCCGTTATCGATACTACCAATATTCTCGAAATGTCTCGAAAAAGTAATTAACATTAGAATGGACTGTTTTTCATGCAAATTCAGTTAGTTACAAACTGCCAGCATGGTTCTAGAAAAAAAACCTTCAACAGAATCTGCATTACTTGTACAAAAGAAGACAATCTTAACTAACGTCGAAGGAAAAATGATGACTTTGGGAATATACTATTCGTTAGCAAAGCCTTCGATCGCGTTAATCACAATCTACTGCTTTCCAAGTTGGAAAAATACGGCTTTCGAGGACGTATACTTGAACTTATCCAATCAACTTATAATCATGTAAGCAATTTATTGAAATTAATGAATGCAGATGTAACGTTACACCAGTTACTACAGGAGTCCCACAGGGCAGCATCCTTGGTCCCATTCTCTTCTTGTATTACATAGATGACATTGTTAACTTAAATATGAAATACAAGTTTGTCATTTATGCCGACTATTGCAGTGTTTGTTCCTGGGAAGCATTTAACTAACATAACAGAATAAGCAGGTGTACTATGTCACGAACTAAAGAATTTGTCTCAAAGGAAATGCCTTCTGCTAAATAATTCCAAAACAAAGTGTGTCTTATCATCATCATCAGCAGCAGCAGCAGCAGCAGCAGCCTGGTTACGCCCACTGCAGAGCAAAGGCCTCTCCCATATTGCTCCAACTACCCCGATCATGTATTAATCGTGGCTATGTTGTCCCTGCAAACTTCTTAATCTCATCCGCCCACCTAACTTTCTGCCCCCCTCTGTTACGCTTCCCTTCCCTTGGAATCCAGTCCGTAACCCTTAATGACCATCGGTTATCTTCCCTCCTCATTACATGTCCTGCCCATGCCCATTTCTTTTTCTTGATTTCAACTAAGATATGATTAACTCGCGTTTGTTCCCTCACCCAATCTGCCTTTTTCTTATCCCTTAACGTTACACCTATCATTCTTCTTTCCATAGCTCGTTGCGTCGTCCTCAATTTAAGTAGAACCCTTTCCGTAAGCCTCCATGATTCTGCCCCGTACGTGAGTACTGGTAAGACACAGCTGTTATATACTTTTCTCTTGAGGGATAATGGCAACCTGCTGTTCATGATCTGAGAATGCCTGCCAAACGCACCCCAGCCCAATCTTATTCTTCTGATTATTTCAGTCTCATGATCCGGATCCGCAGTCACTACCTGTCCTAAGTAGATGTATTCCCTTACCATTTCCATTGCCTCACTACCTATCGTAAACTGCTGTTCTCTTCCCAGACTGTTAAACATTACTTCAGTTTACTGCAGATTAATTTTTAGACCCACCCTTCTGATTTGCCTCTCCAGGTCAGTGGGCATGCATTGCCGTTGGTCCCCAGACTTACTAAGCAAGGCAATATCATTAGCGAATCGCAAGTTCCTGAGGTATTCTCCATTAACTCTTATCCCCAATTCTTCCTAATCCAGGTCTCTGAATACCTCCTGTAAACACGCTGTGAATAGCATCGGAGAGATCGTATCTCCCTGCCTGACGCCTTTCTTTATTGGGATTTTGTTGCTTTCTTTATGGAGGACTACGGTGGCTGTGGAGCCGCTATAGATATCTTTCAGTATTTTTACATACGGCTCGTCTACACCCTGATTCCGCAATGCCTCCATGACTGTTGAGGTTTCGACTGAATCAAACGCTTTATCGTAATCAATGAAAGCTATATATAAGGGTTGGTTATATTCCGCCTATTTCTCAATCACTTGATTGATAGTGTGAATATGGTCTATTGTTGAGTATCCTTTACGGAATACTGCCTGGCCCTTTGGTTGACAGAAGTCTAAGGTGTTCCTGATTCTATTTGCGATTACCTTAGGAAATACTTTGTAGGCGACGGACAGTAAGCTGATCAGTCTATAATTTGTTAAGTCTTTGGCGTGCCCTTTCTTATGGATTAGGATTATGTTAGCGTTTTTACAACATTCCGGTACGCTGGAAGTCATGAGGCATTGCGTATACAGGGTGGCCAGTTTTTCTAGAACAATCTGCCCACCATCCTTCAACAAATCTGTTGTTACCTGATCCTCCCCATCTGCCTTCCCCCTTTGCATAGCTCCCAAGGCTTTCTTTACTTCTTCCGGCGTTACTTGTAGGGATTTCAAATTCCTCTAGACTATCCTCTCTTTCATTATCGTTGTGGGTGCCACTGGTACTGTATAAATCTCTATAGAACTCTTCAGCCACTTGAACGATCTCATCCATATTAGTAATGATGTTGCCGGCTTTGTCTCTTAACGCATACATCTGATTCTTGCCTATTCCTAGTTTCTCTTTGACTGCTTTTAGGCTTCCTCCGTTCCTGAGAGCATGGTCAATTCTATCCATATTATACTTCCTTATGTCAGCTGTCACGCTTGTTGATTAACTTCGAAAGTTCTGCCAGTTCTATTCTAGCTGTAGCGTTAGAGGCTTTGATACATTGGCGTTCCTTGATCACATCTTTCGTCTCCTGCGATAGCTTACTGGTATCCTGTCTAACCGCGGAGTTGCCACCGACTTCTATTGCAAATTCCTTAATGATGCCCATAAGATTGTCGTTCATTGCTTCAACACTAAGGTCCTCTTCCTGTGTTAAAGCCGAATACCTGTTCTGTAGCTTGATCCCGAATTCCTCTATTTTCCCTCTTACGGCTAGCTCATTGATCGGCTTCTTATGTACCAGTTTCTTCCGTTCCATCCTCAAGTCTAGGCTAATTCGAGTTTTTGCCATCCTATGGTCACTGCAGCGCACTTTGCCGAGCACGTCCACATCTTGTATGATGCCAGGGTTAGTGCAGAGTATAAGGTCTATTTCATTTCTAGTCTCGTCATTCGGGCTCCTCCACGTCCACTTTCGGCTATACCGCTTGCGGAAGAAGGTATTGATTATCCGCATCCTATTCTGCTCTGCAAAGTCTACTAATAACTCTCCCCTGCTATTGCTAGTGCTTTTGCCATATTCCCCTACTGCCTTGTCTCCAGCCTGCTTCTTGCCTGCCTTGGCATTGAAGTCGCCCACCAGTACAGTGCATATTGTTTTGAGCTTACCCATCGCCGATTCCACGTCTTCGTAGAAGCTTTCGACTTCCTGGTCATCATGACAGGATGTAGGAGCGTACATCTGTACGTCCTTTGATTTGTACCTCTTGTTAAGGTTCACAACAAGACCTGCCACCCTCTCGTCAATGCTATAGAATTCCTGTACGTTACCAGCTATATTCATAGTAATCAGGAATCCGACTCCTAGTTCTCGCCTCTCCGCTAAGCCCCGGTAGCACAGGACGTGCCCGCTTTTTAGCACTGTATATGCTTGATTTGTCCTCCTAACTCCACTGAGCCCTATTATATCCCATTTACTGCCCTCTAATTCCTCCAATAGCACTGCTAGTCTCGCCTCACTAGATAACGTTCTAGCGTTAAACGTTGCCAGGTTCAGATTCCGATGGCGGCCTGTACGGATCCAGAGATTCTTAGCACCCTCTGCTGCGTCGCAGGTCTGAGCACCGCCGTGGTCAGTTGCTTCGCAGCTGCTGGGGACTGAGGGCCGGGGTTTGATTGTTGTGTACATATGGGAGGTTGGGGCCAAGTACTGCACCAGGATGGCCAATCCTGCTCTGGTGAGGGAGTGCGTTACCGGATCAGGCCGCACTCCATGCCTGTTTGTGTAATTTTCCCAACACGCGGATTTTTTTCTTTTTTTTTTATCCGGTGGCAAATTGCGCGGCACCGGGATTCGAGCCACGGTCCTCTTGCACTCGAGGCGGATGCTCTACCTCTACACCACCGCTGCACCCGTGCGCCTTATAGCGGGCTCGAAATATACTCATAACCGTACCAAACACAATTCTTCTAGGCCCATATGCGTTAAAGCTTGAAAAGTCGCTGAGAACGCTAGGCGCATTATTTACCGAACATATGTCCTGGAACGATCATGTTGACTGAATCTGCTCTAAATCTCGGGAATCTACTAGAATTATAAGCAGGCACTGGTACTTTCTTCCTTTTAAAATTAAACAAATTTTATATAATTCTCTATACCATTCTCAACTCAGTTATTGCGCGATAATATGGGGAAACACAACAGAAAATAACTTAAACAAACTCAAGTTTTTGGAAAAAAAAGGCACATTCGGGGAATAGAAAATGTTCCGTATAACGCACACACCAAAGAATTACTTAAAAAGAATTGGTTAGTCAGAGCATTCCAACTGTTTGATCATAAATCAATCCGAAATTATAAAAATGCAGTACGAGGTAATCTAGCGGCATTTTCGGAATTAGCTACGTTACAAAAAAAGGTCTCGCCATACTCCTATTGTTGTCAAGTGAGTTGGCACGTTCCATTCTCGCGCACAAAATATGGGCGCCAGAGATTATGCCATACTTTACCCAACATATTGAACGCGCTTTATAAAAACACATAGGTCCTTTAACTGGAAGTATCAAGTGTATGTCGGAACTATTCCTTTGAAAGCTGGTTTTTAATAAAAGTTCATTGTGAAAACGTCTCCCTCAACGTAGCAAATACTATTACGTATCACTTTCATTCATTTTCGGACGTATACAAATTGCCTGTATTTTTGTTATTGTAAACTGTATACCTATGAACGACGTCTTGAATTTATGATCTGGTTGCTTTTTACATTTCCTGCCATATTTTTAAATGAAATTTATTTGAGCTGCGACAAAGAACACACTGCTTTATTATCACAATGTTTTTATCTGCTTTTATGACGCCCGCTTCAGTTTCTTTTCCATTTAGTGAACATATGGTGTTTATAATTTCATTTTGACATGACAAGTAAGTATTACGCTATCCCAGTTGCTGGCATTTCCCATCCAAGATATCTTGTTTTGCATCTTGTAGTGTCCTAACTGCTGCGTGTATTACCATATATATATATATATATATATATATATATATATATATATATATATATATATATATATATATATATATATATATATATATATATATATTGCACCTGTTTGCTGCTTGTTCACGGTGGCCGGAGCTCCGTCATATTGTTATGATGCAGATTTTTTTTCCCGTCACCATTTGTTCACTATTTTTTCACCTTGTGTACTTTTGGTTGTGTGTGGAGAAAAATAAACAACTGGACTTGAAATTGAATTTGACCAGTCAGCAAACGGTTTCAACGCTGTGTTGAATTCTAGGTAGGCGCTGATGAATGGGTGGAGTTGCCTCGTAGCAAATGTCTGATTAATGTCCTTGGCCATGTTGAGAAGTAAGAAGCATCAATTGCTTCAGAGCCGGGGATGAATGATTGGCCTTCTTTGGTTTTTTAAGGTTCAATTGAGGGTATCGCAGACACCACAGGGGAGATGAACGCTTCGTCGCGAGTGCGTAAGCTGACGGTAGGCACTATTGATGAGTGTCAATCACTCGTAGAAAACGTTGCTTGAGGTCTCTCTGCTAGTAGGGGAGCTAAATCATGGTCGGGGATCCTTGACAGATGGCGAATGTGCGCTCTACAGCTAGGTTTTTCTAAATCATATGGTCTGTAGCGATGGCAATTGTTCGTGTTGAGGTGCACCAAGGCAGCCATAAACAAGTATGTAGGGCTTGACTTTGTATTCTGTCCAGAGCACGAATGTTCGCCTTGCGTGTATTTGACAACACTGGTAGAGCGTAACACAGGAGTATCAGGAACACTACAACTGCAGCATAGAATAGACTCGTGTATCCCAAGTATTCCCGCATAGGTATTTGAACACCTGAGCAACGGAAGTTAACTTCTTCAGATAGATGTTTACGCATAAAGCCAAGTAATGCACTCTTTTCGGCAGACACACTGAAGCCATATATTTATTTTAAATGCATAAGTAAGCTAAAGGGGAAATGAAACTGTAGGGAAAGTTAACTTGCGCATCATGAAGCGGTTTAATTATTATAAATGTGAGAACGATAAAGTGCTTTGTCGATTTCGTCACCTGGTACTTCACAAGTCATACATTTCGTTTCGTTCGGAAAGAGACGAAATACATGACTTGTTTATGAACATCTACATCAAGTGCTTTCCGTGGAAAACGAAAAGAACTGTACGTAAGCTGGGTAAATCCTGGATTACGGCCATGCATGTTAAGATTGTGAAATGTGAGACGAAGCTTTTCAAACGCTTCCTGACAACTCGTGACCCGACTGATATTATAGCTTTCAAATCATGCCAAAATAAGTTATTCGAAGAGCTGAAAAAGTGCAAACTAGGTTTCCTGGATCGTTTGATGAAGTGAACAACAATAACCCTATAATTAAAGTTTAAATTTGAGAGAGCCTAGTTGGTGCTCAAGGAACACACACACCACGAAAGAAAGTCTCGTGCCAGATCATTTTCTTCTTTTTTTTTTGTAGTTGTCTGTGGTTTTCGTGCTCTTTAATCAGGTGGAATCCTAAACTGTTCTGGAAACATTTAAATGGCACTTTTCTAAAACGGAAGTAAATTTAGTAATATAGGTGAGCTGACAACTGATGGTAAGTGCACCTCTGGTGAACAGCTAGCAGAAAAATGCAACTCTTCTTTTTTAAGTTTCAGACCGTGAGGATGCATTTGGAAAATCTAATCATGTCTCGAACGACATGAGTGAATCAGCTGTTTTTTTTTTCACGAACGCTGAGGAAGTTTTCATTGTACTAATTATTGTGAAATTAACTTCAAGTACTGTGACGTATGTAGCTGAATTTTATAGCCCCTTACTCGGGGCTCATATTTTCAATGAGGTGATCTCATCCACGATTTTCGCAGAGAATAAAAATTGCTAAAGAATCTGATACATTCAAGGGTGGTGATAACAATTCTCCTCAAAATTGTCGACCAATCTCTGTTTTACCTGTATTTTTGAAAGCATTCGAAAAAGTAATACTCAAAAGAGCGGGAAAAAGCCGCTGGGTAGCCGAGCCGATTGAACGCCTCTCGAATGGGCTCTGACATTTCTTCATTTTCATGGGGGATCAAGGACAATCGCAGGGTTTAGGACCATAACAGCTTGTGCCGCATGATCATTATTCAACAGACGCCAGAATATAACAGGTGGGCCCAGGTTTTGAGCCGTAACACCTCTTTCGAATTCCCACCACGACACCGGCCTGGCTAGCCCTAACAGCTGGGTCTATAGCGACAACGCCGCTCTGGCCGTCCACGCGGCGCCAACGCGAGACCCCCGACTTGCCAGAAGCCTGCGAAATGGGAGTTGTGGAGATGGAAGGGGAGACAATATCTCCCGAAGACACGACAATGATAAAAGATGGGTTGTGGACCATGCACGACGAAACAAGGCGAAAGGAGAGGCCAACGCGGAATTCGCCAAGAACGAGGGATGTGCGTCTGAGACGATGCGTCGGAAATTCACGGAATTTCTACATCGCCGGTCGGCGACGAAACAACCACAACTACCGGAAGAAGACTACGAAGTAGTAATACGCCCGGGAGGCGGTTTGGACACGACGCAACAAAATCTAGCGCTCATCAGAGACGGAGTCCTACGAGCGGCAACGATAGAATCGGATGATGCTGGAGAGGATACACTCCGAATTAACATGAGACAGAATACAATATTCATGAACACGCCCGTACTGGAAAAATGGGATGATATACAGCAACATCAAGGAAATCCAAATCAATCAAAAGAGCTACGCAACAGCCGCGTATAGAACAGCGCCGGAAAATGCATCCAAGGGGGTCATACACGGTATCCCTACGTATGACAAGCCAGAAGACATAGAAAGGAGCCTGGTGAACCCGAGAAATCCGACCATTCTGCATGCAAGACGTATGGGACAAACAGACTCAGTGGTCGTCGTTTTTGAAGGTGCTTTTGTACCGTACTTCGTCTATTACCTTGGTGCGGAATATAGATGTGCCCTATACAAGAAACAACACGAAACGTTCACTACATGTGAAACGGTTGCACATCGAGCAGATGTTTACCCACAGCCCGGGAGCAAGAAATGTCGTAGGTGAGGAGCACTCGATCCGACTTACAATCACAAGTGTGATCCAAAGTGCCGCTTTGCGGGACAGAACATCTCACAGGACATAAGAAATGCAAACAACGTTTCAAGGCCCCATATCTTTAAAGAAGAGATGGTCGGAGAAACACCAACAACAACAACGAAAAAGCGATGAACAACAAACTGTCACAAATATGACAAACAACAATACAACACAGAATTGGAGACGACACAACGCAACGGAAAGTCCCACGGAGGAAAATCTCAAGATTAACCAAGAGAAAGGAGGTCGAATCAGGAATCGCTCCAGCTCCTTCCGCAGACTCGTCGAAGGGGAAAGAGACAATGCCCAACGCCGATGCAGTTCTAGGTCCCGACTGAAACACAGGTCCCGTTCAAGGGCCAGATCCAGGTCAAGAAGAAGGCTGTCACATCTAGAAGACTTCCAGGAGGCTCCTGACGGAGGTTGGGGCAGCCGGACACAGCTGTGCTGGGCGAGCGCGGTATCCGGTCCTTCTCTCCCGTTTGGGAGGTCGTCTGAGGCAGTGGTAGAAGGGTCCGCCCTAGGACAAGAACTAATCCAAATTAAGAAAACGCTAGAGCAACTCATCCGAGAAAGTGCAAAATATAGGGATGAAATAAAATAGTTAAACGAGGAGAGCGTTAAGTTCTGGCAAAATCAGCTACGCGAGTCGATTAACTAGCGCATGAAAATCTTCTACTCGAGCTCCAACACCTGTGCCAGCTGTACAGGCGTCAGGAGCGCAAGTAGCAAAGAAGAGCGGAGGAAATGTCACAAGTAGAACATGATGACAGATCAAAAACATTAGAAAAGAAAGTATAAAATATGTTCGGAGAATTAACTAAGATAATGCAACAGCAATTCGCGGGATTGCAGGTGTAGCTTGTAGAAGTAAGACAAGGAATAGATAGCATAGAAAACCGGTAGAGAACACGCAAACAGATCTGGGGCCTATAGGAGTATGCCGGGTTAAAACTGCTACTAAACCGCATACAATAGACCGGCTGCGACCGAAGTAAATAACATCACAGGGGAAGGGCGAATTAATAAGCATGGTTCGACGTAATCAGTATACAATTTGGCAGTGGAACTGTCGTGGGTATCGCCGCCGGAAACGAGGAAATTTACAACAGTTTCTAAACGGAAAGGAGGCGCCCGACGTCATCGCCTTACAAGAAACTGGAGGAATGGCTAAATTTTCAGGCTAGAAATCTTATGGACCCCTGATGAAAAACGTCCGTAATAACATTAGTGTGAAGAAATATCACGGCAATAAAACACGATACAGGAATTCACGATGTAGATCATATTCTAGTAGAGTTAATTCCGACAAACAAGAATGGAGAAAGTTTATTTATATTAAACGTATATTGCGGTCCTTGATATAATATAAAATTAAAGTCGCTTTTTAGGAAATCCATAAACATTGCAAACAAAGGAGCACTTGTAGTAGGAAATTTTAATGCATCACATGCGGCAACACATAGGTCAGGCAACCCATAGATTGGGCTACTTTTTCCTCCTCATTGGACGTTCTCTTATGGAATCATCACTCACGGAGTATATTATTCGTTACGGCTTTCTGAAATTAAATTATTACCTGCCGTGGTCGTTCACTCGCTATGGCGTCGTACGGCTGAGCTCGAGGTCGCGTGTTCGATGCCGGTCACGGCGGCTGCATTCCAATTGGGGCGGAAAGCAAAACATTCGTTCACCGTGCACTGCGAGCCCATTAAACAACCCCAGGAGGTCAAAATTAACCAGGAGTCCTCTACTACGGCTCCTCTACTGACCATATCGCGATTTTTGCACGTAAAATTTAATTTTTGGCTTTTCGCACGTAAAACCCCAAAATTTAGTTTTTAAAATTTGAAATTAAGTTAGTGACGCGCGAATCGTGAGATTTCCACAGAGCTGCCAGCTGAAAACGAAATCCAGGTGGATATTAGCTGCTGCTTTATCATCTGCGAAAACTAAATGTCATTCTTGAATTGCAATTATGTTGTCAGTTTTGCGCGTGCGCATTGTGCTTAACTTACGCCAATCTGATAGGCAGCAGAACGGATTTTATAAAGAGAGTAATGGGCTGAGAGGGAACTTTTAATCTTGCCTTTCTCTGGGAAGTAATGACGGAAATGCAAAAGCCAAGGAGAGCGAAGAGGTACCCTTATATTCTCCCTGTATTACTGTAAGACGTCCGCTGAGTGCGTTGAAACATATTTCGGTTGGTACTCCTGAAACCGCCTTCAAAGGTCGACGACTTTACATGTGGACAATGGGCAGAATGGCGTCAGTGCGGCATCTGGAAAGCCCCTACCAAGTGAATGAGTCAGTGATTTATTTGGACAAAATTGGACACGTTAGCAACTATTTTCCCACCAGCTCCTCCTCAAACAATAAATTGTGCAATGATCAAAGGACGATAACGTGAGGTGAGACGAAAAAAAAGATGTTGTGGCAAGGATGCACATTTCGTAAACATGTTTAAAAATTAATAAAGAAAAAAAAGAGTTTCAAGACAGCACATTCTGAACATTCTGCAAATAAACACGAATCAGTCAATCAATCCAACGAATAATACTAAATAAACAAATGCATAAATAAATAAACAAACACAAATATAGATAAGCATTACTTAAGCCTTACAATATCACTTTCGGTAAAGGAGGACATGGACTTATCTATTAATACAATGACAGACTAACCTTTGCAGCAAACAATGTTTAAAGCTTTTATAGCTGACGGCTCTAACAATGCGGTATTTCATGGGCCCACCAAGTTTTCTAAGCCGAAAGGACGATCATCGAGGCGATTCAATGTTGTTTTCAAAGTACATCCGTGCTCTTTAAATGTAGGGCAGCTTTTTCGAATGTGTTCAAGGAGTATGTTACAGATAATAAATATACGAGGTGGGTTCAAGAAGTATGAAACATTTAGTCAGCCGAAATTTATTTTTAATTACGAGGTACAGAACCTCATCCCCTTCAAAGTAGTCTGTATGGTATTGCGCACACTTCTCCCAAGGAGATGGAGACGACGACGAAGTGTCCTGTGTGGAACGCTGCCTTTTTGTCTCTGAGAATTTGAAGCTACTTTGTGGGAGACGCCACTCCCTTAACTACGGCGATGGACGTGGAGTCGCCTGGAGAGGTTCCTGGTCCTTGTACGTCAACAGCGACCGCACCGAGAAAGCGGTCTAGTCGCCCGAGTGACACCTACAGCGAGGACACTGTGATCTACTCAGGAACCAGTGATGAAACCTCGGATGACAGCGACTTCGTACCCGTAGCGAAGCACAAAGCAAAGAGAAGACTCGTCAGGACGTCTCCTTCCTCAAGTAAGGCAACTGTGATCCCGACGCGAAAGCCATCAGACCTCACCATTTTATATATGCCTGTGGCTGCTAGCGACAATCTAAACCGAATCAACCGTCAAGCCACATCTGTATCGCTCGAGGCACTTGTTCCGGGTCAGATCAAAGATATAAGGATCAACGCCCGTAAGAACATCCTCGCTATAGATGTCACAAACCGCAGCGCGCTAGACATTCTGAGCAACGTTAAGGTGCTGGATAGCATCAACGTACGCTGCTATAAACAAGACCATCACGACTCTACGGCCGGCGTTGTGTATGACGTAGATAATTCCATAAGCGATGGTGACCTGCATATACTCATCAAGCCGGCGACAGAGGGAATTGCCATATTGCAAGCCCGTCGCCTGGGAAACTCGAAGTGTGTCAAGTTAACTTTCAAAGGAGACAGCCTACCGTCCCACGTCAAGGTCGGTCACTTCCGACACGTTGTACGGCCTTTTGTGCCAAAGCCGCTTCAGTGCAGGAAATGTCAAAGGATAGGGCACGTTAGTGCGGTTTGCACAAACGCTGCCGTGTGCTCACGGTGCTCTGGGTCGCACAGCTCCGACGCCTGTCGTGCAGAAAACCAAAAGTGCGCCAATTGTCAGGGCTCTCACGATGCAACTTCGAAGAATTGCCCACATGTGAAAAATGAGGCGAAAGTCTTGAGGCAAATGGTCAGGGATGGTTCCTCGCACAGGGAGGCTGCCGCTAAGGTGCGACGTCGACGCTTACGTCGTCGGAGATCTAGGAAACCCACTGCTATTGCTAAGGATGCACCGCGTCCACTGACAGTCCAGAAACTTACGCATACAACTAGCAATAGCAGCAATGAGATTCCTCAGCAGAAAGTCTCCAATATCATTGCCTCAAGCGAGGAGTGGCCGCCATTGCCGCGGCTAGATTCACCAGCGGAGCGACACGATGTAGCACGCTCGCCGAATCATGCTTCACCTTCTGGCAGCAACCAAGACAACGACAAACAAGTTGTCACCATGATAAGGGCCCTTATGAACACGCTACGAGCACTACTGACCGCCATACACACTCCGGCGGCTCGAGGCGCACTTCAAATACTGGATGCCCTGTATCCGGTACTGTCCGGTCTTGAGAAGCACCATGGCTGCTCCTCTACATTCGTTCCATAGAGAAGTCAAGGAAGCGTCTATCTTCCAATGGAATGTCAGAGGCATTAAATCGCGCATTTCGGACTTTCGTCCGTTTGTTTTTAAGAACAAATTTCCAATAATTGTCCTTTGTGAACCAAACGTTGAGAGCGCCATCCGCCTATCAGGATATGAAGCTTTCATGTCTGCCACCTGTACCGACCGCAGCAAAGTCATCGTTTATATCAGATGTGATTTCACACATGTTTTACACCCAGTGGCACCTGATGACGACAATCAGTATGTGTGTTTGACTATAAAATGCAAGAACGTCGCACTCACGCTCATAGGTGCCTACATTTCATCTTCGAGTCGATTTGACAGCGCAAGGCTAAGTACAATTTTAACAGCGACACCTGGACCATGGGTTATTACCGGCGACTTCAATGCGCATCATCCGCTATGGGGAAGCTTAAAGATGGACTGTCGAGGAAGACGTGTGCTATCCTTCGCGTCGGATCATGAGCTCTGCTGCCTAAATGATGGCAGTCCCACCTTTCTGCGGGGATTGACATACAGCAGCTGCCTGGACTTGACTTTTGTTTCAAGATGCCTCAGTGCCAGTGTGAAATGGTTCACGGACAACGAAACGCATGGTAGTGACCACGTCCCAACATATGTTAAAATCGACGGCATACGCAAGTCACACTCTACTACAGTTCTTCATCACATCGACTGGCCTAAATACACGTTGCTCATGGAGAAGAATAGCCAAGAGATCCAGGATTGTCTGCCTGGCAACATCGAGAAGCTAATTAACGCCGCTGCTCAAGAAGCCACAAGATCTTTTAGGCCTATTCCTAAATTTTCTGAATTCGAAGCAGAATTGGAGCGGCTTCGAGCAATCCGCCGTCGCGCGGAAAGAAGGTACAGGCGCACCAAGTCCATCTACGACCTAAGGGAGGCGAGACGCATACAGAAGAAGATCCAGCGTCGGATCAACTCCCTGCAGTCTCTAAGATGGAAAACCTTCTGTGATACCCTTGACCCGCATAAACCCCTCTCACATATTTGGAGAACAGTGCGTGGTCTTCGAACATCACCGCAACAACGCCACCCCTTCAAATGCCTGGCTCTCTATCAAGGTCGCAGAGAGATCGACGTAGCGGAGGACTTCTGTTTCAAGGTTGCTGGTCTACCGCCATCGTTCGCTACACGTGATCCCCGTGATGTTCCAATCTCGCGAGATTCTCGTATGGACAATTTGTTTTCCATCGAGGAGTTGCAGGCGGCGTTGGCAGCGTGCAGACGTTCCTCATCGCCTGGGCCTGACGGGGTGACATACACAGCTCTTGGAAACCTCGGTCACACAGCCCGGCATGCACTTCTAGACGTGTACAATAATTCATGGCGTGAAGGAGAAGTTCCAGCTGCATGGAAGTCTAGCCGCCTTGTGCCTTTGCTCAAGCCAGGTAAATCACCCCTAGACGTGGCGTCTTATCGTCCCATTGCTCTGGCCAGTTGTCTGGGAAAGGTGATGGAGAGGATGGTGCTGACGCGTCTAGAGTGGTATCTAGAACATTACAAGTTATATCCTGACGCTATGGCAGGCTTTCGACGCGGACGCTCTTCTATAGACAACGTCATAGATCTTGTCTCGTCTGTTCAGCACGAAAAAAGCCTCAGGAGACTGTCAGCGGCGATGTTCCTGGATGTTAAAGGCGCATATGACAACGTAACCCATCAAGCCATCCTGGACGCCTTGGGTGATGTCGGCCTCGGCGGCCTTGTATTTCGGTGGATATCCAGCTTCTTGAAGGACAGGTCATTCTTTGTACAAACAGAGGACGGTGCGTCATCACAACGCAACACCTACCGAGGCGTACCACAAGGCGGAGTCTTGAGCCCCACTCTATTTAACCTGGTGCTCATCGACCTGGTTCATACCCTTCCGGAATCCGTCCATGTGTCGATCTATGCAGACGATATATGCATTTGGTCATCAGGAGCGACGCGTCCTCAGGTGCGCGCCAGACTTCAAAAAGCGGCCACAATAACATCAGGTTATCTTCGAGCACGAGGTCTGGAGCTGTCCTGCGAGAAGTGCTCTATAGTCGCTTTCACGCGTAAAGCAATGAAACCGTACGTTATCAGAATTAATGGACAGCCAATTGCCTACGAGAAGACGCACCGCTTTCTAGGAGTGATAATCGATCGAGACCTCTCCTGGAGTACTCATATCTCCTACCTAAAAAGGAAATTAGTCATGATAACCCACTTGCTCAGATTTCTTGCGGGAAAGTCATGGGGTGCGTCTGTGAGTGCGATGCTCCAACTCTATAACGCACTGTTCCTTGGTCTCCTGCGCTATAGCTTACCTGTACTGGGTGGGACCGGCAAGACCAACCTCCGTGCCCTCCAATCTGTACAAGCTCAAGCTCTGCGAATTTGCCTTGGTCTTCCCAGATGTGCGTCCACGGCAGCAACAATAGCCATCGCGCATGACCACCCCATCAACACGTATCTTCAAGTCGACACCTTAAGGATGCATATCAGGCACTTCGCCCGACTTCCATCGCATCATCTCGCCTCCCTTCCTGCCGCTCGACCTCGTTCTGCGTTTAGCAAGATTATTGCCGCCAACCATGGAACTTTACCGTCGAACTTCACGCCTGCAGCACGACCATCTCAACCGCTGTGGTGCCTCCATCCACTCCAGGCTCTTCTTGTTATTCCCGGTATCAAAAGGAAAACGGAGATGTCAACTTTCGCCCTCAAACAAACCGTGCTTTCAGTGCTACATGAACAGCACAGAGGACGCATCAACGTTTACACAGACGGTTCTGTATCCTCTAATAGTTCAGCTGGAGCAGTGGTGATTCCCGCAGAGTGCGTCACACTCAAGTTCAAGACATCTCACATTACATCATCGACGGCTGCAGAACTCGCAGCTATCCGTGCTGCTCTGGAGTTTATTGTTCACAAATCATCACATTCATGGTCCATCTTATGTGACTCAAAGGCAGCTCTTCAGTGTCTGATGTCCCCTTTCAACCATGGACCAAATGAGCAACTAGTCGCAGACATCCGACTACTCCACCATCACGCAATCAACAAGGGACACAACATCATCTACCAGTGGATACCGGGTCACTGTGGAATTTCAGGAAATGACAGTGCGGATGACGCTGCCCTGTCGGCTCATGATGGTGCCCAGATTACACCCATACCGCTGTCAAGAACAGATGCAGCCACAAGTCTTCGCTCCCTCGCCCGCGAGCTTACACAGAATCTGTGGAACACCAGTGAATTCACGAACGCACGTCTCCACAAATTGGATCCACGTCTGCAACTCCGCCTACCACCAGGGTTGCCACGAGCGGAAGCAACACTTTTGTGCCGCCTGTGGCTCGGCGTGGCATTCACAAACTCCTATTCATTCCGCATTGGAATGGCCGACAGCCCTACTTGTGACACCTGCGGCTGCGAGGAGACGATTGAACACCTCCTTTGTGACTGTCCCCGTTACGCAGTGCGAAGAAAAGTGCTCGTGACCGCTCTCGCAAAACTGGACAATCGCACCTTTACTGAGGAAAAAGCTCTAGGACACTGGTCCAGACGGACTTCGGCACTCAAGGCCTTAAGGGCTTTGTTGAAGTTTTTAAGGACATGTGAATTGTGCGACCGCCTCTGAACGTTGTAGCGCGTAGTTTCGCGTTACTGTGTCAATTTTCTTTTTTTATTATTTTCTTTTCCTCTTCTTCTTCTTTCTCCTTTTATTCCCTTTACCCCTTTCCCCAGCACAGGGTAGCCAGCCGGTACCTACACTGGCTAACCTCCCTGTCTTTCCTCTCCTTTGTCTCCTCCTCCTCTCCCAAGGATCCCTCTATTGCTAGAATCGCTTCTGGAACGCGTCTTTTGGAATGCTGACCAGCCAGGCTGTTGTATTGCGCATGATGTCTTCTCTTAACTCAAATCGTGTTCCTTTCAGCGGAATTTTCAGATTCGGAAGCAGCCAAATGTCCCTAGAGCCATGTCGGAGGAGTAGGGCGCCTGAACAACAGCAGGAATGTTGCGTTTGGCGAAGACAGTCTGAATCAGATGCGCCGAATGGACAGGGGCGTTATTATCATGTAGCTGCCAAATTATTGCTTCCCACAGATCTGGTCGTTTGCGCCGTACAGCATCAGGAAGGCAGCGAATGACCTCCTGGTAGCTTTCCTTTCAGATGGTTTGGCCTTATGGTGCGTACTCCAGATGTACTACCGTACAGGAGTCGACGAAAACGGTCAACACGACCTTGACATTGCTGTGGACCTGCCGTTGCTTTTTTTTGGCCTCGGGGATGTCGGATGTTTCCACTGTGATGACAGCACCTTCATGGCTGGGTAGTACCTATAAAGCCCACGCCTCATCGCCTGTGATCACGGTATTCAGAAAGTTGGGGTCACTAGGTTGTTCAGCAAGTCCTGTGGGATTACCAGACAGTTACTTCTGCTCTATTGTTGGCAGTCTCGGTACGAATTTTGCGGACACACTCCTTATGCCTAAATCTTCGGTCAAAATTAAATATCCTGATCCAATGCTTGGACCTAACTCGCTCACAAGGTCTCGGACTGAAGTGTGACAATCCTCCATCACCAAAGTCACCACTTGCTCAATGACATTCTCATTTCGGCTTGTTGAGGGTCTGCCTGAACGCGGTTCGCTGCCCACTGATGCGCCGCCATTTTTCAAGCGGCTATTGGGCTCCTTTATGCGTGAGGTGCTTATGGTATCGTGCCGGAAAGAATATTAAATCTTGCGAATGGTTTCTACTTGGGTATCGCCAAGCTTTTGGCAATGTTTGTTGCAATATCGCTGCTCATGTTGTTCCGTCATTTTACAGCTTACTGGAATACGACAAGCGCTCACTACACGTCCTCTCTCACAGGTCGGTTGCGCGCAACTGACGCGTTCTGCATGCAGAAAAAGATTCACGCATTCGCGTGAAGGACCCATCCACATTTCCACCGAAGAAAGCCTCCCGCACTGCATTGGTTTAAGTAGGAAAGAAGAAGGGTCGAAACATTTTGAACGGACCTCGTATAACTACCACAAAAAAAAAACACGCAAAGGAAAAAAAGAAAGAGAACGACGACACCATAAGTGCGGACACTGCCAACGACGTTCTATGCGCTTCTCACAGAGCCTGTTTGCAGGAAGACGAGTCTGGATTTATTGGGCCATGTGTAGGTAAGATAATAAGTGTTTTGGTGACCTATTATTAGCACCGGTGGACATCAGTTGACCCATGCGTAAATATTAAAACTGTTAATGAACCATTTTATTACGTAATAGGCACAGTTTAGGCAATTTTTCGCTATGCGGTCTTGCTGCTGAGCTCTGTTGCGTCATGTTATCAATTCCCGATGGCAGTGGAATACGGAAAGACTGGTATACCCTGGTTTTGGTGCATGGTCAAAGAGCCACAGGTGTCCGAAATGTACATGAATCTCTCCACCAAGGCGTCATTGACAGCCTGTATATTTAGTTGTGACGTTAAACCTCATAATTGAATTCCTAGCGTTAACTATTTCAGTGCACGGATTGCAATGGGGGATTTGAAGTATTCACAACATGTCCACTTAGCAGGAAGCATTCGTTCGAAGCAAACATGCAGCAAGCACCTTAGAAATATGCTAGTGTTGCACGTATACTTTGGTCCCACAGCGGGCAAGGAAGCCCTTGCAGGAAAAGAGGAAGTAGAAGGCAAATGTATTTCTGTACAAGATTCGAGAGGGATGGTGTTACTCACAGGGTTCCTAAATGGTCATGCCTGCATCATTGACCTGTCTGCGCTTTCGCAATCGCAATATTTTCGCTCATCAAATTAAATGAAACAACTTGGAAATATCATATAATTAATTAGTTGGTGAGTGTTCTTCCGCAAGCTTGCTAATGAGCGTGACTGATAATAATACGTTAACAGAGAGAACGATAATGTTTGCACCGCACGCAAGAAAAGTGCGTATTCTCTTCTGGAATCAGGAGCTAAAGGCGATGTTTACAGCGGACGCATGACCACATCTAGAACTAGACACATACATCGGCGCACCTTTTGTTTCTTTCTGCAGCAGTTGTGTCTCCTCCTTAGGCAATATCCAGGCAAGTTGTGTTTAATTAAGCATGCTTTACGGAAAGAATACTTGACATATATTCATTCGAAAATATTGCAAGTTGGAGCTTATCGTTTCATGCAGTACCTGTTACCACTGGTCCGTATCAGTATAAGCTGGTATGATTGAATTTTTACATATTCACCGTGCATTTTTGTGGCATAAACTGACAAAGCAGTTGCGGTATGCGGTATTGACGCTGCGACCCCCCCCCCCCCCCCCGAGCATTAGTGTCTGATTAAACAGTTTGTCCGTGCCTGTTATAGTCGGCGTCGCAAATTTTATGAAGGCGTTCTGAGCATTCTCTTGACGAGCTTTGAGGCAGAAACTGACATACTTCTTAAGACTTGTGCATCCGGTCTTGGTGAACACGCTCAGAGATTCCACGCTGAGCAGCCAGCGATTTGGAGTCATTGAGAGCATACCGACTACTTCTCCCTTGATTCGCGCGAAGTTGCGATAAATCCCACCATGACTTAGCATACCGTCCACCATACAACAGAAATAGACAGTACCAGCTCACCTGTTTTGACATGCGGTTAAGCTATGACCGAAGTTTTGTTTTCGTCTCATCACACTTTTTTTTCTTCAACATGTCCACATGCAGTATGCACTGCGAGCCAGTTCTAACTCACTCAAAGAAATTCTCGTCTACACGACGTACATGTCATCTTCTTCACCTTGGAGACAAACGACGAACAACGATGTTCACGCCTAGCACTCGCTGTTCACCGTGAAATTACGTCAGCTCCGGTGGGGCTTTAGTATAGTGACATGAACGACTACACGCACGTCTGAGGCCCCACAGCTACCTCGTGAAACTTTTTGTAGTATTCAGGGTCTCGACAACAGAAACATGGTGTCTCGAAATTTTGGGAACCTCACCTGGCAAACTTAACGGATCGTCCTAAGTGGAGTACTTACTACGACTTCCGCGTGTTATTAAGTCTACTCGTACGAGCCTTTCGCGTCAAAATAAAGGCGTCGAACTACATACTTTATTTGGAGTTGCTTCACGGCTCACAGCCAACTAAACATAGGTCAGAGAACTCAAATATTATTGTTATTGCGGTCACAAAACGCCGGATTTCTTTTTGTAGCTGCGTGAACTGCTGCTACTACATGATAAATAAATAATAAAACTGAAGTCAATCACGTTGGCAACAAAAAAAAAAAGCGATCAGCAATATTTGTTATTTAGTCCTTAGCAATAGTGTTGCTGCACTGCGAACAAACATTACCAGAAGTATAAATTTTCGACTTTCGTATTAGAAGACGACATATTTTTTGGTGTGTGTGAAACTTGTTCAGCGCTCACACACACAAAGAAAAAAAAAAGAAAACAGAAAACTTGGGACAACAAAAAAGGAAGTGCACAGGGCACGCACTGTTCTGTTGACCTTAGTCTGCTTTCCATGGTTTCTCGTGAGCACTGCAGTAATCACAAAATGAATACGTACCTACTTGGTGAGTTTTCCATCCTACTGCGGTTAATTTTTTTTTGTTCTTGTTGCTTCACGGATTGTTAAATGCGCATTTTGGGCAAACAGTTTTTCGTACGCAGTGACACAAAAAAAGTTTTGTTTATTGCTGTTAAGGGCGTTATTGTACGTATTGATTACATGTAACTGTTACAGCGATAACTTAAGCTATCGCTATACGTGCAATGAGGCGAACGAACACTGCCATAAAAAAGTATCGATAATGCTGTCCTGTCTTGTGCAGAAGCAAGAGGAGCAGGCATAATCTAAACAGTCATAATGAACACATGCTGTTGCGCATTCTCATTATTCACAAGCCCCCTGTCATGTTTGTGCACCATGCCTCCCTACCAACTTCAAGCTGCCTCTTTGTCTCTCCGTATATATAGACTCGCGGGTACTATTCCAACCATATGACAAGAAACAACAACAAAAATTCCGGCAGAACCCCTTCCCCACAATGACTTTCGACGTTGACGCGACTAGCATTCAAGCGGAATCTTGGCCTGAGGTAGTTGGTCGTTCATATCCAAGGAAATTTATGGCACAAACTAGACGACGACGCAGAACACCACCCAGCATCACTTACATAGCGCTTCATGTGTGTTCTATGTCTTCACCTAGTTTCCTTCGTAACTTTCTTTGGGCGTTGTAGCGCAAATAGTATTGCTGAAGACACCTTTACTTAAAATCTATAGGGGGGGGGGGGGGGTGACTAAGATAAGAATGGTTATTGCATTAATATACGCATGCACTACAGCTCCACTACAGACTTCGTACACCACAAACAGAACTTCATTAGATGTGGCCTCCCAACCGCTGCCAGTTTTGTCCTATTGGCGCAGTGGTACTATACTGTATATAGCTTTCAGCTTATGTGGCTTCGAATGAACTATGCGCGATCGTATGGGTGTCTATTTCAGACGTAGAACTTTTAATACGTTGTCGCGTAGAAAAGCGCTCGTTCTCACATTTCTCAGTTGGACATGCACCTGTGGAGTGCACTCGCAGCAGGTCAGTAAATGTTAAAAAGAAAGATACCATTAATACCTCCCTCCCGCGGGCATCCGTGGGGCGGCCGCTAATGCATCGCGTTTCTGCTGTGCTTGGCGAACCCGTGGGACGCGAGTTCCATTCCCGCCTGCACCGCAGAAATTTCAAAGGATGTCACCGTTTTTGAATTGAGGGCCGGGGAAAACGGTTAGACACAGACCGTTAAGTGTAGCAAGTATCCTGATATTGCTGATCACGTAAAAAAAAATAATAAATTTTCAACTCGATGACTTTTATCACTATTACCTCCTTATTTTTCTCTGAAAAGATGTTGCACAGACGGGATGGTCTGACAAATACCCATAGGTATACTGCGTATGTGAAGATTTTCCCCAGGCCGATTCGCGAGTTTGTTGAACCGCAGTCAGTTTTATAAAACACAGGCAGTCGTGAGGGAAATAAGTTTCCTTTACATATATGTAGATGCTCTAAAAATGCCACCTAAAGTCCAATGCATCGTCGTAAAGCAGTCAGCGTGGCTCCCGAGGGGACCGGCAAACATTTGAGCGACGCTGCACGTGACCTTTTGCACCTGCAGGGCTCCGGCCGCGTGTGGGCAATCGGGAGCCCGCCAAGGCGCGCACCGCGATACATGCACAGAGCCGTCCAGCCTCCCGACCGCTCCCGCGACGGGTTGGGACGGCAGAGGCGGGCTGACTGCGCGCTGCTGCCCTAGTGCCCGCGGCGGCGGCGCGCAGCCTCGGCGGGCCCGAGCCAGACGGCGCTCGGAGTGCGACCAGCGGCCGGCGCCCCTCCTCCCGCGGCCCGAGCGTCAGGCGCTCTCAGTGGCACCGCTGCCATCGGAACTGACGAGTGCGTGGTCGCCGACGCCTCCGGATCGCGGCTTCGTCGGGATCGCCTCCTCCGAACGTGAGCCCGTCTCCTTTTTCGCCGGCTCCTGAGCGAGCGGCGCCCGGCGGGACGCACTGCGCGGGACGCCCGGCGTCCCGTAGCACGCTTGCCGCCGCGGTCGCTGGCTCGGGACCGTTCATTCTCAGTGACCGCTGCCTTTTCGTGCGCATGCTGCGCGCAATGCTGCGTGACTGTCACATATGCTCGCGTGGGAACACACAGCACCGCTCGCAATAATCAGTCGTGGCAGTCCGCGTGCGTGGACTGAGCAAGTGTCGGCGGCGCGCGCGTAATGCTTGTTAGTTTTCAACGTCTTCCTAACAAGAAATATAGAACGCTGCATCCATTCGAAAGAGCGTGGAATACATCGAGCGACTATTCGTTTCTGTAGTTCTGCAACAGTTTGTGGCAAGCTATATGTGTCAGTGTGCTAGCTAAAACTGCGAACATGCAAAGTGTCTGCCTGCAATTTTCCTATGTCGCAGATGCGGCACTGTCGTTATTGGTGGAGCTACCGTTTAATAAATCTCGTTCAGACACGCCTGTCGTGTCACACCGTTCAGAGGTCCACAAGTGTCGACAGCTAATTATTGGTGAGTGAGAGGTAGAATTCCTTTTTTTTTTAACCGCTAAAGAAAATGACTAGCAAAGCGGCCAAGTGAAGTCGGACATGAGCATATTATTTCATATATACGATGACAGAAGAACGACGTCCCAGCTATTATATATATATATATATATATATATATATATATATATATATATATATATATATATATATATATATATATATATATATATAAAGGTACGCCAGCGTACCTTTATATATATAAAGCTGGTATTTTCGGAGTAACCTGCAAACACGATTCTCGATTGCTTGCACATATCGAGTTTGACACCACCTTGAAAGTTTGTCGAAACCTAATACAAGCGTCGACAAGAGAGATCCAAGCAGTCTTATCACGTTAATAAATCAGAATTAGGAGTCACTTAGGGTTTACTGTATAGTGTAGTGCTGCCGATGATGCAGCTTCCGTAGCATCTAATAATTTTTTTGCTTTCGTAGAATGGCCCCGCAATAGGGGCCCTAATGCTGTTGAGTGGTGTTCTAGAAAATATTTCGCGACCACCCTTGGGAGTCCCAACTGGTAGATGCAGTAAAAATCAAACATAGACACGGGATGTGCCAGAGCAATGCGGTAAAGATCGGGAATTTCGTGGAAATGCTGTACCGATTCGGCAGCTTTGAGGTCGCAGCACGCATGGTTGACGATCCCGAAACAACGCTCCGAACATTCTCTCACGCGTTCTACCCTTGAAATTATCGCTCGTGAAGTTTTAACCTTTCGACAACGCTAGATCTTTCAGAATTCAGAAATATGAATTGAAAGTTGTTCCTATTTTTACTGGGCCCTTACTTAGACCGGGATGCAGTGTTCTACCAATAATTTTCATCGTCGTCGTACAAAATCGCGATCCCTCCTCACGAATTATTTTTCTTTCTTTTAAGTGATAGATCCTAGCCCACCTATGTGCGCCTTAATTCTCTGACAACTGTTGAGCCTCCAGTTCGTATACCTCGGAATGTACATTCACATTAGGGATGCGTGGTTCTGTGAGCGCTTAATTATCAACCGTTCCTGTTATCCACCTTCCCACCCTACTCCAGCGATAAGAAAAACCCAGCAAGAAAAGCGCACATCTAAGCAGATATTTGCCGACCATGTCGTGTGCTTTCAGCTTCACACCTACTCTGTCTCGATGGTTTGACCTCGGCATTTAGCTTTGGAAGAAAAGTAATTATGTTTTGCCGTCACCAAATACGCCATCTCAGGTATACCCGTTTTCACAATATCCATCCATCAGCAGGGGTTTGATTGTTTTACATGGCTTCTATCTAATATGGCAAGCGCTAGTTTTCTAATGGTCGTCCAAACTGCTTCACAATTTGTGGCTGTTGCCTACGCGACATTTGTGGTCACTGCGCAGGGCATGAGAACTATGGAAATCAGCCTCGAAATAACATGCGTGAAGGCATTCTACGAGACTTAATAATGGACATGAGGTGTTCTTTTTGACCGCGAAGCGGTATGTAGATTTTCGGCACCATGAAGATATATATATATATATATATATATATATATAGATAGATATCTTAGTGCTCGATTGCGCTTGTAAGCCCACTTATTTGTAATCATTTATGTTGTGAACTCATGTAAACATGAGCGTTAAACAAAATATGCAGTGCAAGAACAAATGCTTCACAATATTCGTATGGGAAACAACATATTCATTCACTGCTATGGTTTATATTATTATTTTAATTACATCAATTGAAGCACTCATGGGAGCGCGCTTTAATGTGAAAGAATGAACACTGCTTGAAATTATGGCGCGCATAACGCGATATGCTTATGACATTATATATATATATATATTTATTTAAAGAAGTACTGTCACTTATCAAGAGCTGTAGCCATTGTGCCCCTTAGACCAGCTTGACAATTATCCACTTCACATTCTAAGTAGAGCGCAAGCATTCGCGAAATGAATCCATACTTGAAGAAAGAGTTGTACCATAATAAATCAATTAAAAGGTACAGTACTCGGGCACGAATTGATGCACCATACATGTGCAAAATTCCTAGGTGTGATTTTATTCATTTACCTATGTTTATTTATACATACTGCAACCCGTTATGACAATGGGTAGAGTAGGTGTGCAAGAAGTGACAGCGGTGTCTACGGACAGGAGCATATATATACAACAAAAATGCAAAAAAAGAACTGTACATTACCTATCGCATCTAAAAGCTGAGAGAAAGGTAATAATAGGGATTCAGCAGGCAACAAACTCCAACGTTCAATCATGCGGGGAAAAATGCTGTTTTCTGAAAGTGTTAGTGGAAGTGTTTGAGGCGCGGGAACCTCTAGTTGATGTTTGGTGAGCAGGTAATAAAAGGGAGGGATCGGAGAGGGGACAAAAGGAGTTCCTGAACGAGTACAGAATCTTCAAAGCTCCTATGTGCCGCCGTTCTGAAAGAAGCTGGGGGTTTAGTTCCCGAAGAGGAGCTGTAGGTGAAAAATCTCTTGTCAAGGTGATGGAAAATAAAACGAACAGCTTTCTCTGAACTGACTCAATTGAATTAATTTCGTATTGTTTATGCGGGTAGCAAATGGAGGATGCATATTCTAGTATTGGACGAATCAAGTGTTTTGTATGCCACTACTTTAGTGTGCCTCAGGACAACAAACATGGTGAGGCAAACATAAGCAGTTTTTTTAAAGCTTTACAGCTGATGTAATCTACTTGTATATGTTTGGACGTGATTTGATTTCAAGCGTCGGGTAGGAAAGCCGGAGCAGTGAGTTACATAAGGTCGCACGTTTGGCTTGTTGGCATGACTTAGGCGTAACGCAGCCGACACTGAAAGGACATAACGCTGACACATAACCACGGAACCACGTCATGCATGCGTGTGTAGCTATTGTATGCAGGGTTTTGTGTCGATATTGTCACGTGGTAGTGACGGCGAAGAAAGCAGCAATACGGTGGAATACAAAACTAGCTTTTATTGGGCGAACCTGTGCCCACAAAATCAGGCTACACTTATAGCACAACGATAGCGCCGAACACGGTCGGCGATCGTCGGAAATCTGATCAGCGGGTCAAGCGCGTCGGCTTTTAAAGAACAGTCGTCGAATGTTCCAGACTAATCGTTCGGACCCGCGTGCCTCCCACAAAGTTCTACACCATTCGTGTCAGGTGGTGAAGTCAGATAACATAAGGTTCGGCGACAACAGACAGCGGATAGAAGCATCGATAACTTTCCAGAAACTTGGGATACATGCAGGCGCGTCCCACGCTGTGCGATTACATTTGCTAGGCGGCGAAACGTGGTCGCACGATAAAGATAAGTACACGTGTCAATATTATGTGCGCTGCGCCTAAGGCCATCCAAGTGACATACAATTCTAGCGGTGGTATACGTACCAGAAAAAGAAAATGGTTCCCTCACGGCGTAGTAACAGTGCACGCACACACTAACGAACAAGCATGATATTAATACGTCGTTAATGCAGTCTGCAGTTCCTACTCACGGAATAATTTCTGAAATTGTACTTATACCGAAGTCAATTAAACCCTTAAACGTCTGAAATTTTCGTTCCATTTCACTAACCTGAATTCACTGCAGAATGTTAGAACATGTGATCTGTCGGCATATTAAGCAATATCTAGAAGGAAGCAGCTTGCTGTCTGAAGCTGAGCGTGGTTTTATTGAAGGCTTTGCCGACGATCACTAAGTTTATCACGGAATATTAGGACTTCGCGGTTGTACTCATTAACAGAGAACAAATAGACGCAATATTCTTAGACTTAACCAATGCCTTCGATTAAGTGCCTCTTCATAAACTTTTGCATAACCTTTACGCAATTGGAATAAATATTAAACGCGTACATGTTGTCAGGGCCTGCCTCGAAAACCGTGATGAGTACGTTAAAGTGAGCAATCGTGCTTCTGATACGCTTCCTTTCATGTCAGGTGAACCCCAGGGGTCCATCATGGGACCCATTTTGTTCATAATATATGTCAATGACGTGGCCAATGTAGTTTATTACGATGTCAAAATAAAGCTCTTTTTGGACAATCGCGCGCTGTACACAATATTTAAGCCACAAGCTGATCAAGTTAGACTCCGCAATAATCTTGATAAGCTTTGCGGATGGTATGAAGGGTGGGGAATGAGCTTATAGATTGTTAAATGCTCTGTTATAAAGATAAGCAACAGGAAGACACTCTTACACTTTTCCTCTTCTATTGGCGACAATGCACTACATAATATTTCTGCCTATATGTACATCGGGGCAACATAAAGGAACAAATGAGCAGGAACGAGCTCATCGAAAACTTTTGCGCGAGCGCATTAGAACTGAATGGGCCTTCGTCACAAATGTTTAGGAGCCCCTACATACGTGACGCTTAAAGTGTATAATACGTTTCTCAGACCTCGTCTTGAATATCTGCCCACCGAAGAAAAAGTAATTCTATATTTGAATGACTACAGCGAAGATTCATATTCAATTGCTACAAAACGACAATTAGTGCGTCGCAGATGCTGACCACTCTTAATCTTGAATCGCTGCAATCGAACCAAAGCTAGACTAAAACTCTTGTATTTAATATACAATGACAATTCAATATTAAGAAATCGCGTTATCTGTGTCCCGTTTCTCCGCGAACACTTGTCGAAACCACGGAAGAATGATACAGCAACTAGCGCCTCAACCAATTTACGTACACGCTACACATATTCGGTCTCTGCGAAGACTGTAAAATAGCGGAAGGAATTGCTTAAGAGCAGTGTTGAAAGCAGACATAGCGGCATATTTGTTAAATCGTAGGATTATATATCTTTACAATGCTGTTTTGTAGCGTTTGTGTTCTTTGTTCCTCAATATAAAAATTTACAAGTTCTCTATATGTTCACTCCTGCTTAGACTCAAGTGAGTGTGCTGTATTCACAAAAAATAATAATAAATAAATAAATAAATAAATAAATAAATAAATAAATAAATAAACAGTCCCAATGTTTTTGATGACTCCTCCACCTTCCATAAAATACTAGTGCAATAAAATTACTAAGATACACTTCGCATCTAGCGATACGTACATATGGTTGATCGACTTTTCACCCTCAACCGCAAACTTTTCGGAGCATGATAGCCAAGAAAAAAAAAAGCATTTTTGCCGCAGCCAATGAAGCCGCCTTCGTATACAGGGGCAAAGTGGACACTTCTCCGTAAAACCTCCACATTGCGGTAAAAAATCTTATATTGAGTGGCGAAATCGCAATAAAATTTACCCTTTTGGTGCATCTCGCTCACCCAAATATATTGCAGTCGGGGAAAACAAACGCAGCTTTTCTCTGCTGTGGCAAATGGTTCAATGTGCAGTAAAATTCCAAAGGCAGTTCGATGGCATCCGTTAACTTCATGTGAAGCTGGATTGAAACTGCGGTGTTGTCAAATTCTGAAGCGGAGCCTGGCGAGCGGAACAAAGGCTTGCCCGTGCAACCGTGACAGCCAACATAGGGCTCTCCTTCGTGGCGCTTATTTTTTACCTGTCAAACAAGCCAAACGCCACTGCGCCGACAACTTAAAAGCTCCACGAATAAATTTAAGGTCAACTGCATACAAAGTACTTCAACTTGGCCAAGAGCGTCAAGCGCCAATGGCACGGGCGAAAGAACACCGTGCGCATTCGGGTCATTCGCAAATGCTACTACCCTGTCTCGGTCGTTTGTTGGCGCTGCTTTTGATGTCGCTGAGCACGTAGAATGAGTAGTTTGCTCCACTGCGGCTTTGCAGGTTTCCAGTGTGGTCGAATGGTCAGTTACGCCTGGTGCTTGTTATACGTGCGCGGAACGTTGTTACCGCCAGTGTAGATCAGACTCGCTAGCGCCACGATATGCGGCAGCGTAATAGCGGCATGGTCATCACGGCGAGCGCGCATCGCAAGAAGCATGTTGCTAAATCTTCAGTTCACTGTACGGCATCCCATACAGTACTGCGGACAACGGTGTACAATATGCAATACAAAAATGCACGAGAATGAAACCGAGGAAAAAGTTTTTTTGCAGCATTGCGGAACCGCGCTAGGCGTGAGATGAGCGGCTCAATAGCGCGCTTGTCTGCGAGCGCGTAATCCGGCAGATCGTTTCGTATTTTTGTCCCAGTTTGCTGCCTTTTTATTTTATTTTCGGCCATGAGAATTTGTTTTTCTTTTGATTCACGGTGTTTATAGAAACACTGTGGCTATGAGAGAAGCGGTTGTTGAGGTCTCCGGGTTAACTACGACCACCTGGGATTCTTTTTAACGTGGAGTCGAAACCCGGTGCACGCGCATTTTTTTTTGCATTTAGCCCACACTGGTCGGTTCATACGGCTTCTTAATGAAAGACTCGGGCTTTAGCTGAAAAATTGCATTTATAAAGTGATTTGCTATTCACCCGAATCTTTCAATTGAAAGCCAAACTTGTCGGCGAGGATGGGCGCGCTGTGTGTATGTAAAGGCCACTGATCTTGAATTCCTTTGAATAACAATAGTTTTCGCTTGTGTATGTGATGATGAAATGCAGAGGGTGTGTTTCAGACCGCAATGTAAAAGCACCAGTCTATCTGTGAAGAGAAGCGAGCTACCTTGTCTTTCTTTTTGCATTTTTCATTCATTGTTCATTAGGCCGCGATCGGCTGGCAACGATACGACCAGGGTTTGGGGCTGCTTGTATGCGTTGTAGTTGTTAGATTGATAGAGTTTGAGTGAGCGTGTTGCATGATTCCCAGTAGGCTCACTGATTAGCCCGGTGGTATAGTTTGTTTATTTGCACAATTCGGTGCTCCAAAGAAGTGGCCGCTAAAGAGTTTCAACAGCATCTTGCGATTGGAAAGGAGACGCAGCGCGCGTTTTAAGTAAGTGTTAACCGCGCGCTTACTGTGCTCCAAGGTGCCTTCTGATACATTATTGTGGTATTTATATCCATGTGCTTACTATTTTAAGGGCACAGTTAATTGTGCACCTTGTAATTTCCTCACCAGCATCATGCACACTCACGTGCGAGAAGGCAAAATACACAGTAACTAGTTATTTCGTTTTTAAATGAAGCCAATTATTCTCGCGTCAACCGAAATCGTCTGAGCCTAACATGGGTGCCAGCGCTACAGTATTTGAAGATTATTAGCAAATACTGCGCAGTGTTCGGAAACTCACCTGAACGTTATTCACTTCTTATTCCTATTCACTTCGGTGCTGGCGCTATTCATACCACATTCAGTTCGGTTTTAAAAGCAGCTGTAATACCATTGACACATTTCAGCAAAACAATGCATATCTATATAGGTATGCGTGCTGCGATCAAAAAGTGTTAGGCAATGCACAGCAGATTGTCGGCTCCTTCGCATGTTTTTATAAAGATCTTTGCATTCTTTAATGTCAATATCAGCACAAATATGCCGACAAGTCGACGTATACGATAAAGTTATATACATGTTTTATGTTCTACAAGCATTGCGTATGAAGACGGAATTGGCTCTAATACATATTTGGTTAAGTAACCTGATTTGTACCTTTATTGAAAATGCATTAAATATACCCGTGTGTATGAGGTAGTTGAGATGGTGCTCGAAAACAGCACAACAAAGTGTAGGCACGCGCTAATTTCATTTCCATATTCCAGATTTTGCGAAACCTCGTTGCCAGAGTAACGCTTAATTTCACTGAAGTGCGCAAGATACACACTTTTGATCTCTGTCAGGGTGGCCAGTTTTTTTTAACAAGCAGATTTGGCTTTGTCATTTTACTGAGTCGCTTGTTGAATCCCCCCAATTGCTCATTCTAATGTCGTCAGACTGAATAACTCACGGTTGTTGGGATTTCATTTGCTTGCGCCTGTTCATATTATTTTATTTCGAAAAAAGTTATTTTCAGAAATGTTAATTCAATGCTAATTTAACAGATGGTAATTAAGGGCACAAAGTCCGCTTCATGAATTCTTTTTTTTGTTTGTAGCTTCTTGAGGCAGTCAGGAACTACATACAAATGTGAATGTAAACCTCTCGACTTTCTAAAGTTACCACTAATAACTGATGGTGGTAAGTCTCTCAGAATTTATCAGCCCGCTTTTGAACAAAAAATGAGTGGCCTTTCGATTTGACATATTTATGAGCGGATATCTTTGACACATACCACATTAAGGTGTGCAACTGCTGACGCATTTTTTTTTTTTCTGTTTCCGGGTAATCTTTTTGAGTTCGCCGTGCCGCGCGTTGTTTAGGTTTGTTTTGCGATGGAAGTGAACTGGTTGGGCCAGGCCTTATAGGGCATCTGGGATGTGTACACAGTCCTTCTTCACAATTTTTTTAGAAAAACGAGCACTGATTCATATGCTCCTCTTTCTCAGCAAAAGTCGACACCGCTGCCGCAACATCCGCGCCTCACAGGAAATTCTGGACGAGGAATGCCTCCGAGCTTTGCACGCAACAAAGTGTCTTTTATTTTTCTAGGCACTGATGACGTTGATGGAAGGATGGCACTCTGCGGCCCTGGCTCCCTAGCGGCATGAATTAATGAAGGGCATCGCCCACATCTGGCGCCTGTAACTCAACCGGAAGACCCTCGTAGATGCAACATTCTGTACAGAAACAACCCTAAGTTAAATAATTGTGTTTTACATGCCGAAACCACAATCTGATTATGAGGTACGCCGTAGTGGCGGACTTCGGAATAATTTGCACCACCTAGGTTTCTTTAACGTGTACCTAAATCTAAGTACACAGCTGTTTTCGCATTTCACCCCCATCGAAATGCAGCCGCCGTGACCCGGATTCAGTCCTTCGACGTCGTGCTAGCAGCCCAACATCATAGCCACTAAGCAACTACGGCGGATAAAAAAAACTACTCAGAAATCAATGAACACGTCACGGAACAATCCCCCCCATGTAACTTGTGCGGTGAGTCGCTGAACGAAACGATAACGCGGAAAAGAAAAAAACAACAAACCTACCCGAGAAATTTTCTGGTACGGTAAAGGAATGTTCGCAAAAAAATAAATAACTACAAAAAACAAAAACGAAAGGACACTTGCGTAGATAGAGGCTGACATAAGGAGAGTCAAGAAATTTCAGCGGCTTTTAGCTCGCTGTTGCCACCCTTCTCTGTAATGGTGGATAAGAAATAGAAAAGTAATGGTTAACAGAAAGAGAGAGGATAAATAGAATGCGCACGACAGAAAAATGCCTTACGTGTAAGCACTGGCCGCTTCGCAGAACCATGTGGACCAGCGCTTCCCGTCACCTTAATTCTCATTTGGTGATGGTAGGGCCGGTGTTGTAAAATATTCTGCGCCTATGTAGGACCAAATTGTTGTTCACTGTCGACAGCGACTGTGTCTGCGCACCCTACAGTGGACTGTGGCTCAGAATATGATCGATAGTCTGCTCGTGTCTGCAGTGATCGCACGTATACGGCTCCGTACATCCCTGTACATATGGGAGATATTTGGATTCCTAATGATCTACTGCAAACAGCACTCTAAAGATAACGGCTTATTTCTCTGGGCGGAAATCAGAAGTTTAGAGAACAGTGCAGTAAAATGTCCTAACCTGAACTAGATCATCCACGAAGAACCGAAACCACTTCGTGCAATACTCCAATCCCTCACAATGGTATATTTGAAGAAGTCAGCTCGAGATCAATAAAACATGAGAAGGTCTCTCGAACCTCTACGACGACGGAAGCAGAAAATTGTTGAGAAGTCGCCAGAGCTTCCGTAGATAAACATAAATAAAAACGACAGTTGATGCTTGCACACTCATTCGCTTCTATAAAAGCCTCGAAGCACGAAAAAATGCTGTTGCAAAGAGAAGTAGGTTTCTCGATACGAGAGAGAGAGAGATGCAAATGAGAGAAAGGCAGGGATGTTAACCAGACTTAAAACCTCCGGTTTGCTACCCTGCACTAGGGGAAGGGAAAGGGGAAGTAAAGACGGAAAGAAGAGCGTGACGAAAATAAAAGCGTGAGAAAAAAAATATGAAAAGGGATGAAATGGGGTCATTATAGTCTTTCTAATAGGCCACTGTCACGTAGAAAAGTCAACAAAGCCTTGACCGACTATTGCTGCGATGACAGTTCACGTCGGCATTCCAAAATTGACTGTTCTGAAAGTGGCCTGTCGTCAAGGCGTGCCAACGCGGTCGTTAGTGACAGCCGGTGCGCGCTGTATTGAGGACAGTGGCAGAGCACGTGTTCGATGGTCTCCTCGCCGCCGCAGTGTCTGCAAGCTACGAATTACTTCATGTACGTATATCAGGAAGTAAAGGATGTGACCTGTATTTTGCTTTAGGGAAAATGCGCTTTGCTACTGAATATGTATAAAAAACACATTCATGCAGAATGAAAGGAATACCGCATCTACTAGTAGTGGTGTTTAAATTTGAAATCAAGTGTAACTTAAGCCCTTAATTACCAGTTCTTTCTGATAAAGCAACTATAGCAAGAGAGTCACAGAAGGAAGAAAAGGTGGAATGAGTTCTTGAGCAAAAATTCGAACCAACTCGTAGTACTCAAGACATAGTTCCTAAATGAGTGCGAAAGTGTACACATATGCAAAAACTTATTCACTCTGAGGTCCGGTTGCGCATGCGGTCGCCAAGAGGGTCTGTGTGCTTCACGTCAACTTATCTGAGAACGCAGATAAAATTTCGATGGATTTGTCCATTAATTAATTATTAACCTCTTTAGGCGCACTTTAAAGAACTCTAGGTGGTCCAAATCTCCGGAGTCCCCCACGACGCCGTGCCTCATAATCAGAAAGTGGTTTTGGCACATGAAACACTATTACATATATTTTTAATTATTAACCTTTAGTGTGAGTACAACATAATGACATATAGGAAAATATGCAGAAAGAGGAGTCAAGCTTCCGAATCGCAAGCGGGCCCTTGTGTATTTTTGTTTCGGATCGTCGCTGATGTCTAACCGACTGGCCGGGCCGTCCTCGCAGCAATTATTAACTTGGCAGTTTCACATTAGTGATAGTGGAAGCAGTGATTCGCATTGAGATTGTTGAGCAGTCAAACCCAGAGGTCTGGAATTCGCGAATGCGTCAGAACGCTTTGCGGGAGTAAAGTTGGTTTTCATTGTGGTGCAACAAAATTGAAAGAAAAATATTTGTTCACACGATTAAATTTTTGGCATGAATGTGATGCAAATTCATGGCTAATCTCGACCAAATAATCCAGTTTCCTGCAGCCCGACGAGCTAAATACCGACCACGCCACATCTGGCGTGGTTCGCTCGGCTACCGCTTTTTGCCAACATTTTCGGATGTTTTTCGAGCGTGTACCCCTGAACTTTCTACATTTTCGGATCCGTGAAGTCAAGAGGAACACGCTGATACCCGACTTTTGTGGGTGGGTGGACTTTTGTGACATTTCTGGCCGTTTTTCTTTCGACTACGCCGTGACCGTGTGCTGAGCCGAACCGTGTTAGGGTTCGCGAGGCGAGGCATCGCTCGCCCACCTCTTCTCGTCGTAGGCTTTTCCACGGACTTTGTAATGGAGTTGTAATGGAAGGGGAATTTTTATCCTCCGAGGACTTCACTAAAGATTCCGGGTGGCAGCTCGTTGCCATCAGACGTCCTTCAATGAGCAAGAGAAACGCGGCCAATGCCAGTGCGGCCGACGTTTCCCTTACAAAAATGACTTTAGACTGTCTATACAAAGTCTATAGACTTTTCATAGACGACCTTTCCTTTCTATAGATTTGGACTTTTGTTGATACAAAGTCTATAGACTGTCTGTAGACGAAAGTCGATAAAGTTTCTATTTCTTTTTGTCTATTCGCAGTCTATAGACGGTCTATAGAAAAAAGTTGATAAGGTGTTTGTTTCCTTTTTGTCTACTTCCCCTCTATAGAATACCTACAGACGAAAGTCGACACAGTCTCTATCTATTTTTTTCCATACTTTGTCTATAGACTTTCTATAGACGAAAGTCGATAGGGTTTCTATTTCTTTTTGTCTACTCGCAGTCTATAGACGGTCTATAGACGGTCTATAGAAAAAAGTTGATAAGGTGTTTGTTTCCTTTTTGTCTACTTCCCCTCTATAGAATACCTACAGACGAAAGTCGACACAGTCTCTATCTATATTTTCCATACTTTGTCTATAGACTTTCTATAGACGAAAGTCGATAGGCTTTCTATTTCTTTGTGTCTACTCGTAGTCTACAGACGGTCTATAGAAAAAAGTCGCTAAGGTGTTTGTTTCCTTTCTGTCTACTTCCCCTCTATGGACTACCTATAGACGAAATTCGATACTGTTTCTATCCATTTTGTCCATACTTTGTCTATAGACTTTCTATAGACGAAAGTCGATAAGGTTTCTATTTCTTTTTGTCTACTCACAGTCTATAGACGGTCTATAGAAAAAAGTCGATAAGGTGTTTGTTTCTTTTGCCTACTTCCCCTCTATGGACTACCTATAGGCGAAAGTCGATACAGTTTCTATCCATTTTGTCCATACTTTGTCTATAGACTTTCTATAGACGAAAGTCGATAAGGTTTCTATTTGTTTTTGTCTACTCGCAGTCTATAGACGGTCTATAGGAAAAAGTCGATAACGTGTTTGTTTCTTTTTTGCCTACTTCCCCTCTATGGACTACCTATAGACGAAAGTGGATACAGTCTCTATCTATTTTTGTCCATACTTTGTTTATAGACTTTCTATAGACGAAAGTCGATAAGGTTTCGATTTCTTTTTGTCTACTCGCTGTCTATAGACGGTCTATAGAAAAAATCGATAAGGTGTTTGTTTCTTTTTGTCTATTTCCCCTCTATGGGCTACTTTTAGACCAAAGTCGATACAGTGTCTATCTATTTTTGTCTATATACTTTGTATATAGACTTTCTATAGACGAAAGTCGATAAGATTTCAATTTCTTTTTATCTACTTGCAGTCTATAGAAAAAATTCGATAAGGTGTTTGTTTCTTCTTTGTCTATTTCCCCTCTATATGGACTACCTGTAGACGAAAGCCGATACAGTTTCTATTTATTTTTGTCCATACTTTGTCTATAGAGTCTCTATATTATGGACAATATAGTCGACAAGGTTTCTATTTCTTTTTCTCTACTCCCGGTGTATTGAATATGTATAGAAGAAAGTCGATAATTTGTAATTCCGAGTTCCCATACCCCCCGCCCTCTGCGAACGCGATGATATGGCACTGGTTCATGCACGACGGCACCGCAACTCCGGCGCGGCGGGCAAACCGTGCAGACTGCTAGTCTGCGTTCGGTGCAGCTGCCCCGAACGAGGATCGCGGCGGAGCAGGCACCGTCCGAGTCACCAAGGTCTTCCAGGCACCCGAAGGCCCTAAACCTGGCTGCTTCCCGGACGTACACTTCGCGAAGACCAGGTGGTGAAGGTCAGATGGTGATAATGTGGCAAAGGTGGTGAATAAGTGGCGAAAGCCGGCAGACCAGGTGGTGAATTCACCACCTGGTCTTCCTCTGAGTTGTCGTGGTCTTGCATGTCTATAGATTAACAATAGACAAACATCGTTAATCTGGGCCCAACCCGTGTACGCTGTAACCAAGCGCAGGTACCGGTGGATAATACGTAGCTGCGTTTGATATAAGCCACTGAAGTTGTATACTGCTGAGATTGCTGTAGAGCCTATTTGTAGACATTAGTATACACATAGTGTATACCTCCGCATTTGTTGACCACATGATATCATCTACGTAGCCGCTCTCGGCAATCCCAAGACAGTCTTCACAGTTGTCGCATCACTTTTGCGGCAGTAGAATAAAGTAAGCAAAACGCCGATCCAATTGTTATAATAAATGTTATGAACGCCAGCTTCAGCTACAAGTGGATTCCAAACAGGCATCAAGCTAACAACAAATACACTCGTAATGTTTGTAGCTGACAACGCGGACTTTGTGAATGTGCGATGAACCGATGTCGCGCATGTGGTCTTCGCGTTGTGTGTCGTCCGATTCTCGGATACATTTCACATTGTCTTCATATCTCGGCTGCGTCACTAACATCGGGCGGTTTTTTGTTGATTGATATCCTGCGCTATAAACCTATCAAAGTTTCTCATTCACTTAAAATAGGTGCCAAATTCTCTGAGCCCACCCAGTATTTCGCCGGCGGTATGCCTGCGCAGCCACGCATATGAGTACCTCAATGCTGTACTGATTGCTTTGACCTATCATCGGAACAGAAAATTAGCACTAACATACGTGCGGGCATCACATTTGGCGGTACGCTGGAAGATATGCTACAAGTACGCTGTATTACTAATCGACGCTGGCAATAATGCGTCTGAAACGTCTGAAGGGCCCTGTAACGGCTTTTACAAACAGCGCATTCATGTTAGCGTTCCAGTCTCATACGATAGCCCACAGCGTTTGTCATACAACCTACCAGCGCATTTCCTTCGTCCATGAAAAAAGATGAATAGTGGTGTTAAAGATGAATAAGCCACCCGTTCCGGCGCGCATGGCGCGCAGAGAGAGAGAGAGAGAGAGAAAGAGAAAAAAAAAATGAAGGAGGAAAAGGCGCTCACACTCCTCCGAGCGCGCACGCCCTCGCGCGCGGAGCTCCTGCGCATGCTCGGAGCTCTTGCGCATGCGCGGCGGTGCGCCGTCTCAACGAGTGCGCCAGGCACGTAAACGGTTGTACCGGTGTGCGGTGTATGCCTGAACGTCGGTGTCTGTGTATGCGTGTCATCTTTGTGGCATCACACGTCAACTACACTGAACGGTAAGCTTTAGCAAAGACGTTTTGCGTCAATAGCTTATGATTATGTGAGCGCATCTCTTAGCGCGAAGCGGCTGCATGTAGCGCAGGCGACTCGGGTATAGTGTCGGTTTGTCGTTGACATGGTTTGATAACGCGCTCTTGTTCTCGCTTCTACTATACGGAATGTTTTACGGCGAGCGATCGCTCGGGCTTGTTGATTTTAGCATTATAGTTTACGTGCGTAAAGAAGGACGTACACCATGTTTTAACTTGATACTGTATGTTGTGTATGTTGTGTATGTTGTGCATTGTGTATGTTGGGCAGCCAGTGCGGTAGATCTAATTTCGTGGCGCTTGATCCGGCCGCGATGAATGCTGCGCCGCATGTCTAGTGAAATTCTCGTGACACGCTTTACGTATATATCTCGAAATTGTGTTAGCATCAAGAATGTTCAGACAGACACGTATAGTTGAATAACTGCTAACGTACTCGAATGAAAGGCCGTGTTTGCGGGGCATGCATCAGCAGTGTGTGCGCTGCCGTTTTCGCATCGTTTGGGAACTTACCGCAAGTTAATTTTGGGAAGTTACCGCAAGCAAAACACGAGACTTGAAGAAATATCAAGCAAAAATCTCTAATTCACCCAATCTATTTATATGCAACCACAAACGCTTTGGAGCATCAAACCTGCGATAAGCTCAGTCACTTGCAGCTTCGCAACTTAGCCGAAAAAATTGGAGAACACTAAATTAGTCGTTCCGGGAAGCACCTTTACACGTTTCAAACTGAAGGCATTGCGTTTGACGGTAGTTGGAAGATTTTTTTTTGTCTCTTTTTTTAAACAGTTTAGCAGCAGAAGTTATCTTTCGAGCTATATGAAAAGCGTTAAGCGCCTTTCGATGCTTCGGCGTTATGCAGTTTACGTGCTCTTAATCACTAGGCAGCTGCTGGCGCAGATTCGCATTGTGCCAGTCGTGCATGGTATGAAGCCCTTGTCGTGTGTAATAAGTGTTCCGGTTTTCATTACTGTTGCATGTAGTGCCGTCGTCTTGGACAGACTGCATACTATATGCGCTGTACAAAAGAAAAAAGAGCCAGATTATCAATTTGGTGGTCTTTTCTTAGTAGATAACGCACAGATTATTCAAATAATTCAGTGGACATTGCATTTGTTCTACCCTTATCACCACGCCTAAGAGATTGTAACATGTTTTAGTTGCTAAGTAACCTGATCAGTACGCCCCCATTCATGTGCATTCTACTGAAAGTGTGGCAAATGTATTCATCTCGAAGTATGAGAAAAGAGACATTGCAGACTGTTCTAAACGGAAATAAATTGCAAATGTTAACGTGATTGTTCAAAAGTGCAGTCAGTATGCTGAGCATGTTCGTTCGGCACGGGCATATTGCATTAACACCTGAAAAATGTGCACAGTCCAGCCGGGTATCTTTGTTTCAACAATTATTATTATAGGAATCGTTTGGGATTCTCGCATTTATTTTATTTTTATAAGTACACTGTGTGTCACATGAACCTGTCTTGAAACGAAACGTACCGTTGCTGGCACCGGCGACCATTACGGTTGTCTAACTGCTTATCACACTGTAATATAACGAAACATCATAATGGTACTGATTAATATTGCCATGTAGTCTTTAGTCAGAGAAACAAAGTTAAACTAGAGGCATAAGTGATGAGAGCAAATTATATAAAAAACTACTATTGAACCGTAAAAATATCTCATTGTATAGTTTTCGCTCACATTGTTGCATTTGTTTTACGTGTGTCTCTGTGTCTTCCGTGCTGTACTCGTGTGGCCATCAATTAGGAACTTGCCGAAGCCCTTGTCAGCTTTATTAAACAAGGGATTCAAGTCAGTTGCATCTAATACTACATATCAAGTGACCGACGTGTTATTCGTTTTATCTAAATATTATGGACTGGCAGTACTTGGCAAGCATTAAACCACAATATTTTTTTTATTGCACTTAAGCTGCAGGCGTCATAGATTGCCAGAAAATTTTCATGAAAACAGCCAGGGAAGGCTTGGAAAAAGATCGGGAAATCTTAAAATGGCCACATAGGTATGCTGTCTTGTCATATGTCATACAACGTTACCAGAGAATCTCTGTGTTAAATATATTTTTAAAACCTTTCACTTCATAAAAATTGAGGGAAATTGGTCCTATTTATTGAAAAAAAAAAGAAAGTCAAGCATACTGACAAGGCATTTCTTACTCAATATGTTTTTTTTGCGTTAACGTCCTGAACCTCGATAGCCTAGAAAAAAATTTCATCTTTCAAAGCACCTTAAATAATTTACTGTGATAGAATTCATTCGAACTATCTTATCAGTTCTGTTTCCTAGGAGGTGCATATCTGTCGTGCCATGACACAAAGTGCTCGTGTGGTATTTCGGGTGCTCATGTGGTATACCTAACTTGGAAACCTGTTAGCATGCCCAAGAGGCCTCATTACCTGTAAGAAATTAAGTGACCATATCAATACAATCAACCCATCTGCCTTCTGTTGAAGTTATGGCCAATGACCATTCATTTAAAAGTATGAGAAAGACATTTAAATGTGTATTAAGCAAAATAAATTACAATCTTAGGCATGATACTGTGAATATTCCAGTCACGTCTTCTGAAAATATCCCTCTGCACGGGCATACTTAACTACCAGCCAAAAAATTGTACAGACAGCACAACTGGGTAACGTTTCAGCAATAAATATAGAGACCATTTGGGATAAGTACATTAATGCATCATATATGAACTTGTCATAAAAGGGAACATACTGTTGCTGGCACGAGCAGCAGTTGTGACTGTTTAATTGTTCACCATACCATGCAATAAAACATTGTATAAAGGTACTGATTTGTATTGACAAGCAGCCCTTAGTCATAGTTAAACCGCATTAAGTATTGACTTAGATGGTTTGAGCAAATATATTAAGCTGCTTAATGAACATACAAAGAATACACACTTGTTATTTTTGCCTCATATTGCTGCATCTACTTATTTGCAGCATACACCTGCAGCACCTTTGGGACTAATGACACAAAGGTCAAGGCCAGCCTGGCGACCATGCTTGCCAAGGAGTAGTGTAAATATGTAATCTGTTTCCATAATTAGCATAAGACATGAATTTAAGGAATTCATATATTATATCGAGCAATAAAAACGGTTAATGCATTGCCGGTGCATTTGTTTTATTTTTTTTGCACTGCATGATTCAACACTATATAAATTCTTTCTGTTTATGCAACATATATGAAAGTACAGCTGGTTCAGGAGCATTATTAATCTGCTAACGGTAATGCATAAGTGCAGATGAAAAGGAACAGGTGCACATGCATAAATACATTCAAAACGTTTTGCTACCGCATGTAAAGAAAAATGTAAACTAACTTGTAAAAAAAAAAACTAGTAGGTAGCCGCTATGGAGTTATGGCCTTATACACTCTTTGTAGACTTGTCTATAAAATGTCTGTGTCTATAGAGTGTCTGTAGATTAATGAAAATGCATGTTTGTTGACAAATGTCTGCAGAATGTCATAGAAGAAAGTGTATCGGATTATAAAGTTCTGTTTTTGTAGACTGAAGTCTATAGAATGTCTATAGACTATCTATATACATTTGTCTATAGACATTCCATAGACTTCAGTCTGCAAAAGTAGAAGTGTATATATAGTTCTACTTTTGTAGACTGAAGTGTATAAAATGTATACAGACAAATGACATCTATAGACATTCTATAGACTTCAGTTTACAAAAGTAGAACTGTAAGCCTATACACTTGTCCATCGACATTCTGCAGACAACTGTCTACAAACATGAATTTTAATTAATCCATAGGCACTCTATAGACTCAGACTTTTTATAGACTAGTCCATAAAAAGTGTATGGCCATAAGTCTATTGACAGTCTATAGGCTCAGACTTCTTATAGACTAGTCTATAAAATGTGTATGGCCATAAGTCTATAGATAGTCTAAAGACTAAGACTTTTTATAGACTAGTCTGTAAAAAGTATGGCCATCAGACTATAGACTGTCTATATGTAGTGTATAGACAGTCTATAGACTCAGACTTTTTATAGACTAGTCTGTAAAAAGTATGGCCATAAGTCTTTAGACTGTCTATATGTAGTGTATAGACAGTCTATAGACTCAGACTTTTTATAGACTATTCTATAAAAAGTGTATGGCCATAAGTCTATAAGCGGTCTATAGGCAGTCTATAGACTCAGACTTTTTATAGACTAGTCTATAAAAAGTGTATGGCCATAAGTCTATAGACCGTCTATAGACAGTCTATAGACTCAGACAAGTGTATGGCCATAAGTCTATAGACAGTCTATAGACAATCTATAGACTCAGACTTTTTATAGACTAGTCTATAAAAAGTATGGCTATAAGTCTATAGACTGTCTATAGACAGTGTATAGACTGTCTATAGACTCAGACTTTTTATAGACTAGTCTATAAAAAGTGTATGGCCATAAGTCCATAGACTGTCTATAGACTAGTCTAAAGAAATGTCTATAGACAGTCTATAGACTCCATAGACAAATGTCTATAGACTGTCTATGGACTTTCTATAAAAATTTTTGTAAGGGTTAGCATAACGCCGGTTCCAACGCTCGGCGTCGCGCCGACTGCGCGGGCATTAAAAGCAATATCATTCGAGGGGCTGGGATGCCTCCGATGCCCAAGGAAGAGGCAAAGATCGTCGTGCGGCCCAGGGGAGGCCCGTGTATCAGCAAGTGTGGACCTACCGCAGTCGCCGACGCCATATGGCAGGCTGTCGGGCTTGATTCGGCGTCGCGGGACACCGACACGATGTGTCCCAACATTCAACAAAACATAATGGTGATCAGCACACCAAACAGGGACAATGCTGCACGCTACGTCGGCATCGAGGGCATCTCTGTCGCCGGTCAATGTTTCGAGGTGAGCGCTTACGAGGCCGCCCCCCACTACACGTGCAAGGGGGTCATCCGAGGCGTCTCCCTTACCGATGCGCCCGCGGCGATCGACAAAAAACTCGTCAACCCGAGAAATCCCAGGGCGCTGGGCGCCAAAAGAATCAAGAACACCGGCACCGTGGTGGTCCTGTTCGAGGGGTAGTGGGCCCGGCGCCAATACCGAGGCTGCTCCGGCATCTCGTAGCAACCCGCCCACAGAGCAAGCTAGAGACGCGGAAGTCATTCGCTTACGCAAAGAAAACAACGACCTCAAGAACACGATCAAGAGGATAGTTAGCGAAATGGCAGAGATTAGGAAACTCGTTTCGAATGTGTCGGGTAACGGTGCGTCAGTCACGGCCACCGAGACTCCAATCCCAGCTCCGGTAGACGGTACTGCGACGTCCTCCAAACGCAGGGCAGTACTCAAACAAACATGCGAATGGGGAGCATTGTCTGCAGAAGTCAGCGAGATTGAGCAAAGTCTCATTGGGCTGGTAGACGACCTCAAACAGGTCACCGCTAGCGTCGCTTGCCTCAGGGATAACGTTCGCCAAATTCAGGTTGCGCTCGGGGACCCCAACAGGGGCCTCGGAGCTCTCGCAGATCGCATCGACGCCATTGAGGCGAGAATGGCTTCATCCGCCTCCGTCGTTCAACCGCTAACCGTTCCCGCCATACTAAAGGAAGCAACACTTCATTATCCCTCCAGCGCGGCGACAGGAGGTCCCGTTGTTTGCGCAGGCCTAACTGCCCCGTTAGGTGGTAGTCCGTCAGGTCAGCCATAATGGATAGATCCAAAGAGAGTTTTCGCATTTGGCAATGGAACTGCAGAGGGTATTCTAACAAAAAGCCCCTCTGCAGCAGTTGTTCAGGTCTTTCGCTGCGAAACCTCAGGTCATTGCTCTCCAGGAAATATTAATCTCCACCACCTCGCTCCAGGGCTACAGGGCTGTGTCGGGCCCGCCCGGGGGGCGAGGGATTTGCACCTTGATCGATAAACGGCTAACTCATATCACCCACGACCTCAAGCTGGCGAGTGGTAGAATCGAATATGTCATGGTTGAGATCCTGCTCGACGTTCCGCAGCTGAATCAGCGCAGAAACAGCGTGTTCGTCCTCAATCTATATAGCAACCCCAGAGACTCGCGCCAGCAGTTCAAGACCATCCTCATGAAGGCGACCGACTTGGCCGGCCTTCGACCCTTGGTCGTCGTCGGTGACTTCAACGCACCACATGGCATCTGGGGTTACGTCTACGACACTACCAAGGGGCGCAACCTGTGGCAAGACACCAACGAGATGGACCTCACTCTGGTCACTGACAAGAATTTTCCTACGCGCATCGGCAACTCCGTCACCCGGGACTCGACACCCGACCTCGCCTTCGTGAGGAACGTCGAGGACGTGGGTTGGGAGAACACCGCCAAGGAGTTCGGCAGCGACCACTACATTCTCGAGACCAACTTCAAGGTGTCTCAGAGTAGGGCCAGGGAATTCACGTTCATCGATTGGGACCATTTTCGCAAGATTCATGAAGAACCCGGGAGAACCAGGGCACCCGCCACTCTCGAATAATGGTGTGAAAGCATCCGGAACGACGCTTCCGCGGCCACCAAGAAAGGGGAAACAGATCTCGACGTCGAGCCGATGGACAGCAGACTCGCCCACCTGATCGAGGCCAAAACTGCCGTGCTCCATCGATGGGAGGGTAAAAGGCTCAATCGCAGACTCCGAAAGAAGCTTTCGGAGCTCAACAAGGTCATCGATGACCACTGCAAGGCGCTATGCCAGCAGCAGTGGGACGAGCTCTGCGAATCCATCGACGGACAGATGCGCAACGGCAAATCCTGGGGTATGCTGAAGCACCTTCTCTACGAAAGTGGCTCGAAGTCAAATCAAAGGCATACGTTGGCCCGGGCCCTTCACGAAGCCACCAGGTCTCACACGGTCGATGAACTCGTCGCAAAACTAATACAGAAGTACCTGCCTGTCCGTCGCCACGGAGATCCGTCGACCCAACTTCCGGACTACCGAGGCCCTCCACGCCCCGAGCTGGACGAAGGCTTCTCCATTGCCGAGGTCAGACAGGCCATCTTCGCGCTCAAGCGCAAGTCTGCGCCGGGTCCGGACGGAGTCACCAACAGAATGCTGAGAAACCTCGACGACATGTCGATTGTCTTTCTGACTGACAAGATAAGCGAGTCCTGGAAGAGCGGCATTGTACCTGCAGAATGGAAGACGGCCTGCACGGTGCTCATTCCCAAGCCCGGCAAGGCCCCGAACATAGAAAACTTGAGGCCGATTTCTCTGACCTCCTGCGTCGGCAAGGTAATGGAGCGCGTCGTCCTCAACAGGCTTAACGGGTACCTCAAAGACAACGAGGTTTACACGTACAACATGATCGGCTTCCGCGCCGTACTCTCAACGCAGGATGCCATGATACTAATCAAGCATCAGATTGTGGATGGCCGTTCCAGAGACGTCAAGGCTTTGCTCGGTCAAGACCTTCGTTTCAGACCTTCATCGTCAAGACCATTTCAGGCCTGGGTCTCGGTTCCAGATTCCACAGCTACGTCAGCTCTTTTCTAACTGACAGGAAGGACAAGCTTCGCATTGGAGACTTCCGCTCCGAAGATGTGCCCCTCGGAGGGCGGGGCACTCCTCAGGGCGCCGTCATCTCCCCAACACTGTTTAACATCTGTATGATTGGTCTTTCCGAGAGGTTGGCGCGCGTCGAGGACGTCAAGCACACCATCTACGCCGCTGACATCACAATATGGTGCTCTCGCGGCTGCGAAGGCAGAGTCGAAGAAGCCATGCAGGAGGCGATCGAGGGGATCGAGGAGTATCTCCGCCCCACCGGACTTCGATGCTCCCCCGGCATGTCGGAGCTCCTACTTTACAGAAAAGAGAAGGGAGGCAGACCCAAAGATTGGAAGCCAGTCTCCGAAAGCAGCATTAGACTTCGAACATGTGACGGGGGGATGATACCCAGGGTCGACGTTATTCGGGTCCTGGGCATGTTTGTCGAAATCAACGGGGGGAACGGAACTGCTCTCCGCAAGATCATCGCAAAGACGGTCAACGCTTTCGGCCTCGTTCGCAGAATCGCAAACCGGCATCGAGGAATGAAGGAAAACAATCTTCTCAAGATGATCAATACCTTCGTACTGTGCCACTTCACGTACACGATTTCTATGCACAACTGGCTCAGAGCGGAGCGAGACAAGCTCAACGTTCTTATCCGCAAAATAGTCAAGATGGCTCTAGGGCTACCCATCAGGACCCATACCGAGGATCTCTTGAAGCTGGGGGTACATAACACCACCGAGGAGATTGCCGAAGCCCAAGAACGTGCGCAATTCAGTCACCTGACCACCACAGCGGCAGGTAAACGCATCCTCGAAGAGCTGAGTTACCACCCTGCGGAATTCCCGATTGTCAGTACCCCGATCCCTAGGTGCATTCGAGACAAGTTCGTAGTGGCCCCTGTGCGCCGACACGTCCATCCCGTCCACAACGAGGGTAGACGCAAGGCCAGAGCAGCAGCCATCCTCAAACAGATCAAGCAACACGACATTAGAGCAAGCTTCGTCGACGCCGCGGAGTACAGTGACGGGAAGACCTTTGCCGTCGTTGTGGTCGACTCGAGCGGAACGATTTCCAATAGCGCCTCGATTCGCACTTCAGACCCCGGAGTCGCCGAGCAAGTCGCCATTGCCCTCGCCCTGCTAGACGGTCGTGGGTCCGAAATCTATAGTGATTCATAAACGGCAGTTAGGGCTTTTCAGAAGGGTTGCATCGCCAAGGAAGCTGTTCGTCTTCTTAGCGGCTCGAGTCCACATGCTCTCACAAACCATTCAATTCACTGGTTTCCTGCTCACGTAGGATTGGTCGAGAGTGCTCCCACGAACCTCAATGAGTCTGCCCACGAGGCTGCGCGTGACCTCACCGACCGCGCTTCCTCTATAAGGAGCACTGACTCCCCTCCTCTCTACGGTCACAGGGACACTCCCGCTACTCACAACGAGATTATTAAATATTTCTACATGTCCAGAAGGGTCTTTCCACCCCCTCACCCCAAGTTGAATAGGGCGCAAGCCGTTTCGCTTAGGCTTCTACAGACCAGCACATATCCGTGTCTGTCCGCTCTCCACGAGGCTTACCCCGACGTGTATAGCGACGACGCCTGCCCGTCCTGTGGCCAGACCTCCACTCTACCTCAGATGCTCTGGGAGTGCGGGTCGACATACCCGAAGTTCATCAAGGAAGACTGGGACTCGCTTCTGCGTAGCCCCGCTCTAGAAAAGCAAATCCTGGCCGTCCGGCGTGCCCGCGACCGGGCCGGTGGGCTAGACCTGCCGGTCCCGACGTGGGACTAGCCGGGTGCGCGACGAGTTCGCGTCCTCGCCGGACCAGCAATAATGTTTATTCACTCACTCACTCACTCACTCACTCACTCACCGACCAGCTGCAATACATATATATATTCAATACGCGATTGCTCGTCCGTATGTACGCTGGCGTTTATTGAAGTACCAGCAGGAAGAATTGTTAAGTGGTGCACTGACCTTGGAGGAAATTGCTCATATTACGTTACGCGAGGCAGACAGACGTAATCAGAGTAAAACGAACATCCACACTGGATTTTAATAGCTCATCGTAAAGGCAGCATAATGCCGCTCTACTCTTCCTCACTAATCTGCACAAAGGTAGCATAGGCTACCCCTAGAGTAGTGCATTGAACGAGCCCAGGAGGGAACCAGCCGTGGCAGATTTATATCGTTAAATAGCAGGCAAGTGTGTGAACGCACTTTGTGTTTTCCTCCGTGTATTTCGGCGTGCTCTGCCTATCTAGAGCGGTGGCATTTGCGGGGCCTCGATGTTGTAGTATAGGTGTGGTATACAACCGGCGACGCCGTCGCACGCACAATGACGGTGTAGGCAGGAAAAAAGTAAGCTCAGGTTCTTCTTTGTCATCGCGCCTGGCACGGGTGGAATACGGGAGCTCCGGGCCGCGCATAACCACTACGCGTAAACCCCCACACCCGCTTGTTCGTTTTTGCGGTATACAACAATATTGGGGCTTGATGAAATTGGCTTGGCAGCTTGCGCCGCGGACTTTATTCTCCAGCGATTGAAATGGACAGCCGCGGAAGCCTCTTCTCGAGCACCTGCCAAATTAATTTTCGTAATAACGGGGTTGCTGATGTTGTCGTGGCCTAATCGACACGACAGATCCCCAGTTCCAGTGCAGGCTCTGCTGTATTAGTGTTGGTGGAAGGTGGACCTGTAATTGAAAAAAAAATAAAGGTATTATGCGAACAGATGGCCCAGGAAAAAAACAGAGGTGGGGAGCTTGATATGGAATGTGTGGAGTGGTCTGTAAGCTGCCCCAGGAGATGCACATCTGAGGAACATCTTATAGATGTTAAGAAAAGACTTTGCGCATTTATGTTGGCCGCGGAAAGCATAGCCTATCTACAGGTGACTTATTAAGTCAGTTCACATTACGCATCGCACCAACAATCTTGTAATTTTCATGCCAAGAGAAGTTAGGCATCATACGAACGCAAGGCTTTTGTTTCTACGCACAATTTCGCGTGAAGAGGCCTGAGCATGCTACAGAAGGAACACCCCGATGAGTAAATGATGTGGCCAGCGGTCTCCACACATATTGTAATGGTCGCACATGCCGGCACCAGCAATTTTCGTAAGCAGTGAATAAACCTTTTTATTGAAATTACACTAAAACAAATCTACGCTTATGTAAGCGTGCGTTTGCAGATTTTTTACACGCTTAATCTAAGCGTGATATTTCCCCGCGCTAACGGATCACACCTGGTAGGAGTGATCAGCGATTCCTCTTCACGCTTAGCAGACGTGATAAGGACCCCTGTTCCCACGCTTATTGTGGCGTGACGAATCTCCACGCTTAGAGAGGGTTCCCGAAGTGGCAAGGGGGATAGAGTGAGGAGCATGCCCCATCCCTGCTCGCCTCTTTTCTGCATGCGTTGGCAGCAACGAAGAAGCACCGGCTCTTGTCGGCTTGGGCGCTTGGGTCGCTTCTCTGAAGCGAGCATTGCCCACCAAGTTCTTCGCAGTCCTCTTCTTTAAATTCTGCTTCGACGGCGCAGACTGTGACCAACCAAGACGCTATGACAGGGACAGCATGCCGGCGAAGTAGAAGCTGAGTATGCTGCAGACAGATTGCGGAAGACGCTCCCACCGGTGACACGGAAACTAATCCACTAAGAAGGGGCGTTGCAAAGCCCTGGCACGTTTCATAGACGCCAGGGAATGTAAAACGTAAACGAGCCCCTCGGTATCTCCTTGCCCGAAAGGAGGAATGCCCTCTGATCCGTGCTCTGCGGTACCGGGCGTTCGAAGATAGCGAGCCATGTGCAGGATAGGATGACAGGACAGAATTGCCCGCATTAAAATCGTCATGATATTGTACTTTTTCTCCGATTGTTGGGCCAAAATACCTGATAAAAATTTTTTTTCACTTACCCCTTTCTTTAAGAAAGACCAATATTCTAGGCAGCGAACAAAGTGATGCACTCATATTTCTTGCTAGGGTAAATAATTTATTCATAATATTTACTCCCAGAAATATTATACAATGAAATGTTGATGGTTAAAAACAAAACTTAGAGAGTTAAAGAGTTTTCAGATCGCTGCGAAAGCGTAGTTAGATTTAAATGCGCAACGCAGTGGACAAATCATTTAATCTTGTTTGCGTCCATATTTCTCTGCTTGTTTTTGGTTTTAGGTTGGTCGCACAATAAGTGGCCATATGCCGCCGGATATATTACATACTACATACCATAAAGGCATAAACACATCACTTGTGTCTTTTCTAGGGATGTGTCATCACTGATCTCAATGATTTCCTGCTCACAGCCGCAGATGAGGAGCCTTGTTTCCCCCCAGACAATGCATTGTCTGATAAGGTCACTTAGCACGATCTGAAAGAAAGAAAATAAAAAATAATTAAAATGTCCTAATACCAAATGTATGATACTTTAGAGGTGCAAACCTGTTTCCTTTGGATTAAATGCGGTAACAGAGACCGCTTGCTTTTCACTGCTTTTTCACTGCTTTTGCACTGATTGCACTTGTTCAGACATTTCTCCTACCGACTGCTCTTAAGATGTTGCGGTATGAAAGTTTTTAGAAGTAGGCGATATGGAAAAGATGGTAAAATCACCGCAGTGTGAAATCATGCATTGCAAGCCTGGATCGCAAGCACGCTTCTAAAGCGACGTATGAAGCCTCAGAAAATTTCAAGATTTTTAAAAGATCAGAAAGAGCCTTTTCAATTTCTGTTCATTTTCATCAATCCTACTTCCAAACCTCTATTCGCTTTCAAATGTGACCTGAAAAACAAAAGAACAATGTCAAAACGCATTTAGATGAGATGCATAGCTGTGACTGATTTTATTCCATCCTGCTCTTCATGAAAATAAATGTTAAGAATTCGAACACGACTGGCAACGCTTTCGATAAAACCTTTTATTACCTAGCAAAAATGAGCTAGCAAAACGTAGTTACGCTTACTTCCCAACCCAACGGAGATGCAAATTTTTAGAAGAATAACATTCTACGTGAACTTAACACACGTGAACTCTCACCGCGGGCATAGATCGGTTTGCATCTGGGAATCAAGAGCTGCAACGGGCGGAGTATATTCATGGTCATTGAATACAGTCACACTTCTCTTTAAAGCCCAAAATATAATATACGCGGAGGTACACTAGATAGATATGCTAATTTAGAGTGCAATTGAGGTTGCAAATTAAGCAGCACGTGTGGTTGCAACCTCGCATGCAGCGCTTCGGAGATGGAGGTTACTGTCAGTTGACAAATCGCTCACAAAATTAATAGTTTTAACTTTATAGGCAGCGGTATACTACGAGTGGCGTATGCGACAACTACACGGCATACACGGCATGCCACATTGATGCGTCACTAACAGAGTTCTAAATCATGGGAAGAAGCACATTGCAAAGTGCAGAATGGAAACTCTCAGCTTGCCACCCTTGCCTGAGGCGTAATGGCAGCGGGCACAGAGAGAACGGTGAGCTGGCGAATATATAATAAAAACAACATATGTCGTGGGAATTTGGTTCTTCAGCGCAATAAACTCAACAATTCAGAGGAATTCAGCAGCCCAGTTCAAAAAGCATGCTAAAAAAAAGCATGAGGCTCACTGCTCTCTATGTCGATAAACGCAACTGCTAGCGTGCAAGGTGCTCGCTTTCCAATAAATGTCCCACTGCGGCCAATTTCGCATCATACATCATACAAGCACATACCCGAAAACATGACAAATTGGCAGTTAGCCGCTATTTATTAAAAGCGAACCATAACTAATGTTCTTACCTGTATATTTCAATCGCCCATGAATAGAAGCTGAGGGACTGCAACGTTTCCATCATCCATATGGAAACGCTGCTCTGCAGCCGCCAGACCGCGGTGGATTTTCTCTCGTAAACTCTCGTAAACTCGGCACAGTGCACAATGTGTGCATGCACCACCCGCGTTGTACGCCGTGAATAACTGCAGAAGTGAACATTGCGATACACACTAACTCTGACAAGTACACCGGACGCTCTGTGCTCCAATCAACGAATGTCGATCGTGGCAGTCCGCCGGAAAATCCACACCAAAAATGGCCGAGCGCAGTCTTCAAAACGTCGCGGCCTCATTCAGCCTCCCCAAGAGAAGTTTCGCGTTCCCCGCAGGGTAGTGAGAATACGCAGAGCGTTGTTCTCCCTCGCGCACGCTCCACTCAGATCGCGTGATATATCACGGATCCCCTATTCGGATTTTTATGAGCGTGATGGAAAGTTCCCGCGCGAGCGCTCCGCGGGATGTTAAGCGTATGATTTGCATTTCTCGCGCGTACGCGGCTCGCTCACGCTCCTACAAGACAGAACCATGGCAGGCAGTCTTGTCCTCACGCTTACATGAAAGAATGTCACGCTTATTGTCGGTCACGTGGTGCTTGAAAAGTCATCCGCGCCTGATTTACACGCGCGTCATGCTTAAACCTACAGTTTAGCGTTATATTAAGCATGGAATTTTTCGGTGCGTAAGCTAAGAGCTAAGCAGATGATACAATCACGTTAATCCAGTAGTCATAAGGGGGCAGGAAGAGAAGGGGAGTAACTGTATATGTAAGAAACATGTCCACGCAGACGGATGGACTTTACTTTTGTGTTTCTTTCAGTATTTCCATTTCTTGAGAATAGCTGCTTCCAGTTCTTTGTTACTTGAATTTAGAGTAGCCGTTGATCGTCAAATATTTGTTAATGCTGATCTACTAAATTAACAAAGTATGGTCGCACGCTCAAAATTTGCGCGCGTAAAGATTTATGAGCGCCCAGCGAACACGCCTGTAATTGAACTACGCTGCAAAGCGACAGCCAATGCAACAACGAACTAAGAATATAAACGATATTTTACGCGTAAATCGTTTGGTGTTCGGCACCACATCCTTATGGACACTTTTGCGCGTTTATAGAATACAAACGCCGTGTTGTACAAGTAAACTGCCGCACAAGGGGGTCTCGCCTCTACTAAATGCGTGCACGAAGACATGAACTGCTGCCTGACAACAGAATTTTCATCACACTACTCGAACCTAAATGAATGATTCCCTTCACTACGTTTATTCACCTCATCTGTTTTTAACATTCGATAATGTTGTAGCTTGAGGGGAAAACTGAAGAACCACACTGAACCACAAATTAAAAAAAAAAGTTGTGCCAAATTGTGTCTGTAAAGTACGCTACCACCCTGGCTTCGCAGCCATTGAAAGAGAGAGAGAGAGAGAAAACATTTATTGTTAATGAGGTGGGGCGACTTCCTGGTAAGGGGGAACCCTTAGATCAGGGCTCCATTGGGTCGCGCCACTGCGCGTGCCCGCTGGATCAGCCGTCGCTGCTCTTGCACGTCTAAGCTGGTCAGCGCAATCTCCCAGGAGGACGGCATAGGGTTAGGGGAGTAGCGCCGAGGATGTGGGCATTCCCAGGTGCAGTGATATACTGTGGACTCTGCTACACAGTAGGGACCGTACGATGGAGATTGTGCGGGGTGGAAGAGGTCAAGCTAAAATTGACAGGGTAATAAATTAGTTTCTACCTGTCGCCACGCGACGGCACCTTCTTGGTTAAGGGAATGATATGGTGGGAGAAAGTGTCTCCTTCTATTATCTGTAACGTTGTAGAGCTTAAGTGTAGTTCAGTGGTTTTGGCGGTACGTCGTCTGGGTTGGACATATCATTAAATAGCACCCGGTTAACGAGTTCTCGGGCTGCCACATTAGCGCGTTCATTCAGTGGACTGTCGGTCATTCAGTGGACTGTGGGTCATTCAGTGGTATGTGGCTGCATTTTTTTTGCTAGCATCAACAAATGCGTCTGTTTCGTCATTTTTTTCTTCGTTGGTTCAACTCCAGATCCAACATTATTATGTATGTGCACCGAATTGTTTTGCACTGTATACCCCACTGCTGCTGCCTGTTGTAAAGGGACTAGGAACTCCGTAAAGCGGGATTGTCGCTTTTATACCGACCCCTTCAATCAACTTTTTTTGTATTGATAGGAAATAAACATTATGATTATAAGATTGGAGATAGGCGTGGCCAGCTGTTCAGACGATACGCACCCTGTGTAACGCTGTGGAGTGAAATGATGTAAGGATGCGGTGTGTGCGGAGTGTCACCATCCCTTGTGCCAAAGTTCTGCAGGCGGTTTGTGAATCAGTGACCACTGTGATGGGTCCATGCGGTGCCGGTATGGTTAAAGCGTGTACGATGGATCGAGTGATGGCAGCCTCTTCCGCAGTGCCGCTGTCCACAGTGTTGAGCATGGAGGAAGCCATCACAATGTATGTGCTTTCTAGTACGACTAGATACAGAAAGCGTTTTTGTGGGTACCGGGCCACGTCGGTATATAGGACCGGTGTGTCCGATTTCTCATCACCAAAGAGTCGAGCCAGGGCTTGCGCTCCTGCCTGCGTCCGGCCCTTATGACGGTCAGGGTGTATACCCTGGTCAGGTGTCCGGGGAATCGGGGCCACTTGAATTTTGTTTCAAATGCTAAGCGCAAGAACTTTGCGGTTTTCCTGTTGTGATTTTCTTGGTATTTGGTATCCTAGCGGGGATAGAATTAGGCATCCCGGCCTTGTTAGTTGGAGGCGTTGTAACTGGTTGTTGAGGTGACCTTCTACTTGTTCTAGGATGGTGTGCATCCCGAGTCGTAGCAGGAGCTGCGTGGACGCATGTTAGCGTAGTCCCAGCGCTGCCTTTCGTGCCGTGCGGATGAGGGTGTCCATCTGGTTCGTTTCGGTCTGGGTCAGGTTATGATATGACTGCTAATTATTATAGCTTGCACGATTCGCAGTATCGTTTTCTAGGAGTCCTTGTCGGTGGTTTGTAATGCGTTTTATCATGTGTGTGTGTTACTTGGGCGAATGTCGGCGCAGTATGTGTAGGGTATGTGTGGCCTCCCCTTGGTATTGTGTGTGAAAGCCTAGTACACACAGTCTGTCTATCCATGGAATAAGGTTGCCATTGAGATGCAATGTGATGTTTGGTGGTACATCGGCCTTATTCGTTTTTTTTTTCAATACAAGCAGGAGCTCCGACTTCTCAGCTGCGTAGTTGAGTCATGTGGCTGTTGCATACTCTTGTACTATGTTTACTGCTTCCTGCAGTGCGTCTTGAACGACGCCGTCCGACCCTGTGGTCGCCCAGATTGTTACATCATTGACATAAAGGGCGTGCAACACGTTCGAAAGTTTGTCGAGGAGCGGTGGTAGCTTTGCCATGGTGACATTGAACAATGTGAGTGAGAAAATCGAACCCTGTGGAGTGCCTCTGCCAGAAAGATTTATGATCTCTGATCGAATTTCACCTAGGCCGATGGTGGCCGCGCGATCAGATAAAAAGTCTCGAAGGTAATCATAGATGCGTTTTGCGCATTCGGAGGATGCAAGATTGTTTAGACTGAGGTCATGTGAGACGTTGTCGAAGGTCCCCTTGATGTCGAACGCCAGAATTGCTCTGGTTTGAGCTGTACCGGAGCCGTCCACAGCATCCTCCTTACGTTGTAGCAGTATGTCTTGCACAGACAGACCTGAGCGATAGCCAAATCAGGTACTCGGGAAGAATTAGTTCGCCTCGAAGTAAGGCTGGAGGCGCATGCGAACTACGTGTTCGAAGAGTTTGCGGATACATCAGGTCAGGGAAATGAGTCTGAGATTTTGTAGGGCCAAGGGTTTCTCGGTTTTCGGAATTAAGGTAATGTCGGCGTGTCACCATTCTTGTAGAAGCGTTCTGTTTTTGTTAAATTGTAATTGTAATATGCAGTGAGTTGCCAGATGGCCTGATCGTCGAAATTGCGTAAAAGAGCATAATGAATGCCATCTGTTCCGGATGCCGTGCTAGGTGTTATGCTGTGTTGGGCTGCCCCCACTTCTTCCTTTGTAATATCGACGTCCAATTGGGTTTCTTCCTCGTGTGGCTGGTCTTTGTACTCAGATCTGGGGCCTGTAGCTAAGTATTTCTGTTTCAGTGTTTTGAGGAGTGCGTCATCATCCATTTGTTCTTTGTGGATGATAGTGCGGACGGTGTTCGTTGTGTGCATTTCTGTGCGCGTTCAGTTGAGTAGTGCTCTTAAGAGGGACCACGTTTTGGATGTACTCAGTGTGCTGTCAAGGTGGCCGCAGAGGTGGTGCGAATCGTTATTAGTGATGTTGGTGGCGTATTCTGGCGCTTCTGCTGTGATCGGCGTGATTGTTTGTTTCAGCCTACGATTGTGCCGCTGCCGCTTCCATCGTTTGGTCAGGCTTCTTCGTGCAACCCAGAGGTAGAGTAGATTTCTGCCCACATCCGTTGTCTCCTCTGTTTCAGTGAGTTTGGTGGCAGCTTTAAAATCGGCTTGTAGCTGTTGTGTCCACTCGTGTAGGGAGGCCGTGTCGTGTTGAGACTTCGTACGGTTGCGCCACAAAGCGTCCAATTTGGTTATTTTTATTGCACGTTCTGGGGTGCGTGTGCTCACTAGTTGGACTTCTGTGTCTATAATTCTGTGGTTTACTACCCAGATTCTTTATTAGGTTGTTGAATATCGTGCTCTTTCTAGAGCGCTTGGAGCGGAGCGTGTCTTATTTCTTCCACTAGCTATAGCTGGTGGACGAAATAAGAAACGGGAACCACGACGTAAGGCAAACTGCAGAGTTGTATTGGGCTGCCTTGGAATCAAAGAAAATTTCCCAACAATTAGGCAGCTTCTGAACCACTCCAGAAAACTGAGCGGCTATTTACCACACTGATACTACATCTTTTTGCCGTGTACACATGGAGTACATGTGGGAACTTGGTTGAACCGATATGGGATGATACAAGAAAAATAAAATCCGCCCAGTGATGCGAAAAATAAATGCGACGATAGGCTTTGACTAACCACTCAAATGCCTATGAAAAGTCACTATATGTGTATTGGCACTTGCAATACTGCGCAATCCACTGCATGTAGTACAATGCAGTGCATGTAATGCAATTTATTGTAGTGTACTAATGTAATCTAGCGTGTAATTAAAGTAACGCAATGTAGTATAGTCCATAATGTACAATAAACCATTAAGACATGCAAAAGTACACTTGTCAATTGAGCATGTACGAATGTTTGCCAAGTGAAATATGGCAGATGAGCGTAACATTCACTTTTTTAGGGAAAAAAATTACCCCGCAGGAAATAACATGTCGTTTGCGATTCTTTAGAACTTTAAGTTCAGCCGCATGGCAAGCAGCTCCTCGAGTTCCAAGAGAAAGTGTTGGGTGTTATTTATTTGCACAAATCATTATGTTCTTTTCTTTATTTAAAAAAGTTTAAATTTTCTTTTCATTTCTCTTTGAGACGATCCTACGATAATTCGATCCCTATCTCCACTTACAATCTCCAAAAGGAAGGCTTCTTTGCGACGACAAGTTAAATTACAGCGCAAGCTTCGAAACCGATGCGCTTGAATTACTGTTTATCGATATATCGACTGCCGAAACTCACTTGATGAAACACATTCGCGTACTTTTTTTCTTTATTCCGCCTTTTTCGATATTACGAAGGAGCCGATCAACATCCCTATCCATAGCAAGTGAATTATGGTCTTTGCAAGCGATGCTATCCTTTCTTTAGCTTACCTCTCTCTCGTTATAGGTAGCTGTTGAAACGCGCCGGATTTTCTTTATGTATGCACACAAACACAAAAGGGCAGACAGGTTGGCTTTGTGCTCACTCTATGTCGACAACTCAAAGGGGCTGCTTTCTAGCCACAAAAATAAGGGTGTCCCCGTTTCAGCTTGATGAAATTCTCCTTTTCTAACCAAATTTGACGGTATTTACACGTACGGTCACAGCGACTATCGTTTGTTTCTCATGGCTTTGAAAGCCGAAGATGAAGTACGCTAACTGAAAGTAAAGCACAAGAAAAATCAGTAAGGCTTTAACCCGTCCCTGTTGTAAATGCATGACTCTATGAAGAAGTAAGAAAAACGGAATTTAACATACGACACAAAACGCGGTGGAGGTGAAATTTGCCTAGCGTCATTCTTGAGCTGGTCGATATCGGCATGGAATGGGTTCTTGTTTCCGTGCTCGACTTATGGACGTGTAGACAAGGGCAAATAACCGTGCACCAGACCCATTCCTATTCACATATATAGACACGGTAACACCCCCTTTGCCGGGGTCGTTTTCTTTTCTTTGTTTTTCTCCCGGTCTTGGTCGCTTCACGGCTTCAGGACTAAGTTGGAAAGAAATTTCACGAATGCGGAATCATCGACCACGAATAGTTGGAGTGTAATCGTGAGAAGGAATACGGGGCGAAAGAAGTATGGGTCGACTGCTCTACACCAGTGCGCGTTTTATTGCTAGTTTTCCATCAGCGTGAAGAAATTCCTGGTAGTTTTCGAGAGGATTCTCAAGTTGTTGCGTACATGAGGGAAGCGTTATTTCGCTGCCTCTGTTGCCACGTCCTGACGTCTGAGTACAAGTTGGCGCAGGTGCTCGGCCCGGCGACCGACCAACAAACTGCAGTGTCATGAGCAATGCAGCTTTCTTTGACGAAAACAAACGTGTTCCGCTAGCGGCACCTTGACGATTTAAGAATGTGCCGTGGAGCTATTCGTCAAATTCAGGGTGTTTACTTTTTTTAAATGCAATATTTTCAACCTAAAAAGAAATGATGAAAAACAAGGTATCAGGAACTGAAATATTTTAAGTAACTTAGTAAGAACCCGAATGGATCTAGAAAGAAAATAAGTAGGGTGCACGTTTGCAAGTCAAAAATATCCGCCCGGACGTGAAACTACAAAGCATTTGTTACACCAAACCCCCCTTCCTATCCTCCAACCAACTTACTGACAGATTCCGCAACACTGACATGGAAATTTTACAGATACAGTAGTTTCGCTCAGCCGTTATCTTGAGGCTGATTCTCTTTATATAAATGCGCAAGTAAACAACCTCTCGAATCTCACATAAATAGGATCAAGGCATAAAAGAGCGGGGCTGCCTTACCCTTTTTTTTTTTTTGCATTAAGGGCCGGTATGTGCATGTGTTTTTTTTTTTTTCTTGCACGTATAACTTTTACCTAGTTGCTCTTGTCTGTATTTTTCGTCCTACACAGCTGCGACCAGGCAAAGAGGGAAAAAAAAACGGAAGTGTGGCAGCTTCGGAAAAAATAGTTTATAATTGTTCATACAGGTAGCTTTGCATAGTTGGAAAAGCACAGAAGAAGGGGTAGAAATGGGAGACCGCGGCTCGTCCGACGGAAACAAAATAAGGACTACAAGCTTGATGTGGCCTCGAGCGGCATCCCTACCATCACTTGCATGGCTTTATAGATTGTGAAAATGTGAAAACTTTGGAATTAGACATACCCGTAGTCTTTCTGCTATTATATCATGTGTTTACAGATCATGGAGATTTTTTTCCACACTTAATTGTCCTGTATAAGGGAATAAATTCATTCGGCACGAACACCAAATGACTGTGAATGGAACGTTGCCGTGTGCCATGCCTCATAGACTTGCGTAATTCCTCTTGCTCTTTGATTTGTTTCTTCTTTGCTATTCTTGCTGTTGTTGGTGATGCTGGTGGTAGTGGTTATAGTTGTTCTTTTTAATGTCCTCCTGCCTGATGCTTGCTGAATGCGTTCACTGTGATGTATTTACTTGTTTCTTCACGCTGTCTAGGAACAACATTCTACAATCAAAATGGGTTCCCTTCCTTATTGCTCCCAATGCACAATACGCTCTTTACTAGCACATGAAAATATTGCATGTACTCTCACATACAAAATACCTTATACAACCTTAAGCATCATTGTCATCTATACGGTGCAAGAAAAGAAGTAGGTCGGGAAAGACAAGAAAATTACCTAGATATGAACTTCTGGTTGCCTACCACATACACTGACGGGAAGAAAGGGTGTTAGACAGAAATACCATTTGCAAAGTACGTGCGGAGCTTGCTCTGTGAAAGTGTATTGAAAATCGCCACGCCCACGTTGACTTGTTAAAAAGCTTAGCTGTAAGAATGCCGTCAGAATACGTAGTGCAGAAGGGCCAATAAAAAATCTCGTAGAGCTAATCTACGATTATTGCACGTATATACAAGAGTATTCGCACACGTACTTTATTCAACTTCCATTACAGCCGATTGAGTGGAGCGTGGCGGCCGTTTAGTTTCGTCGCTTCTGCAGTCAAAAGTGCGTCTCTGGAGACCTTTGAACACTCTGCGTGCGAGCCAGGCATGCACATCGATATTGTGGCAGTACGACAGCGGTGGTTCTCTATTGTTCTACTACGCACGTATTCCATATCCCTTCTTACCGGTCGGTGTGGTGCCGAGCATAGGTACTCACTTCTTTGGTGCAGGCCCGGGTTTGCATTTCTTCATTCTTTTGGCGCTGATTTTTATCGAGGCCAGTTAGACAGATGAAATGGGATAGGGCAGCCGAAGCAATGCTCTCGCATTTAAAAATTGTGGCTGAAAACATCGAAGACGACTGTCAATGTCAGCGATAGCTTTCTTATGCGACCCGCTGCATGTCCCCATGTCATCCGAAGCTGAATGCGAAACCTTATATCCGAAACCTTATGGGCACATCAATAGGTACACAAAGTGACAATCTGCCTGCTAACCACAATGCAAAATGATACCACGCCATAGTTTATCTCGTTGTAATCACAGCACCCCAGTTCAAACTCCGTACCAGCCTAGGCCTAGTATTGGGGCTACAACTTCGTTGCAATGGTTATCCATCAAGTTGCCACGCCTCAACTCAGAGATGTATTTTGCGGTTGGGGTATAAGCTTACTATATTTAAGGCTACACATACGTCTTGTGTCACCTTGGCACAGTCATTGCAGGGAGTTGACCTAGAATGGCCACATGCCAATATCACATACGCGGCATCGAGGTTGTGTATTCATGCATAACACCCGGTGGCCCAGGTTGTCTACTAGGTCAGAAAGCAGTCAGCAGCAAGTTGTCTATCGGGCACATACCCTGTGGCCCATGTGATCTGCTCGGCAAGACAGCAGCCAACCTAGTAGTGACTGAAGTTAACTCTCCTCCCATGAAAGGCCAGAAACATTTAAAAAATAACGCAAAGTGGGAGGAGGAGCTAAAGAAAGTTATCGCTTTAAAGCTAACTCGAGAGGCCAAGCTCTCGTTTGGGCCGCCGGTGAGCTACATCGCAGACAGGAAACTCATTTTTATTTGAACCTGAACGCCAACTCCTTCGTTCAATTCCGGTGCAGATGCATTTCTTTTTCCGCTGTGTCTCCGCCCTCTGCACCAATAGGTCCCCTCTCATTGATGTATACATCGTTATTTCTCTAATTGTGTTTTCATAGCGACAGTTCTTAATTTATTGAAAGTCGCCGTACGGCGTTTCGGAGCAGGAAAACTTGATCAAATATTCCGAATTTTCTTTCAATCTTCAATGCAGCGACGTAACGAAAGTTACCTTTTAGTGCTGGTCTACTTTCGGCTAAATAACAAAATTATAAATCTGTCAAAAATGGCAGTGCACATGGATACCATTTCGTCATTTTATCGCGGCTTTTATTGCATTGGGATATTTTTTAACGACCGACTAGCCGCCTTGACATGTTCCTCACTGCACGACTTGGTGTCCTACGAAATCGCCGAATTATCATATTTGAGTAATTGTCCGTCCTCCAGTGTCCGGTCACTGCACGCGCTTCCGACAAATTGGCCGCACACGGAAGGCAATTATTTATATATCCCGTACGGGCCTCTCTACATCAGTATACTAGAGGCCTCACCCTACAGTAAGGAGAAATACACAATGGCGCAATCTCTATAGCGTCGTTTGTACATAAAGTTGACGCAATCGGGTCGAACTACTTTGGTAGATAGAAAACTGTGGCCACTTAAAAAGCCGCACCAAAGTGCAAATTCTTACGTAAGATCGAATGCAGCGCGTAACAGGGAGAAAAAAATTATGCCTTCCAGTGCCAAGAGACACACTCGCGTTGCCGGGAGATACGACAGCAATGATGACGAATCAGCGAAAGTTTGCGCGTATAGCGGGAAAGGTGGCCATGTCGCCTCCTAACGCCAAATTATTGCAGAAACAGACTGCCTACGAGAAAATTCGAATTCGCGGGTATGTCCGGGTCATTGTTGCGACCAATATGGCGGCGACAAAGCTATAGTTGTTGCTGCGGGACCAAGCCGCATGGTACAGAGTCACCGGCAGTATATTTGATGAGCGGAAATGTGGTTTGCGTTTCAGCGCGATATTTTTGAACCAGCAGAATTGTGTCGAATTTTGTGAAATTACCTGGGCTCGAGTCATAGGCAATTGTTCGTTTTTTTTTTCTACTACTGGAAAGCCACGTTCCAAGAGATTTATTTTTGTCAGCGTGTGGCTTGTACTACATTTGCAGAAAGTTTCGAGCGTTGTTGTGCGTTGCGGATTATATTTAGAGATTCTGAATTCGCTTATCTGATTTTGTCTAACAAGCACATTCCCGCTACATTTAAATGGAGAGACAATGATTGTGCTCGTTGAGTGAATAAAGAAAAAAAATAATGGCCTGTCACATTTAGGCTTATACGTATGGGTGAGACAAAAATAGTTTTCTTTGTGTCACTGCGCGTTTTTAACAGACTATGGGCGCTATAACGTAAAACTATTCCAAACTTTTCTATTCCGATTCTGCAATCAGCCCTCCGCGATTGGTCAAAAACTTTTTTGGACCACCGCCACTTCACCGGTCTGTCACGCGACGTCACGAAAACCGCGATAGCTCCCCATATGATATGACGTGTACACACGGATTATGCATGATTTGACCGAACAAAAGAAAAATAGTTATTTCTGATTCGGTGCCTCTTCGCCATTAGCCCTCGGCTATTAGTTAAAAGTTTTTGGACTGCGCCCACTTCACCTGCCTCTCACGCGACGTCACAAAACCGCAAATACTCACCGCGTCAAAGTGACGTGTACGCGATAAAGATGCATTAATATGCCGAACAAGACTGAATTTTCTTCTGAATAGCCGCAGGCTGCCCCGTCTCGAAAGGAATAAAAGATGGCTGCCGCCGACCGCTCAGGCACTGGCTACTCGCACCTGTCGGAGAACATGGGTTTATTTGCGTGCAATAAAACTTTTTGCGTGACCGTGTAACGTTTTCGAGCACTTTCGGCACGTTTACGACCTCGCTCTGCCAACTCTTCCTTGCTCAGGATCCGTTTTAGCGTCATTCTTAAGCTTCCGTTGCATGCCCCCGCAATTGTCGACCAGCCACCGCAAGCTAAGTAAGGGAAAGCCGACCAATCGTAGACGCCGGCACCACCCTCTTCATCCGGTTATCGATTTTCAGTGCAGTGGCTCGGCCCCATCGAATCCCTCTCCACTTGAGCGTTCTCCTCGCCTCTTGTCAGCCAATTAGATACGGCAAGCCGCTCAGTGTAGGCAATGTTATTCGTTTTTTAAGCAAAGAAAAGTGACCTCCTATGGACGAGGAGAGCGTTTGATTGGTCTTTTCAGACAACCCTGTGGGTGACCACCCGATGCTTGCGTCGGCGGTTACGCAAATTTGACGTCAGGAGATTGGAATAAAAATATATTGGAATAGTTTTACGTTGTAGGTCCCCACAATACCACGGGCAGTGTAAAATATTAGCCAAGTAGCTTACACTACTGACAAAGAAGTAGAACTCGGTATTAATTAAATATCAGTGCTGCGACTCGCACTGCGTTGAGAATGCCACATGTGAAGGAATTTTCGGGGAAGTGTACTGTAAAGCGAGTTGTTCATTCTATTGCGAAATCATAGCATGGCCTTTATTATTCAGCGTCCCACCGTTCGGCATTACACTGCTGACACAGATTGTCCATAGAGTTTCAGCTGTGCAGTATCATGATAAACCCGGTAGCGGTGTTTCTTTAGGGGCTGTCAAGGCTCGGATATTAGGATGCCAACACCCCTAGATATACGCCCGGTTTAATTGCAGGTCCGTACCCCCGTCAAAACCGGAGTTTGCTATCGGCTTCCTGACGGAAGTAGTTTCTATGAGAAGATTCCCACGAGGCACTATGATATGTAACCGCAACGCATCGTCATTCACTTGTAAATATTTTTGGTGATTTTGTTTTCCCTTCAAAAACGTGGACCGACCTTGGTTTTATCATATATAAAGACAATAGTGTAAGTGAATTTGTCTGTCTCTCCTGGGGTTTTCAACTTTGGCAGCTTCTGCAGAATCAAACATGGCATTTGGTTCACATTTCTTCCAATAAGATCGACCTGATACTTGTATTTACTTGTATACTTCTATTTAAGTGGACTTAGGGCTCACTGAATAATTCAACGTACATTTAAACGCAAGTTCTAAAATTAAAAAAAGGTAAAATGAAGGCTTCATACGAAAAGCAAATTATGCTGCAATTAAATAATCAATTCCAAGAGATGGTTTCTTACTGGCTTTGCTAATCGCTTGTTTGAATTTATCTGATATCACTTCAGAAGCAAAGTGCATCAGTTAATAAACACCTACACTCCCACTATTGCAGGGAACAAAACAGCACCATCACCGTGGATGAACAAAGACCTAGAGTGCCTTAAGAACAAAAATAAAGGGCTCTTTTGTCTTGCCAAGCTGCCCAACAGTCTTGCTGCTTGGCAAACATACTTTACAGCTGAAACGATACCTACGGATTGGTAGTAAACAAGACTAAGCATTATTTACATTCAACTGCACTACAAAACGTACTGCCTAACCAACCCAAAATTACTTTGGAAGCTCAGTCCTCACAAGTGGCGGTTAGAGTAATCGACTTGATGTTTTACCGTTTAAACTCACCGTGACATCTGGTTACTATGTTCGATTTGAATGACATTGTGAAAATAATCGATTCTATAAAACTGACATCCTAAGCTAATCACGATTATATAAATTAAAGGAAACACAAAGCACAGTGGGAGTATTGTCTTGCATAATACCTATATTCCAGCACTCCTTGTAGTGTGGTGCAATGCCGAAAGACTAGAGAATCGGCAAGATGATTATAGTCCCAAAGAAGGGCGGAGCGACAACTGATGCGGAAGAAGGACGACAGATCCTTGAAGACGACCTTCAATAGGCTTAACTCTGCCATTCGACGCCATACGAACAAGCTCTGTAGGTCGCAGTGGGCGTCCTTCTGCGCTAGCTTGACGGTTTTCTCACCGATGACGAGAATTTGGCGAGTCATTGGCAGTCTTGCTGGTGATTCTCGTCCTAGTAAACCTTTCGAAGCGCTTGCACTGCGCAAGCAGAAACCTCTCGTGTGCTTGGCAGAGGAATTTGCAGATGCATTCGTAAGTGCAAGTTCAGGAATTCATCCCTGCGCTCCGCCTCCAACATCTACGTCGGTGATGGACGCCCCGTTTACACTTCGAGAGCTACAGACAGCACTCAGCAGCCTGCGGCGTCGATGTGCACCAGGTCCTGACGGCATCACCAATCAGATGATGCAGAACCTACCTCTGGAACACCGGAAGATGCTACTAAACTATCTCAATCGAGTGTGGGAGACTGGCGACGTTCCTCCTTCATGGAAGGTGGCTTGTGTTGTCACAGTGCTGAAGCCCGGCAAAGAAATGACAGACTTGACCTCGTATCGTCCTGTATCACTGACGTCGTGCGTGGCTAAGCTCATGGAGAAGCTGGCAAGTAAGCGTTTATCTTGGTGGCTCGAAGATAGAAGGGCTCTACCAACATGCATGACTGGATTCCGAACAGGTTTAAGCGCGCAAGATAGCGTCTTGGACTTGATAAGCCATATTGAACATCATAGAGCTTTCGGTCTTTCAACACTAGCTGTTTTCCTAGACGTATCAAAGGCTTATGATAGCGTCCTTCAGAGCTCAATACTAAAGAGTTTGCAGGCCATGGGCGTACAGGGCTATCTTCTGCGATTCATTCACTCATTTTTCAGTGATCGTAAAATTCAAGTGCGGTTAGGAAGTACCACAAGCACCGAAAGGGCGGTATCACGAGGTGTACCTCAGGGAAGTGTTCTTTCCCCAACGCTCTTTAACGTTGTAATGGCTGGTCTTCCCGCTGAAGTGCAAAAACATTGCAGGCATGTCCATATGTCGATATACGCGGACGACATTTGCCTTTGGTTAACCGGATATCAACACAAGCGTTTAGCTCTGATAGCTCGACAGGCATTACTTTTAGTTCAAAATTACCTTCAAGGTGTTGGGTTGACTCTCTCGGTGGAAAAATCTGGCTTCATCATGTTTCCAGGTAGAGGAAGAAGGTATGCGCGGCTGAAGATAGACCTTGATCAATCTTGCCTTCGACAATTGAAACACAAGCGCTTTTTGGGTGTCAATATTGACTACCGTCTACAGTGGCGACGAGCTGTGGACTCGGTTGTGACATCGATATCTTCGCGTCTCAATGTGATTCGTAGAGTTGCGAGTGAGCGATGGGGAAATCACCCTTCCTCAATGATCAGGTTGCACGATGCACTAGTGACGAGTCGGATAATGTATCAGCTCCCTTTAATTTCCCCCTCAATATCACAGCTGGAACGACTTGAGGTTCTGCACAGAAAGGGCCTGAGAAGGGCTCTTGGCGTTCCGCAGACTGCTCCTAACAAAGCAGTACTTTGTGAATCTCTATCGAGACCTCTTAGCCTAGTCGCTTCACAAAGGTTATTGATGCAAATTGGCCGCCTCAAACAGACGGCAGCCGGCCGAGCCCTTCTACAGCGCCTTCGAAAGAGATCTGAGTCCCGAGCGTACTTGGCACTAAATACTCTTGGTTACCTGGGTCTTGACACTAGAGGTCGAACTAAGAGGTTGAAACCACCTTGGTCATTCGCGAGCCTCGATTGTTCGTTGACAATTCCTCACGTACGCGCTAAGCGGAATTCTCCTCTGGCGGCAACGCGTTCGCTGGTACTGGAACATCTTGAGTCTGAATATGCACGTCATCTTCAAATCTTTACTGATGGCTCTGTGGACAAGGTCAAAGGATCTAGTGCAGCTGCTTTTCACATTCCCTCTTTGAAGTATGATTGGTCTGTTCGCTTCACTGCAGTCGTGTCCTCCACAACGGCCGAAAGCGTTGCCATTGAGGCAGCTCTAAAGAAACTACGGTTTTGTACGCCTCAACCTGTTGTTATTCTTACAGATTCAAAATCTGCCCTTCAAAGGTTAGAGCACGGGTTCCCTACTGATGCCTTATGTCTTAGCTCCCTACGCTCGGTGCACAATCTCCATATCAAAGGCTTCTCCATACGTTTCCAATGGGTGCCCTCGCACACAGGTATCATAGGCAACGAGATGGCGGACAGCCTCGCCCATAGAGCGCTGTCTGGGAATCCATTGAGAAGAGTGCCTCAAGACGACAACAGACTCTTCAGAGAAGCAGTGTTGTGCCACCTCAGTTCTTTGTGGAGCTCACCTCACAAGCCATGTGTGATCAAGGGCCTCAAAAGAAACCAAGCCACCTTACTGCTCCGCATTCGCACGGGCTCTGCTCGAACCCCTGCGTGGATGTATAAGACTGGCCTGGCGTTATCACCATTATGTTCAACGTGTGGTGTGTGCGGTGACATAGAACATTACCTAATGTGCTGTACTGTGTATAACGCGGAAAGGAAGGCGTTATTCGGGTCCCTCAAGAAGACAGGAGTTCCTCACAGCTCTTTTCAAGACATTGTTTTCCCGCGCGGGAACCGGTTGTGTAGGAAGGAGGTCTCTCGCCTTCTTTTAAATTACCTACAGGACACAGATTTGGCCTCCACATGGTGAACTGAGGAGTGACCATTTGTATTTTGTGTGGTCTGTGTCTGATTATGCGATTTACTTATTTTAAGTGTCGCTACGGTGGAGCAATTGCCGGCAGCAACTGCAAGGCTAATCCCACCTGTAGCCTACAACAACTCAACTCAACTCAACGATTATAGTCCCAAAAAGCTTTCCTTCTGCTTCATGCACCAACTATCACCGTATATATTTCAAGGCGATGTATTCAAAGATAATGTAACATGTAATTTACTCGCACATCATTGAATTCTTGGTTTGTGCTTTTTGTTTAGCCTCAACTGACCCGGCTTCTTAAGAGGGCTCACATGTGATACCCGCCGTGGTTGCTCAGTGACTATGGTGTTGGGCTGCTGAGCACGAGGTCACGGGATCGAATCCAGGCCACGACGGCCACATTTCGATGGGGGCGAAATGCGAAAACACCCGTGTACTCAGATTTAGGTGCACATTAAAAAACCCTAGGTGTGCAAAATTTTTGGAGTCCTCCACTACACCGTGCCTCGTAATCAGAAAGTAGTTTTGGCACGTAAAACCCCATGATTTAATTATAATTCGCCTGTGATGTTCAACTAGCCTTACCTGTCTATGACCTAAGCCCCAATATAGACCATTACATGTATTTCTTGGTCTATTTAAAGAAAAAAACTGGTTCATCCCTCTTTCAAAGCAATTAGTCGTAACGCGAACGTGAAACTTGCGTTCTAAGAATCAGTGGCAGCTTCGTTGCAAATTCACAAATACACCTCCATAAATGTGCAGTCCTTTATTACTAACAGCTTCATTCGAAGGTCGAAACAATGATAGAAATGGCAGGCACGCGAGGCCTGTCGTGCTGCCCAGCGTAAACTGCTCTCCGGAGGCTACCAGGCGTCATAGGTATATGCGACGCGACAGTCAATCCGTACGTAGCGAGAGTACGTCGTTTGCGCTCCGGCGGCATCGCGCGCTAGGTCGATCACGCAAACGTTTAAATTTGAGTTCGACAGCAAGACAGTTGAGTTTAACAGCAAGACGCTTCCAAACACCGACATCTTTACTACCCTTTGGGGGGCATATGGCGCCGGCCATATTGTCTACGAAATTACTCGGGGATATAATAAATGATGCATATGTATCCTCATTGCAACGAATAAACGTCATCAAAGAGAACAATTGCTGTAGTAAATCAAACCTTTCTGCGCCTACTTCCTTTTGCCTTGCTTATTCTCACCCCCACTTCCCAGTATAGGCTAGCAGACGGCCGGGTTAGAGGGGCGACGCGCGCGCTCTTTCTTACGGCCTGCGATTCGGGGCTAGTTCCCGCCTTTCACCGCCGCTAGTTCGTGGCGCTGTTACCCAACCCTGGCCAGTTGAGCTGACTGAACCTTTGTTGAGGTTCAGTCAGTTGGTTCAGTCAGTTGAGCTGGCTGAACCAGTTGAGCTGGCTGAACTCAGCTCCTTTGTAAAACGATAAGAGCAGGGTATTTTATATCGGCTGTTAGTGCCGCACAGAACAAAGCACGAAACCCTGTTCGCTAAAACTCCCTGCGTGTCAGACTTGCTGCTGTCGGGTCTGTCCTTAAGACCAAACACGTCATCTCCTTTCTGGTCATAGATGCATTTAGGCTTTATGCTGGCTTCATCAATAATTAATGATGACATATGCTGCCTGCTGCTCAGAAGTGAAGCCTCGTGAACCAGTCTTGCTCACATCGCAGCACTCATTCCGGACGTAGTCGGACTTGGGCCCATCTATTTCTGGAGGGTGCATTTTACTGGCAAATTCAGGAAACTTGACGTTCGAGCATGATCTTAACCATCCGGTGAGAGAAATCGCCATATGATGCATTCTCGAATAACCTCTTCAGGATACGTGTGATGTTGCTTTCCGTATCGCTCTATTTGGTGGTCCAGGAATACGGCCTTTCTGTCTCCAGTCTGTGAATCCGCCACGATTCTCCTGACCGAAGCATGATGTTTGCTTTTTTCGAGAGAGTACAGTTCGTTGTTCTTCCGTTGCGAGTTTTCCCAGTAACTTATGGCTCTTGGAACGGTGATATGAAACTTGAGAGCGAAGTATTGAGATCATAGAGAGGTACCAGCTTGCTCGCTGGCCATCGCTGTTTGTGGTTTGCGTACTGACGCTTTTAGTGTGTTCATAGAGGCAGTCTGACAAATTGCCTTCCACAGGCAGCGATTCAAGCGGCTAAGCTTTCCGCTTGGAATGTTTTGGAGCAAGGACAGCCCGAGCAGCAGGTTCTTTGCGAGGCTTCTTTGCGAGGCTTCTTCGCGGGAGGCGCCAGGTAGATGGGAGAGCCTTCGAAAACGGTGGGGACAGCGCCAGGCAAAAGTTTCTTAATGTGGCACTCTGTTGCTTAGTCGGCCGAAAGAAAGTGCTGGATACACGCGACCATACGCAGGCTTATCGTTGATAGTTGAATTCTTCCTTGCAATGTTCTTTTCTTGCCATTGGGCGTACAACTCTCCGTCACTTGGAAACTGATGAAATGACACGCCTGGACATTTCCCAGAGCGCGAGCGGCAAAAGGGCACTCAGCAGTACACCATTAGGATGTCAATCAGTACACGCGCACCAATTTAACACGAACCTCCCTGAAAACTGTTAACAACTCAATGAGCAATCGATTGAGAAAATCATACAAATTAAGTCCCAAAACCACTATACGTAATTGCTTGGTCTTAGCACGCGGCAGCAGCTAATGTGTGCATAAGTGTCCGGTGAATGTTCGCGGTACCTCCAAAACACCTGCGGTGAACCCTGTCTGTCCGTTCTTACCGGCCGGAGGCGATGCGTCTACTGAGAAGATGTAGAGTTAAGAGTCACTGGAAGAAATGTCTGAGTATCGCATTTGTTTTCCGCGCGCCGCGACCTGCCCGGCCGCCGGTGATTGGGTCACTCGTGCCACGTGACCTTTTGCCGTCATATCCCTTCCAAGTGCTTTCAGTAGGTACGTCGAACACGAAGCGGATGGAAATCGTGCACTCTGTAGCTGGCGACAGCACTTCGTTTCTGGCAAACACAGGCGACAGAAGTTACCGTAACATTATGCCTGGTTGCTGCGCCTTCGCATGTAGCAACCAAACGGAGTCAGGAAAGGCATTTTTCTGCATTCCGTGTGGAAAATACGACCGGGATCAGCGTTCTGCATGACTGCACAGACTTGGCCTCAAAGGCTTCGCGCCCTTGAACATCATCCGCATGTGCGAGGGACGTTTGCTCAATAACTAACGCGCAGTTTGCTGGGCAGTTCTTGCTTTCAAGTGGCCGTACTTGTGTGTGACCACTAAACTTTACCTGCCGGTTTGCGCCCCTTGCTCTACTTGGAGCTTTTGAAAACTATGGAGTTAGTACAAGTGGTTTCGAGTGAGCTGTTCGATTCACGTGGCCCGCTCTGCATTTCGCTATTGTTTGATGTTTCGTTCGCGCGGCTCGCATTGCTTTGGGCTATGGAAAATCACGTAGTACCTACCTTTAAATTAAGGCCTTCGGTTCACGCGGCCAGTTCCGCTTTGCGCTATACTGTTTCCAGTAAACTGTGTGGTTCGTGCGGCCAGCTCTGCTCTGCGCTACTGTTTTCAGTAAACGGTTCGCGTGGCTTGCTTTGCTTCGCGCTATTGAGAATCATGTAGTACCTACTCTTCAAGTACTGTCTTGGACTCTGGCGGCCAGCTGCGCTTCGCGGTACTGTTTCCAGTAAACTGTTCCGTTCACGGCTCGCCTTGCTTCACGTTATTAAATATAACGTAGTACCTACACTTGAAGTAAGCGCTTGGATTAGCGCCGCCAGCTCTGCTTTGCGCTACTGTTTCAAGTAAACTGTTCGGTTCGCGCGGCCAGCTCTGCTTTGAGCTACCATTTCCAGTAAACGGTTCGCGCGGCTCGCTTTGTTTCGTGCTATTGAAAATCAAGCAGTACCTACCTTTCAAGTATAAGCTTCTCGGTTCACGTGGTCAGCTATTCTTTGCGCTATTTTTATTCTACGTGTGTTCTTTGGAAGAACAAAGAAAGCCTGCCTGGCAGCGGAGACATGCCAGATTTGAAAAAGGGACGGCAAATGCATAACCGAGGCATCACAGCGCTAACCACCAATGAAATACACTTCCTGGGGCGCTATAGCGTAAAACTATTCCAAACTTTTCTATTCCAATTCTGCAATCAGCCCACCGCGACTGGTGAAAAACTTCTTTAGGCCACCCTCACTTCACCTGTCTATCAAGCGACGTCACGAAAACTGCGTTAGCCCCCCATCTGATATGACGTGTACACACGGATTATGCATGATTTGACCGAACAAAAGAAAAATAGTTATTTCTGATTCGGTGCCTCTTCGCCATTAGCCTTCGGCTATTGGTCAAAAGTTTTCGGGCTGCACCCACCTCACCTGCCTCTCATGCCACGTCTCAAAACCGCAAGAACTTGCCATGTCAAAGTGACGTGTACGCGTTAAAGATGCATTAATATGCCGAACAAAACTGAATTTTTTTCTGAATAGCCGCAGGCTGCCCCGTTCCGAAAGGAATAAAAGATGTCTGCGGCCGATCGCTCCGGCACTGGCTACTCACCCCTGCCGGAGAGCATGGGTTTATTTGCGTGTAATAAAACTTGTTGCGTGGCCATGTAAAGTTTTCGAGAACTTTCGGCACGTTTATGACCGCGTTCTGCCAACTCTTCTTTGCTGAGGATCCGTTTTCGCGTCATCCTTAAGCTTCCGTTGCATGCCGCCGCGATTGTCGACGAGTCATCGCAAGCTAAGTAAGAGAAAACGGACCAATCGCAGACGCCGGAACCACCCTCTTCATCCGGTTATCGATATTCAGTGCAGTGGCTCGGCCCCATCGAATCCCTCTCCACTTGAGCATGCTCCTCGCCTCTCGTGAGCCAATTAGACAAGACATTGGTTTGTTCAGACAACCCTGCGGGGGACCGCCCGATGCTTGCGTCGGCGGTTACACAAATTTGACGTCAGGGGATTGGAATAGAAACATATTGGAATAGTTTTACGTTATACGGCCCCTGGATACATACATGGAGTGAACTCGCTATCTTGTTTATGGTGGGACGTTATGTTTTGTAGTGTTTTAGGGGCCGCTTTCAATTTTGTTAGGTTGAGCATGCGTGAGTTTTTTTTTTTTATTTCGTTTATATCTGGTTCACTAAAAACAAACTTTCAGCGTGAGTAATAATGCATTGTGAGGGACCATTGACTCTGATATCATTGCAAGAAAACGTCGACCAACCAGGTTGCCAATAGCCGTCAGCTGATAGAAGGTTCAAGTGACGCACCACAAGGAACAGGGAGCCAAGGAGCACCTGACGAAGACCCCCCCTGTCCCCTTGTCGAACCACTGACTCTAGGCTGAAGCTTCCCTTGTTTGCCTACAATTAACTCTGTAGTTGTAATGTGAAAATAAACACAGCCGTTGGGCTAGATTGTTGTTTTTAATGTCTATTGCCTGCTATTGTGTGAAGACTTGGTGTTGTAATAAATACTTTCTTCAGTGCTGTATGTTACTATTGTGAAATATCTGTTGTTTGCCTCCGCAACGTACTTTGTGAATGAATGTTATATTTAAGATTCCAGTATTGCTGACAACACAAATCAAGTCAGAGACTACTTTCTAAGATAACTTTTCCGTGTTAATAATCTCATTCGATAAAAGAGTCTGCAATAAAAGGAGTACGATCGAAAGAGATAGGCGGGCTTTGAGAAGAGCCGCACCACCGTGAAGTACTAGCAACGTCAAGAACAAGACAGCATTCCAGAACACAGTAAAAGTTCTGGAAGTAAGTTCACTACAAGTTTGACGTTATAAAAGGTACAAACATACTTTATAAACAGTAGAGTTTTTCTCCCCGCATACTGAAACAAGCGTGAATGAAGAGCTCTTAATATTACAAAATGGAGCATTGTGTTCAGAGAGACTATTAAAAAAATTAGTGACAACATTAGAAGCATGCATTCGCAAATACGTCACGAGCCGCAACACGCGAAATTGTCGACATGCTGCGCCTACTGGCATTTTATCCCCGATACGTGATGCGCAACATTGGAAATCTACGTAAAGTTTACCGCTTACTTCGCTCCGATCACGCAGATCATTCAACAAGCAGCAAGCAATGTTTACATTCGCTTGCTTCTGTACTTAGAAACGACGCGAATGCGCACTATAAAGGCAGCCTCTGAACACCAACTATTCATTCCATCGGCTGTCAAGCTGCGTTTTTTAGCCCAAGCACGACGTCAAGGCCCAGTTGGCAAGTAAACGACGTTTCAGGCGAGTTCGTCGAGCGCATGCAAGCATGTTTACAGCTCCGCACATAAAACGACTCAAGACTAAAGTCCATGACGCGACGCGGAGAGTTCGCGAGCATCGAAACAATCGCCGTACATTTTATGCAGTTCTGTCGATTTCCGCGCAGTACGTCCGTTACCGTCGATATCCCGGCGCTACTTGTGATATTCACTTGAAGAAACACAGAAAAGTAATCCAATTTTGCCGAACGGAACGCGAAATTCAGGAGGCAAATCCTTGTCTTACTCAACGCATGTTGGCAGCGCTTCGGCGGTCTGGAAGGGATATGGCCGCCGCCACCCACTGTTGGCATGGCGCGCACCTTTGCGGTACTCTGAAAATCTTTCCAGTGACTAGGTAGATTACCGCCAAGATGACCGAAGCGCGACAGCGGATTTCCTCCGCGACTAAAATAGTCCTGCTCAAAAAACCGTGCTTCGAAAACGCGTAATTCTCAGTATAAATAAAGACTTTTGTATTTTGATGATTGGTTTGGTCGAGCTCTCGTGATTGAAACGTTACAGCACATGCCGGATTGGGAGAAAAAAATAACCCCGTTCCTTCGACATGCTGTGCTTCGACAAGCTTTATTGCAAGGGACGAAAGAAGAAAGAGGAGCTCTGCATGGATTTCGCGCTGGTTTACAAGTACGCGGTACATTTACTACACGTTTTCCGGGCTTAAAATGAATCATTTGCTATTTAACAAGTACTTAAAAGTACAATGCATTTATCGAAACCATTACCAAACTGGGGCGAGTAGACGATCGAGGCAAGAAAGATACAAAAATGCTCCATTCATCGTTTTAAATTAGAACTCTTGGTTTTAAATAGCGTAAAATTTATATTTTCTTGTTTTTGTATTTTCCCAAACATATTTTCAAGAATGTGATAGGTTCTTTTGTTCCGTCTCACTTCTATTTTCATTTTATTTTGCTAGCCTGCAATCACGCCAGTTCGCGTAGCGTAGCCTCAGCGATGCTCGCTGCAATCTTTGGTCGCCGCATCAAGGCTCAGCCTAAACGCACGCAGCACAAATGGTGCATCGTAAGCTCGCAGTAATATTTCCGACATGATAGATTACCATCAACAGTTTGGGAATTCACTCTAACGAGGTGCAGACGCAGACGACTGACGCGATTCGGCCCAGTTCGAAGCGCGGGCGGCCATCTTCTCCATCGGCGGGGCAACCGGCAATCCCGCTCGCGACGTCAGTCTAGAGAGCATGCCCATTGGTGGAGGCTCGGTGTATCCGCTTTGAAGTAGTAAACGCCCCTTTTTTCTAACGTTCCACCCGACTATAGGTCCAACGACTGCAGTTAACACCCATATATATATATATATATATATATATATATATATATATATATATATATATATCATAAGAAGCCAACAGACAAACGCCAAGGACAACGCAGGGGAAATTGCTTATACTTCATAATTGAACTAATGAAATTATAAATTAAAGGAAATGAAGCTCGATGACAAAAAATCTTGCCGCAGGTCGGGAACGATCGCACGTCTTCGCATGTGCTTTTCTTGTTTATTTCTTTATGTGTGGCTTTTTTTCAGCGGGTTATGGCAACTCCTACATGAGAACGCGCTCCATTACGGATAACACACCTGCTACAACGTGAAGGGACTGGGTGCTGACATTTAACTCACGAAAGCATGAGCTCGCACCCAGAGAAATGCGCCAGTTTCTGTTTGCGTACATTGCTAACCACAACGCTATGACAGTGTGACTGCATCGTTTTAATGCTGAGCTCGGAATAATAATTTCTGAAATTTCAACCCGCGTAGTTGTACATGTTTACTTGTTCTCTCTCTCTCTCTCTCTTTGTCATATTTTTTTTTACGTCTCTATGTATAAACAAAAGGATCACGACCGCCTGAAGAACTCCCCACGGAAGGAGCAGTTTTACGAAACACCCACCCGCTCCACGTGGAGCATCTGGACTTCGGTTTCGAATAGTCGCTGCGCGATCTAAAGGACCGCGTGGGGAAAACTTCTCAAGCTGTTAATTTTAGGCAGGACATCTAAGCTCCAGAAAGAAATTGTTGCGGGCTCGTTCGTTTATTCTGAACAAATTGCTTGCTGCGCAAAAAAAAAAAAAAAAAAAAAAATCTGGAAGAAGGGCGGTCTTCACAGGAGCTTAAATTGGTACGAGAGTCGCGTTCTGGCGGCATCACTTTCGGCAATCTCTGCTCCTTCGAGTCACGTAAAGTAGCACGTCGTCTTTTAGCTCAGTGGCCGCCCTTTCTTTATCGTCGCGTCGTTTTAACGAAATATAAACTTGATATATATATATATATATATATATATATATATATATATATATTTAATGAAATAATAACTCACGCGACTTGAAAGAACCTGTTCTGGAAAATAAACTGACTCACAAAGTACGTTTGTCTCGTTTCTATTTATTTTTTTTCTTGTTGTTTCCCTCAGTCGACGCAAGCCGAAGCCAATACTTTCGAAGTTTATGAATCTAAAATACGCACCTGGATCGTAAGTCATATACAAAAGCCATCGACAACGTGGACGAGAAAAGACGCGATAAAAAGATTGGACCTTATGGGAGCGATACGATGTTCATGACGGTGACGAGAATAAGTTTGTAGCATGGATTGTTCATTTTATACATACATGTAGTTTTTTTGTTGTAATTATATGTTTGTTGAGGAGGACCATGTCTTCTTGGTAGATGTTGGCTGTTATTTTCCCTTTGTTTTCTGAACATACCATTGTGCACAGGCTCCTGCGTTAGAAATGAAGAAATTTAATTCTCTAGTAATTTCTACCTGATATGTGCTCTTGATCATGATGTTATTACATCTACCCGAGTATAAACTGTGAATAAACTAAAGTACAGAAATGAAGAGTTGAGCAACGCTTGCTTTGTCGGTCCTTAAACCACGACGCTCATCACCTGCTGCGTTGGATTGGCGAAGACGCTGGAGGTTGGAGAGAGGAGAGGAGATAAATTGGTAAAAAAAAGGAAAAGAAGGTACGATGGAAATAGTACAAACGATATTGAATAAGCATAATTTTAAAGAGGCTGATATTAGTGAGAAGGAAACAAAACATAATATTTACAATAAAAAAAAGGAAAAAGATAATTTGAAAGTATTAAAATAAGTTCAATTACTGTGGGAAATTAAATTAAAGTTTCAAGTTCAATTACAAGAAATTAGCTTGCTGTTGCCCTTGTTCCACAAAGATATTCGAATTAGACCATGTAAACGCTTCTGTGGCTAAAGCCGAATGCAGGGGCTCCAAAGGATAAAATATCCTGAAAGCCTTCAGGACCACCTAACTGTAGGAATGAAATTTTGAAATGCATTTTTCTCCCGTTTGCAGTTTTATGGCACGCTATGGAAAGAATTTATGGTCAATGTTCAGATTTCATAGAGGTTTGGCATACAGGCCCAGGGACGGTGCCAGTCCAGACCTCTGTTGTTGAAGAATTAATCGTGGAACACGACAGCGCAGTGTCTCAGAGAAGATTTACAATTTATGTGCGTGACTGCATTGATTAACACGAACAAATGGCTACAGTCTTAGAATTGGCATCTTTGTAAAATCATCAAATCTTCTCACGTATCTCATGTATCTGAACTTCTAATGGTTCTGTCTGCTATTGCACACACATAACCTGGGATTTATCTAATCTGACCTATGCATGACTCACGAATAAATGCAGTCGCTTCACAAATAAATACTAACTGTGATCGTCTGCATAAAGATTTATAAATCTATAAATACTTTTTTACTGAGGGGATGCAAAATCTTCAGGCGAAAGTGGGTGACCGCACGTCTTTAATATCAGTTTTTTTTTCAACGAATTATCATAAACTAAGGCAAATACACAGTGTATTCTGCTCTAAAGGAACGAGATGGTTAATCTTGTGTGCTGGCTAACGTCGTTAGCTTACTTGTGCCTTATGTTGGTCTTCCGCGGCCAAACACCAGCGCATTCCTTCCTTTTATGAGGCAGCAACCATCTATAACGCTCGTTACCTTCTTAGCGCACTACATATCGTTTTCTGTGAGCAACAATTAGAAAGAGATCATAAACGAGCGAGTGTATTCAAGTCATATCACACTTAAGGTACGGAGGATCCATATTATGAAGCTATTTCCCTTCTTACCCTTTTTTCCCCTATTGTTATGTTTTCACGGTCGCGTTTAGCATGCACGGCAAATTATTTTTATATTTATTAACATCTTAGGGCCAGCCTAAGTGCCTGATAGGTGAAAAATGTAGAAATAGCATGTCATCACTAGTTTGTGAGAAAGGAAAACTAAATCAATGCGCGTGCTCATAATATCAGCACACACATTCCGAATTGCCCAGTGAGAAAACTGAGTCGCACATTTTCATTCGCTGACGTCGTAGCTAAATATGTGGCATTCGGCGCTTGATGTCACAAGAGTGGATATACCCATAGATAGCGTGGACATAGACGAGGAACGCTCTCTATACACGAACAGGGCCTGCTGACCGGGGTTTCGAGTACGCAACTTCCTGGCCAACATTGGCGCCGATCGCGCGGCTCTAGCTACGCTGAGGAACGCATCGGGAGCGTGAGGGATAGCGTGGCACCCGGTACCCAACTCATGGCCAAGGTGCATCCGCTGACAGCGTGTCCACAATGCCGGGAGCAACAAGTGTTGCGAACGAGCCAGTCTGTTGTGTTATCAGCATCGGCTGCAACCTATGCTCGATGAATCACTGGCATTGTTGCTGCTAGCTGAGGGCACAGCAGTAGGCATCGGAGAGGCGCGATGATATTAGATTTATTCTTGCCACGTAGGGGGGTTCTGCAGCAGACAGCGATGTCGTTGGTAGAGCGCGCGCATCTCTGCCGCAATGTGAATGATGTTGCCGCAATCATGGCGCTATGTAGCAACTGCGGCGACGCAGCCGCCTTCTCCCCACAAAATGCGTCGGTGCCGGCGCCATCGTCAGCGCCACGGGTGCTGGCTCCCCGCCGCTCAGTGAATTCTATGAGTGAGCTATGTTCAGGGGTGTGGCAACGCGTGGTCTTCAACCTCCGGGTTTCGGTATCGCGCGCTCAGAGCGTCGTAATTTGTCGCGCTGGGGCAGTCCCATGACTAATCGCATTATTTAAGGCGCATTAGGTTGATACGGCATAGGCACAGCTTGCTTGAATTTCTTTGTTACACGTTACCTAAGTGTAATAGTGAAATAACCAAATAACCAAATCCCATTAACTAGCCGAACAAATTCGCGTCTCACCCGGCCCTAATATTCGCCACTTCCGCCACCAAAGGAGCATTTTTTTGTTTCAAAGAGACAACTTTTAAAAATTACTGATATTCATAGTTGAAACACACAGCCGATATGTACAGTCACATAACACCCGTATGAAGCCAAACGACTATGCCAAGGAATGCACACAGGAGAATGAATTAGTACTATTATTCAGCTGTCGAATCAACACAAGTGAGCGCTAAATTCGGGATCATCCTTGAATTCTTAATGAAGGAAAGCGGAATGAAAGTGGACGAAACAACTTTGTCGCCGGTGGGAGGCGAACCTGTAGCCTCCACACAAAGCGCTGCCGTATTTATTTATTTATTTATTTATTTATTTATTTATTTATTTATTTATTTATTTATTTATTTATGTACTCTCAATGCCATGAGGCGTTACAGAGAGAAGTGGTAGTGTGAAGAACGAATAGAAAAAGATATAAAAGCAGATACACTTGATTACAAAGTTTCTTCAGTTGCAGATTTGAAGGCTGCAGGTGCTGCGATGGAGATGACCTAGGTCAGCAGGCGGTTCCAGTGGATGCTGGTTTTTGGAACAAAGGATTCGTAGTAACCTTTAGTACGGAAATTCGGCACCCGAACTTTGCGATGATGGTCAGCGCGCGATGATACGTAATGTGGGGGTGGTGAACAGAATTTGTTTCAAGTTTTAATTGAAATAATAAATTTTGTGAAATACGCATAGTCGGGTTTGGCGACGTCGGGCAGTAAAGTCAGGAAGATCTAAAGTTTTTTCCCATTTGTGAAATACTGGAATGGCGCAAATAATTAGAGAGAATGAAGCCTGCAAAATGATCTTGAAGGGATTCCTAGGGATGTGATTAGTGATTTAGTTGCGGGATCCTAAACAGACGAGGCATATTCTACCTTGGTTCGTACTACGACCTTATGTAGTAGTAATATTAAGGATACTGGGGCTTTAGAAAAGTTCCGGCGAAGAAAGTCAAGCATGCGATTGGCGTTGTTAATAATGTATTCGACATGCAAGTTCCACGAAAGATCATTGGTGATATCAACACCTAGGTATTTGTACGAAGTTACCTTACTTAGAAGGGAACCATTAATACAATACGAATCATGATTAGAATCGATAGCTGGCCATGTTATTCGCATTGGTTTACACTTGTTAGTATTACGTTCCATTTGCCAAGTGTCACACCAACACGAAATGTTATAGAGATCAGATTGCAGAATGTGGACATCAGATAGGTTAGTAATTTTCCTATGAAGTACGTAGTTGTCTCCAAATAATATTATATTAGAGAGAATTCAGAAGGGGAGATCGTTGATGAAAATGAGGAAAAGAATGGGCCCGAGCAAGGAACCCTGAGGAACTCCGGACGTCACTGGTCAATAATGTGAATCAAGTTCATTAGGTATTACATATGGTGTGCGATTGTGTATCAAACACTTTATCCATTTAATAACATTGACGTCAATATTTAGCGTGGTAAGTTTGAGGAGCAGTAGTTTATGGAACACAGTGTCAAAGGCTTTGGCCAAGTCTAAAAAAATGCAATCTACATCTAGTGAGCAATCTAAAGGTGCTAACAGGTCATTAGTAAATGCTATCAATTATGTTTCACAAGAATGGTGTTTTCGAACACCATGCTAAAAAGAAGGAAAAACTGGTTAGTTTTTAGAAACGTAACTAAATGACAATAAATGACGTGCTCTGTAAGCTTACGAGGTATTGATGTAATAGATATAGGTGTGTAGTGTAAGGGCGAAAGGACGCCACCCGCTTTGTACAGTGGCGTAGCCAGCAATTTTTTTCGAAGGAGGGGAGGGGGGGCTCACGTTGTAGCTCGAACTGCTCTTTATAGAATTTGTCGAGCGATCAAATACATGAATAATAACTGCATTGTCATTGCCAAAGATGCTGCAAACGAATTTCGAAGCGTTTAAGGCAGAATGCTGGGCTAGTTGGTGTGTCATCATTATTCAAAAGACTAGCGCAAAATAGCAGGGACAAAGACAGAGAAGGCGACAGGACGAGCGCTAAACATCAACTGAGGTTTTTACTGCGAGCGAAGGTACATACGGTGGGGGCGCGAGATTTGTGAGGCATATCACATTGACAGGGAAGGTGATAACTGTGTCAGCACGGCTTCACTTGCCTTGTCTAAAAAAGAACAAATGTACTTACAGAACAGCCTCCCATATTTTGATTAGAATGTGCTTCTACTGTTTTAACCCTGTGTGCGCATGCACCAACGAAATGTATATATTTACCTTCGCTCGCAGTAAAAACCTCAGTTGATGTTTAGCGCTCGTCCTGTCGTCTTCTCTGTCTTTTTCCCTGCTATTTTGCGCTAGTCATTTGAATAATGAATTTTCGAACGCTACGAACTGTCAATACAAGTAAAATATGTATTTTTTTATAAAAGAATATATTCATATTTCCAGAAAATTGGGCCATAGATAACTGGTATCAAGGCTTACATGCTTTTTGTCTATTTATTAAGTAAAGAAAATAGCACACCAACTTTAGCACTTTATCAGTTGAAAACCAGCACAGCAGTGCATGCAGCTGATATGAAAATTCAATTTAACCTCACTGCCTTTCTCTCATTTGCATCTCTCTCTCTGATATGAAAAACGGAAAGGCCACGAAATGAACAAGTTGACGACAAATATTTTAATGAAACTGTTTCATTCAAGCACCTTGCTTGCATTTCTGTACACTTTAAAAAATATTTCCTTAAAAAAACTAATTTTCTGACAGCTGCCTTACCAGAAAATTTCTGCAAAGCTCTGTTGCTTTTTGCTTATTTTGCTTATTTTTGCTTATTTCTGGTATTTGACAGACAGACAGACAGACAGACAGACAGACAGACAGACAGACAGACAGACAGACAGACAGACAGACACAGACAGACAGACAGACAGACAGGCAGACAGGCAGACAGACAGACAGACAGACAGACAGACAGACAGACAGACAGACAGACAGACAGACAGACAGACAGACAGACAGACAGACAGACAGACAGACAGACAGATTTATTCGGTATCGCGATTACACAATGTCAGGAACGTGGGCAAAAAGCCGAAAGAGCGCGGCTTGACAAAGGCCCATGTTCTCTCTAAATACAGGCTATACTCAAGTTGTACAGATCTATGTAAAAAAGAAAAGAAAATGTTTGGCATTACAGCGATTAATAATACAAAAAACATCACTTACAAGCATAGTTAACGATTCAATTTAATAAGTTGTAAAGATCTATTAAAAAGATTTGGTATTCAGTGATTACAAAAAAACAGCACTTAAAGCATGTTTTACGATACAGGAATGTGAAGCAGCAATGCGAAGCAAGAAACATAATTGGACAAGATGAAAGTGATACAGAAACAAATTCTACAGACAGAAACAAGTTCTTTCTGTTTTACATTCAGGCAAATTTTGTATTTAAAGACGGTTATCTCTTTTGTATGACAGGAAAACTTCTGTTTTCTGTTTAAAATTTTTCTATTATTTTAATAATGTTTTCTGTTTTATGTTACAAGTAATGTATGTGTAAAACAATTATTCATTTTGAGGCGCAGAAAATGTTCTGTTTTCTGTTTATACTTTTCTGTTACTTCACTTTTCTTTTTCTGTTCCACTGTACAGAAGTGTGACGTGTAAAGACAATTTTCTGTCGTGATGAATAATGGGCGAACCAGGAGAGTGGCTGAAGCCAACGCTTTGAAAGGGCATTTCTCTTCGTGAGGGCAGTTGCCGCCCTCACGGAGAGAATGTTCTTTGTAGAAACATGGACTGCAGACAATATTCCTTGTTCGATCACTGTTTATCACTTCTAGCCTCCATTTTCATGTGAACTTCTCTCACGTCTGAGTTTTCTATCGCGCGTCACATATTCGTGATAAAATAACAAATATCACGAAAATCTGCAGCTGGTCTCAAAACGAAAATTAGGCTCTCCGCTCAGAGATGAGAATGTTCAACTGCAGCTCAAACAGGCAAAGCTCACACGTAGCACTCGTGTGTTTCTCCCTTTTTACTTTACTCTGTTTTCTTGCGCGGCTGTTAAATTTGGTCAACACCTTTTCTCTCAGTGGATGTGAGGAATATTTTATAATTTAGGACATCGTAGAAAAAATGAATTTTTGTTTTATTTTACATCAGAACATCACTGGAGAGATAAATATGAAAACAGGTATATTAATAGAACTGCTTATGCGCAATCTGAAGCGAAGGCGCTAAAACGACGGAGGACAAAGAAGAAACACACACACAGGGCGCCCTGTGTGTGTGTGTGTGTTTCTTCTTTGTCCTCCGTCGTTTTAGCGCCTTCGCTTCAGATCATGCTTAACCAACACACCCAACTATCCATCCTAACGTCGTAAAATGCTTATGCGCACAATAGGCTCAGAAAACAAGCAGCATCGCTTTTTCTCCGGTGTTATAACAGCTTAAAATTCAATTTTCCAGGCTATAGATGAACTTCCGCTTGCCATGAATCGCACGCGTACGTGATGAAGGGTGAACAGGAAAAAGTATATGCACTTTCAAAGCCAGGCAAGCGAAGTAAATAAATACGCACGGCTTTGTGTACAACACACACTGATGGCCAAGTTACGAAACTCTTCGACCCTGTCAGTAAATTTGTTTTTAATTAGTCACGGCATATGTTCATGCACAAATTTGTGACGCACAATAGCATCAATATGGGTGTGCAGTCTTTATGAGGCATCATGGTAGGTGTGCATTATGTATTATGTCACAGTGCCCACATATTGTGAAATGCACATTGTAGAGATGTGCGTATTTTCAAAATGCAGATACAATCGAAGGCATTTTTGAACTAAAAGGGAACTGCTGTGTAAAGTGATATATTGGTTTAACTATCGTAGCTGACTGGCAAAATAGCAAAGCTGTTCTCACCTGAAAATTGTTTCATTCCACTCTAATGCTTGTTTTTTTCTATGAATGAATTCTATAGGGTGTTACGTGACAAAACCACGATTTTACTATGAGGGACGCAGTAGTTGGGGAGTAGGATTAATTTTGATGACCAGGGGATCTTTAACGGGCCCCTAATGCATGGGCCACGGGAGTTCTTGCTTTTAGTCACCATCAAATTGCGGCCGCCGCGGCCGGGATTCCATCCGGCTACCTCGTGCTTAGCAACGCAACATAACCGCTTAGCTAAGGCGGCGAGTGTTCTTTTTTTTTTTTATAAACCAAGGAACCCGATATTTCCTAGTCATGTGTGGCAAAGAGCAGATAGCAACGCTAACACTGTGCTAGACGATGCCACAATGAAGAGCGAGGCTACAGTTTGTTTCGTACAAAAATAGAAAATTGTTTTATTTTAAAGCAAGAAAAACTGATGGCTAAGTAAGCCACATTAAAAGAAAACCGAAACAGCGAACTTCTTGCTGCAGCGCAAGAGAACCAGCTTATATATAAAACCATAATGGTGCTGAAAAAAAAAAAAACTCCAAGTGTCCTTGGCATTACGTTGTTGAAGGCTTCTGCTTTCAAACTCAATCGCGAAGACACCTGATTATGGAGACAACCTTTAGTGCAAGGCCGTACTGCCTGCTTGGGCGCTGGACCTTGGCTCCTCGCTCAGGGTGTCATGCTGCGACTGACCTGAAAAACAACAGTCGTGCTTTAATACACACACGGAAGTAGCATGATTGTACAGAGCTCAGTGAAGTGCTTTAGCACAAGGCTTCTTTTTTTTTTTTTTTTTTTGAAGAGTGGTCAACAAAGTCCTACCGTGTATGCGTATCTAAGTACCCGCTGATGACCCTTAACGCCAACAAATGTTAATTCGTGTCCTTCTCCCACCATCGCAACCTTTTCTTCTTCCCATATACAATTAATAACACACCTTAGAATCAGTACAATCCTATAATTATCTAGGTGTAACCCTATCTCACGATTTGTCTTGGCGCGCACACGTCACTAGCATTATCTCCGCAGCTCACAAAACATTAGGTTTTCCAAAACGGAATCTACGTCACGCGCCATCAGATATAATATTACTAGCACATAAGTCACTTGTCAGGCCGAAACTGGAATACGCGTCAGCCATCTGGAACCTGCATCAAGCATATCTCACCGCCGCATTAGAATCAGTTCAAAATCGTGTTATTAGATTCATTCATACCTCATACTCATACGACGTCAGCGTTTCATCTTTGAAATCAGAATCCGGTTTGTCATAAGCTTTCATGTCGACGTCGCATTTTCAGTCTTTCCCTGTACCATAAGTCCTTCTTTTCTTCCCTTAATCAAGAGCCTTACATCACAGCAGCACCACGCATATTTCATCGCACCAGCCATCCACTTCAAGTACCGCGCCCACGTGCATGGACAACCTGCTTCACAGCCTCCTTTTTCTTCCGTACCACCACAGACTGGAACGGCCTTCCCACCAACATCGCTACTACCACTTGTCCATCTTCGTTCACAGAACTTGTAACGGACCATTTTGTTAAATAATTATTTCTCACGATGTTTTCACTATTTTATAAAAAGCAACCCCTTATCTAATGCCCCTGCGGGGGACCTTTAAGGTAATAAACTGAACTGAACTGACTACCATATGGGAGGCCACTTCCAAATGATGTTTATTCCAGCCAGACGACTATTTCCTTTCAGGTGACTGCAGAATATTATTACCTAGTGAGTCAGTGCCACCGTGTGCACTTTGAAGCAAACAGCACTCACCATGGCACAAAATGTCCGCGCACCCCTCCCCCCTGGCACACAGAACACATAGAAAACACACACACATACACACACAACATGTACGCAACACACATACACACAGCACAGACACAATTTCATGTTGGTGGTCTCTGTTTCGAAAATGTAGAAGCCTATATAGAAGACTGCACTGAGAAGCTTCATTTTATTATTGCCAATATGCACGAAGCTAGAGTATGTGTGAACCAGTTAATTTAAGCGTCTGTGCTTTTATTAAGTGCAGTTAAGCATAGAAAAGGCGACACATTCAAAATGACTGTTGCTTCATTTTAAAGGAACAACAGTCAATGGAGGCAAATAAAGAAAAGTTTCCTAGGTTGGGCTTCATCGATTTAGCAACAAGGGTTACTGCCGCCCTCCCACTACCTTAGTTGTTTTGTTGGTTTTGTTCCTGGGCGTGTAAGCTATTCATGACAATATTAACATACCGTGTGAGCAACTATGGTTGAAATATTTTTTTAAAACTAAGCAGTCAGTTAGAATGTGATATTAAAAACGAATATGCACATTCACTCATGACTTGCTATTTTATAACTCTTCTAAACTAATCTTACTATTCACTTGAAGGAACATGTGGAAATTGCGGAATTGAAGCCGATCAGTGGAGAAGTGATGCAATTACATGATTACTTCTTAGCCCTAATTTCGTAATTTGTAAATATGGCTCAGATAGAATGCTTATGAAGTTACCCAGAGAATCGTTTCAATCAGCAACCTTAACATTGCAATCTGTCGCTCAAGTGAAGTCCATTTCTTCATGTAATCCATATCAATAGGCCGAATCGCGTTGTATGCTCCATGCTCTTGTTCTTTTATTTTTCGAATTAAAAACAAAAAGAAAGTCGCAGTTTCGGCCGAAAGGTGAAGCATCGATTGTGGTAGCAAATTGTAGCAATTCGAAGAAAGGATAGTAGTTTTATCGGCAGCATAAACTTGGAAACATTCGCTTACTAACTGAATTAACAAGCTTGGTGTCAGCGCGCACAAGCAAATATGAACACATCACGCTCGATGAGCGCGGACGCTGTGAAAACGCTGGTGTGAGGAGGCGCTACAGCAGGAGCGAACGAAGTGCCCTCCGCGCGGTCCAGCGCTTGACCGCAAGAGTGGCGAGAACACACCGCGCATAAAGGTACTGCAGATCCCTTTCAATATACAGTGCGCGCGACCGCGCAAAGTACGCACTTGTTGGTGGAGTCGAAGCCGCCCCCAGCTCCCTTACACGCTGCCTCCCCAGCTTTCCTTCATACATAGCGCGCGAGATTGAACCGCGATCGTCAGTTCACCTTGCGCCCGGTCGCGAATTGCGCAGTTGCTGACGGAAAACAACCGCTGCCCCCCAACCTCCCACCCTCCCATCCCCGCACGCCCTTTGGCGAGACGGAAGACGGCGCCTTTGCTCTCCGCTCTCTTCCTTCGGGCGCACCTGATGGAGCGGCGATCATCTGCTTCCCTCGCGTGCTTTGACTCGCGCATACACCATACCATGCGCGACGACGGTGTTATCGCCCTTGGACTTTATACGGACCATCACGGCGACGCCGACGGCGACGTCGATGGAAAAAATGTGCCTGGAGTGTCCATATAATTGCTATTGCAATAGAAGACAAAGAGCATGGTATATCCTCTGCATAAACGCGAAGCTGGCGCTTTCCTGCAATTGAAATATAATACTGAACGCGAAGGTTTGCTTTCGCGCAACGCAGGCTAGGTGCGCTGAAAACATGTAGCAGTCGACATGCAGACAGGTAAGACGGACTCCCCGGGGTCACGGCGTCTGCGCGACGTGCGGCCGCACTGGGTGCATACACGTTCCGCAGAGTGCGTAAACATCCTAACGTCTTCACTCTTTCAATTGAGGAGCCCATAGAGTCTACCACAAGATCTCTTTCTCTATGGATGCCTGTGCTATCAGCGCGTTTTCTGTACCGCCTCTACTATCAGCGCTGAAAATGCCGCGCAGGAGCACAGGGCATGAAATACAAAGCTATATTAACCGTAGGCCCCTAGTAATCTGAACTCTCGTGTGTTGCCTGCTCTTGTCTGCAGTAACGATGAACAACAAAAACGAAGGAAAAATTGGAATTTAGTTCAGCAGTAGATATTTGCAGCATTTACTATATACAACACCGACACGACTCTTCGAGTGCATGCAGCGCACGTACGTCGCAAACAAATCACACCTGAGCCATTTTCGTAACAATGTAAAGCATAATGGCACATGGTATAAAACATTCCTCATAATTTAAAGCGGTGGACATATTACTTTAAAGCTACGTTACGATTTAGTTACGTGAAACAATGACACATGGTGCCTTTTTACTTTTAACTAAATGTTTTTCTGCAGTTCAATTTATGCAAATTTCGACCATTTGTTTCTTGTTTTTGCAGTCCACCATTCATACATTTAGGTATTATTTGTCAGAGTCAGGAAGTAAGGCTATAGCAGAGGACATGCGGGCAATCCTTTTTGGCCACGAGCGTGATGACAGCATATCTTCGTGGCTCAGGTGCTAGCACTTTCCGCGCTGTGCTTTTAAAATGCGCAGATAGTACACGAAGCCACGCAGTACAGCGTTCCCGCTAACTATATTCAAATTGAAACGACTTAGTCACTGGTCAGGTAAACTCATTTCATCAAGGTAACGTACAGAAACGCTCGAACCGCACCTAACGAAGAAACAAAACCAATAATGGATACCATGTGCCTTTATATGCAGCGGGTTGATATGCCAGCATCCAAAAAAATAAAATATTAAGCAAGAGAAAAAAAGTCGCCCTTTCCGGTAACTTCAGTTAAATATAAACACTTGATCGTAGCTAAACGCTAACGTCGCTCAGTGAGCTTTGTTGCGAATTCACGCATACATTTATCTTTCTCGCAGCCACAGCAAAAACAAGTACATTCGGAAAAGGTAAGGATAAATGATACATTTATCAAGCCCACTGGCTAGCCCTTACGTGTGCTACAACAAAAAATTAAAGCTAAATTTAATGCCCAAATCCCACGTTATCCCACAAAGCGGAACGTACGCTGAAATGTCGGAACACGCATTTGCTACATTTTGTCACTGTCCGCCTGAATTTTCTTTGTGGGTTACATTATAGTCCAGTTCTGTACCATGAATACGCGGAAAATATTGGTTAAAAGAATACGTCGTGCACCATTTGTAAAGGACTTGAAAAGAAAACCACTCACCTCTTACGATTTTCGAAAGAAGAAACGGAGCAGTGCCGACATGCGCTCACTCGAAGAGCAGCCATCCTAATTATGGCACGGGGCATCAAAGCAGTACCGCGAACAGCGCGTCATGCGTAGCATATGCAAAAAAAAAACGGCGTGCACGAAAAGAAAAAAAACTTAAAAATTGTATTTATAGTGTTTTATGCAGTTACCGTAATTTAGAACGCTCATATCTTAATTTTGACTCGATTTATAGGCTGGAGATCAAGAGCAGAAAATTTCAGTTTTTTCGTGTTAACAGGTCGGAGGATTAGCAGAAAATTTATTTAGCCTTGCAGAAAATTTCTCTAAGTTTTCTTTGTAAATTTCTGTAATTTTCTTTCTGTTAATTCACAGCCTATTGTTACAGTGTATACATATGCAACGGCCAGGGAAAAATTTTAATGACGCTGTCCTTCGTTCCAATCTATTGTGCAGAAACACCTCTCACCGGTCGTGTATTGTGAGTAATTGCACCGAAATTAAAGTCGCAAAAGAGTGTACATAAAAAAAGGAGGAGTTCTGCAAAATATACATTAGGAATGTGAAAATACAATGGAACATACAAATGCGAAGATACAGCTTGATAAAGGCCAAAAGAAGTATCACTGCAAACAAAGTTCACTCCATTTATACACAAAACCTCGAAAGAAGATATTTAAACATACGTATAAGTCTCCAATAGATTTACGTATCTAAGCAAAAGTCACTGTATAGAATGCGTCAAACAAGTCCAATAAACATGTTGCGCAATCACAGATTCACAGATCACCGATCACCGAATCCTAAGGCTCGCCCCTCCTCCCTCCACTCTCCCCGATGCATCGCGCGCGACAGAAAGCGGCGCGCTTCCTCCCCGCTTTTCTGCATTGCGCACACAAGACAGCCAGAATCGTCGGCTCACCCCGCCCACTACGCTTTCACTCGCACATACAGCATGCGGCGCGTGGTGACGATGTTATTGCCCTTGGACTTTATACGGAACATGACGGTGACGGCAACGGTGGAATGCGCCTGGAGTGTCCATATAATTGCTATCGCAATACCATAATAAGAGTATCCGGCAACAGAAAAGTCCTGTAGCCCATTACCTTCCGCAAAAGACGTAACAAAATGGAACTTTCACGATACGACAATTCACTGCTCCGCAACAATGTCTTTTTTTTTCTTTTGTGGGGCGGGGCACTGAAATGAACGAAACGCAAAGTATGTTGGTTACAATCGAATGCCAAATTTGGGCACCCATTGTGGTTACGAAAGGAATATCGAAGAAAACGTGAGACGCTTGGTCCGCAGAGAACCATACGCATATTGCTGGCAAGACAAAAGACTTTCCGGAGAGGTTGCGATAACATCGTAGTGACAGTGATGCCCCCAAGCGAACGCGTTGCAATTCCTCAAATGCCCACAGCGATGGCGGCGAGTGACCATTGTTTTGTTCTCGTCCGCTAGCTAGAAAGCGTGCAAACTCTGCCGGGCCCATATCTCCTTGCCCAGAGAAAAACGAACCTGCACCGAGATGCATCGCGCGGGAGTCGGCGCAACACGAGCAAAATGCATGCGCTCTAGCTGGCTCTGGCAGCCCACGGGTAGCGAGAACAAGAAAATTTAAGAGGCACAATATATCCTCCCGAATAAAAGTAACAGTAGACAAAATAAATAAGAACGTAGTTACTTTGCTGGCTAGTGTCTCAAAATGGATGCTTTGGTGCAGGTGAAAAAAATGCTGATATTCTTTTCGGTGACATGCGGTACAAATGAACCACCACAACGCTTCGTCTTATCGGGCCTCGCTCCATGCTTTGTCAACTTGTCTGATATTGTGTTGATTTCGCTTGTCTCGTTGTATGGTCCGATAGACAACTTTGGAAAAATCAATGCACGTTTGGCGTCAAAGGGATATAAGAACATTATATGTTCCGGAAGTTCCGGAATTGAAAATCTAAAGCAGGTCTTTGGAAATGTCAATACACCTTTCGCATCAGAAGTGTATGAGAACTTTATGCCCATAATGTTTAGGAATTAAAATCCATGCGCTCCGTAGATTCCGCGGCATCCGCGTGATGCCGCAACGAGCCCGCTCGCCATCAAAACACCCTTGAAACTTTGGGCTCGGATGGGGCTCCTTGCGTTATGTGACTCCCGGTGCAAGGGCGTCGCCGCGAAATGCAGCTCGATTTCGCAATGCTCGCGCTTAAATGTCTTTTCGAGCGTGAAAAGGAAATTCTAGACAAAATACAGCATGATTTCCAGCGCCGTGGGTTGTTTTAGTCGGCGGTGCATGACAGCACGAAAAAATGTCGGGGGCGGCGGGGGTGAAGCCCCATAAGCTGTATGAGAACGAGACCACAAAATTCCAGGAACATTAAAATCACCGAGAAGGAACAGTAGTGCATTTGGAAATCGTACAAATTTTGTTTAGGCAATCATGGAAGTCATCGCAGAAAGTAGTAGAAGAATTTGGGGGCACATAACTAGCACGGAACACCGTATATTTGTTAGTGAGACGAATACACGTACGGATCAGTTGATTGGGCGTTTGCACTTGGATTTCGTAACAATCTAAATCGCGAGATACTGCTATCAAAATGCCGCCGCCAGAACGATCACATCGGTCGTGCCTCTAAACTCTATAATCATTTGCGCAAGTAAACAGGTCGCAGCTGTCGATGTTGGTGGATAGCCATGTTTCGGTCAAGACGACGACATCAGCGCAGGAAGCTTCAATCTGTGGCGCTGCATCGAACGCAACCAGAGCTCCGATGAATGCGCCCCGGATGGCATCCAAGTGCTCCGACGTTCCACTGAGCGACGCCCATGTTCCCAGTCTAGTGCGGCGTCCGAGCTCGCCGATGACGTCACCGCCTACCAGGATATATAAAGGGGTCGCTGACAATAAACGGGGACTCCTCGGTTTGGGGATTGGATTGTCGTCTGTTGTGTTCTTCCAACAGTGCGTCTGCCCCGACACCATGGCAGTAATGCTACATAGGGTCAGAAGTTTCCGACTAATGTCTGGAAAGTAGCCTCACGCTATGCCTCTTCTTCGCTGTGGATGTCTCTAAAAAGAGGCACGCCAACACCACCATGCCTGGTGACGACCCAACACCGCCTTTCTCCGGAATGTTCGCCATCCAGCCGCCATCATACTTTAACTTCGAACGAACGTCCGAATGGCCAGCACGGTCGCAAGAATTTGACTACCGATTTGCGTCGGGACTGAACGAACACAGCGAGGAAACTCAAGTTCGGACTCTGCTTTACACAATGGGAACACAAGCAAGGACTATATTTCAAACTTTTGGCTTCCAGGAAGACGACGCCAAGAAATACGAGGTTGACAAAGGCAAATTTGGCAAGCACTTCGTCGCTGCTCGCAACGTCGCTTACGAAAGCGCTTGCTTTCACTGCAGAAGCCAGAATCGAGGCGAGTGCGTCGATAACATCGTCACAGCTCTGCACACATTTACTGACAGGTGCGACTACGGCACGTTCAAAGACAGAAGGATTCGCAACCGCTTTGTCGTTGGCCTCAAGGACGCGAAGCTCTCCGAAACAATGGAAATGGATGCTGACCTCATGATGGCAAGCGCCGTCGCCAAGGCCCGTCTCAAATAAACAGTACACGAGAAACTGCAACAGTTGCGAAACAACGTTATTTCGTTACGACAATAGAAACCAGACGTGGACGCTATCGAAAAGAGCGCGTCTTCGCAACGTCTTCGAAAGGAGCATCTCGCGCATCACATAGGGGGTACAGCAACTGAAGGCAAAGCTCAGCGGTGTCCGTTCTGCGGGCAAGCGTCGCATCCAAGGCTTGCGTGCCCGGCGAAGATGACATCAGCGAAGGAAGTGTCAATCAAAGAGCAAAGGGCGTCGCGTTTTTCAGGGGATGCTTTTTATAGTTGACAAAAGAAAAGTCAAGGGTACGTTTCGCCTCAGCAGTTACGGTTTCCTAGGCAGAGCTGGTAGCTTGGACTGAAGAGGCAGCAGGCCCACTGCTTACAGCCGGCGTGTTCTGTGTTTCGATTTCGCAAATCCTATCTGTGAGTGGACTGTAAACGCAACATCAGTTGTTTATGTAGAGCTTATTGTATTTTACAGCAAATTTCTGCCCTTTTTCTTACCGAAATTCGTCAATTTGCTGCGTGAAAGCCTAGTAGCATTACAGAAGTGTTTGTGCACAGTAAATCCGGTATCCTTGAGTTTACATTTCTGAGAAAATACTGAATCTCTAAGTTTAAAAAAGAAATCTGCATGATTAGCGGATGGTTCTTGTTTGAAAGATAAGTGCCTAAGCGGTGTGCGCGTACGTTAGCTTCTATGGTAAGTTGCAGCGCAAAATTTTATTAAAATGTTCATTTGTTCTGCGAATCTTTCCACTGCGATCTGCTAGCCCTTGGCTCAGAAGTGTCCCGGAAAGGTATTCGTCCCAGGTACAATCACCGAACCAGGACGAATTATTCAATTGGGAGGCTTTCTGAGAAAGCCGGATGGGCTTCCTCTGTAGATTTGTGGCACTGTTGGGTGGACGCCAATTTTTATTGTGAGGATGCGGTAGTTCCCGACAGTGGCGTCCCTGTACGTCTTCCCTATTCTTTTGTTCTTTTCTTTCAGCTGTTCAAACCTGTTTTTTCTATGAACCAACTAGCTCATTTAAATACCACTCTGACGTTTTTTTCTAGCTCTCTCAACCGTTCTATCTGCTTTCTTCACCTACTTGATTCTTGTGTCCTGAACTTGTTGACCGCCTTTAGCACCTGTCGTGCGAGGTTCCTGAACAGATGACGTAAAAATCAGTTTGGCCTCCTCTTTCGATTACGTGGTCATGGAAGAAGAGTTACAAACGTCAGCAGACGCCGGGCGTCCACTAAATTATCAGCCGAGATTATGTAGAACTCTTGGATCCTACCTGTTCTGAGGCTTCGTCTTTGAAGAAGGGTAAAGCTGAAACGCAGTACCGGGTCCCTCCAACTAATCGATGACTTCAACTCGTGGACAAGAGCGACACAAATACTGGTGAGCGGACTCAAATTTGCTCATCCTCCCAAGCTTGATGCTGTCGATAAGATCCCAATAATAAGAAGGCTCGCATCCAAGGCGAATGAAGAGGAAATCTCAAGAATCATTAGTGAAGGAGTGGACGTCTTCTCGCGGGAGAAACATTCAAGTCACCGCAATGTAGGTTTTGGTACCACAGCCCACGAACCGAAGAATGAGAGCCTCAAACTGTGTATATCAGACAAAGAGCGCGGGTTCCTGGTAATCGAGAGTGATACATAGGGGAGAATAGCCCGCGAGGCCATGTCAAAGAATTTCAAGTGCATCGGCTAAAAAAGCCTCCAAGGACGCGAACAGAAATGCTGTGTCTCTTCTGAACGGAGCAAACTTAGCATCTAAGGAGCCATGCCTTGGGCGTTCTCCGTACCAATGTACAAGCCAGGTATGCCATTTCGAGCCATTATTTCCGAAACAAATGCTTCGCAAGCTAATCTTCAAGCCTTCCTTGCGAAGAACCTGCGCGTGTTCAGGTCTGTGGCCCTTTCAAAGTTAAAAATTCCGAGGCAATAACTGATTTTTTGAGCGACAAGGTGTACTGCATTGATTCGGCATTTTCCATTGACATTGAAAACATGTATTATTCGATTCCGCACACTATCCTGATGCCAGCTTTGCGTAAACATTTGGAAGAAGGGCATGTACCTGTCCGAAACGGAGACGGGATCTCCATCGACATCTTTCTGGAGCTGCTTGAAGCGTACTTGAAGTCCACAATTGCATCACAGTCGGGAAGCTGTACATTCAAAGAAGCTGTGTCTGCATAGGCCCTCGTGTAGCCCCATACCTTTCGTATATTTTTCTAGCAGCCTGTGGGCAAACTGTAGAAAGATCCCTGCAGGACCAGCAAATGGTTGCGATTTTCAGGTACGTCACTGATTTCCTGGTATTGTGCAAGCCTGGTGTCAGTGAATCAGCAAGCCAGACCAAGGATGCTGTTTTGAGGAACTGCAGGCAGTGCTGCACGGACCTCGCCTTCACCTTTGAGTTGCCGGAGAACCAACAGCATAGCCTACATTTCCTCGACTTATTGCAATTTACGCCCGGGCACGTTTGCTGGATGTACGAGGCTCGTTCCAAGGTCGGTTTGCTTCCTCATGGCTCCAGCCACTCAAGAACTGTTGAGCGAGCAGTTGGTTTTGCACTTTTGTTCTTGACTACAAAACGATAATGCTACCATGACATGACTGGCAGTCTTAAAGGACAAGTTGCAAGGCTGAGTGACGCGGGTTACCCTCAAGAAAGTTTAGTTGCTATCCCTGAAAAGATGCTTAAGAAACTGAAACACAACAGCCCCATCAAGACTTTGACAGATGAAGACGAAGCAAGAAGGCCGCCTGCCGTCGTTGTGCGTTTGCATGGCGTGATCGTCACGGGCTTAAGATGGCTTACAAAGGGGGCATGAAAATTGTATTTTCAGCTTCGGACAAGGCACTGCGCATGTGCAGACACATTGAACGCCGATAAACGGGAAATCTGCAAAAATAACTTCAAGACAAGATACGTGCAGCGCCAGCAACCTGTCGTGTATCGCGTCCCCCTGTCATGCGGCCGTGCCTATGCCGGGCAGACAGGACGATGCTTCAATGAAAAGACCAGAGAACACCTAGCCTCACTCAAGGCCTGTGGATACCTGGCGGCCCATTGCAGAAAATGTGCATGCCAAGGCCATTTTAATAAGGTTAGCAAAAAAAAAAAAGTGGCAGCAAGAAAAAACGGGAAATCCTGAGGCCATGAATATATCTAAGGATGGGAGCACGTGCGTAAGCCCGTCCTTAGTAGTTTTGACGACTGAAGAAAAAACAGATCTTGCCGACAGGTAACATGACACCTATCGCCTCCCTTTACGTGGCTGATATAAGGCGTGGACGCCATGTATCTGTCTGTTCCTTTTTGCGCGTGCACTATTATATATGTATCCGCAAGCACGAAAATACTACTTTGTAAGAAAGACTGTTCTGTTTTTCTTATTCCCTTGTCTTTTTTTAATTTCACTTGTTCAAACTTGTCGTGACAATTTCTCCTTTCGTTAAGCTTCCTCCCGGTTACACATTATTGGCATAGCGGATTTGTCGAATATGTGTGCAAATATGTGTAATGCGTAATGCAGGTAACCGAGTGGTCTATAAGCGTTATAGAATGGGTTCCAAAGGAAGAGAAAGAATGGGTTCCAAAGGAAGAGAAGGACATTCGAGAACGGCAGTAAATGAAGAGGTGCGACGAAATTAGGAAACTTGCAGGCAGTTTTTCGAACCAGCGTGCACAAGACAGAGGTAATTGGATATAGCTGAGAGGCGTTCGTCCTGCAGTACACATAAAGATAGCCTGATGATGATAATCTATAAATCTGTACCAAATGTCCTTTTTGCCTGTCTGGCTGCACTTTACAGTTGTACTGGTTCTCTAAAAAAAATTAGACAGGTAAACTCTGAACGCCTTAAAATACTAATGAGAAAAGCATTTATTTAAATGTGGGGCACGACAGGCTATTTGTTGTAAAGGCAGTAAGTCTTGCCCCCGTATGGTGGCGACAGCTCCTCTTTATTGAGGTTTAAGAATAAACTAACGAACAACATAACATAACATAACATAACATAAGCGAGAAAAAAAATAACATTCATCACAACTCACTGTTTTAACTACCAATTATCACTGTGTTTAAAAGAACTAAAATAAACACGCAAAAATACATACACTACAATAAGCAGAACCTTCCGCGGCAAGTCGTGTGCCAAAGTTAGGCCGTCATTAAAGGTCTAGGGTTGCGTCAGGTACAACGCAGGTATGCGCTGTATGTAAATTAACTCACACGCGTGGATAAATACAAAAGACAGTAACCAACGTTATTATGGTATCAACAGACTTTGTGTATGTCACTGTTCTGTATGCGCAATCCTGTCTTTGTTGGCCACAGATGCACCGCCTTCGCAAGTGAGACAGTTCGATGCAGGTCAAGTACGTCGAGCTCTTGTACGAGGCAGCGTGTGTGTACATTGTGCTTCAAACACTCGAAGAGTAGATGGTGTACGTTCTTGTTGGTCGCGACCGCATAAGGCGTGCTTGAGAAGGCACATACTGTTGTCTGAAATATGACGTGTTTGGTGTGGACTCTTGTGAGACGGAAGCCTCGCAAGGGGCTGCCGATGAATTTGAAAGAAATATGTCCAGTCGGCAATCAGGATGGGGGTCAAGTGTGTATAAGGTCGAACCTTTTGTGCTTTTGAAGAGTAGGTCTCCTTTGTCGATTTCTCATGGGTGTGGTATACATAGGATCTGTGTATCTATCTGGCCTCCTAGTTCAAAAATAATGGCCCTTTCCCACCTCTAGAGCATCGTAGCGAGCCGCAAACGGTAGCAGAATATAGGTCTCAACGAGAGAAGAAGCAAGAATTGGTCCCAAAGCGGGCCAAGTTAACGGTACGGTCGTAATTATCGCTAATATGGTCCAAAATTAACCACATTGCACCGTAGACTGCTCTATCTCCGGCATGGGCATACTTGACCTCTTAGTCAAAAAGAAAAAAGGAAAACAGTGTCACCTAATGTTGACGTGACGGAAGACAGCATCGACGTTCTTTTTTTTCAGCATCATGTGATAAATATAAATGCGTGAAATACATCGTGCATCTGATTGGAATAAGATGAATAACTGGAGATTTTTAACTTTCGTAGGCTGCTTTTGCTAACGTGTGCTTGCTTCATATCATTTCACATTTATTTCACGGTGATTTGGTAAAACCCCAATAATGCTTGCTGTTTTAGGTACGCAGACTCAGTAAGTTCCTTTAGGAAATCATACCGAGCCGGAGAATGATTCTAGGAGACTTATTTTCAAAAACTGGGAAATTTTTTAAAGGATCTGGCAACTGTTTACTGCTGTGGTGTCCAGTAAAATTTTATAAAACGCACTGCTTACAAAGGTATGCCTGTAGTGATAAACTACTATCTTGCTGATGATGGCAGTTTGCTTGCAAATTCGTGCAACATCTCAGGGAGGACGTGTTTTAGTAATGTTAATGCATTCTTATACGAAGGCACTGTCTTGCCGTCCCCGTCTCACCGGTCAGCTTTCGTGAGGCCAACAGCCTCGCGAAGGCTGACCGACGAGCTTGGGACGACATTGCAGTGCCTTCGTGGAAGGTTTCCCGTGGGGCTACGATGCAGGGCACAGGCATGGGCGAGCACGATTTCTCGTACGTTCTTGGATTCACAGGACTCGAAAGCATGCCTATATGGACGGTTGAGAAGTATCGCTGCTTTCTTTCTTTCTTTCCCTTTTTTTACTGTAAAGAGATTTAGCGCCCTGCATTCGACAGGCGACGGCACCTATTTTATTTTTATATTCAATATGGCACGCACAAAACGGTCTTTTTCGTTGTTGCACATTGAACTAGAGCAGTTGCTTTCTTTCTCATTGCTGTCATTGCACGGTCGTGGTTAATTATTACGATGCGCGCCTGTGAATTTAATCAGAACCCACCATCGCTCACTCGATCCCGGTTATTACCGTGTAATTTTCTTGATCCGACTCAGTGTCGTCGCAACGTGCAGACATGGTCTACGTGCTTCGCCGGAGCCAAACGCTTATCTTGACTTGTATGCAAACATCTGCTTACGTAAGAACATTCTCCTTTTTTTTTTTGGCCTGCGCTGAGGCACTCCGTAGTCAACACAACATTCGGCTTGTTATTCTATACCGAGACACTCACCGTAATGATGACCAATCATGGGAGGATCTTAGTCGAGACAATTCTGAATACGTTGGCCCATAATTCTTGGCTTTCACATCAATCGCAGAATTACAGAAGTTAAGCAGTTTTCAACGACATGAAAAAAACTGTTTGTCCCAAATTTAAATATAAACAATGCGTTGGCGGCATAGTTGGTGCGGATCCATAAATACTTTGTTTAGAGCAATACAACGGACACAGAAAGCAGAAATCAGTAGGGCAGTCAGGCCGTTGTGTTAACGAGCGCCTTAGAGAACATGAGCGATCCATACCAACAGGCACAGGTTGCCATTTGGCTCAACATTGTAAAATATGCAAGTGCAAACCCATGTTTCGGGATACCACGATTTCGAAAAAGAGCCGCGATACCACCACCCGAGAGTTATCGGAAGCATTCTTCATACAGTCGTTAGGGTCACAGTGCATTAGTGGGCCTTCTTTAAACTTGTACAGGGCTAATATGGTTTTTTAGATTCTGGCGCACGAGTGCGCTCTTGTGATCGGATGTTGGTGGTTCATGCACATGGTGCTCATTGCGCATGTTCCTCTAGTTTCTGCTGTCTATAAAGGAGTGACGCAATAAAATGATGTCAGTTGAGAGTAGCGCCTTGTCCTGTCGCCTTTCTCATGTCCGTTGTATTGCGCTAAACAAAGTATTTATGAAATGTGTCCTCTTTTGCGAGTAGCTTAATACACTTTTATTTTTCCATTTGTCACTCATAATGGGCGCTATCGTTTCTTATTTTTCTCCTATATACTGTACGTACATCAAGCTAAAATTTCTTGCAAAAGTACTCCTGCGAGCCAAAGGAGACAGTGAGGTTCTGTGTGAAAAATTCAATTTCTGCTTGCCGTGGTTGCTTTGCGGCTATGGCGTTGCGCTGCTAAGCACGAGGTCGTGTGCCGCGCTTTGGGTGCACGTTAAGAATACCCAGGTGGTCAAAGTTACGATAGGCCTCATAATCAGGTCATCGGTCTGGCCCGTAATACCACAGAATTAAATTTTTACGCCCAAAAATTCAAATAATTTAAAAAAATCACCACCCAAGCACTCCGTACAGATGGTTAAAGAGCGAAGCTGAAACGTTAGGCCCCGGTGTTTGTCACTGCGTTGAGCACAATGGTTCATAAAACGACCGCTTGGTAGGCTGCCGGTTCCACGGCACGCAGTTGCTGCTTGCGCTCGGTTGCACGAGCCTGTTCTTGTGCGCGGGCTGCAGCTTCGAGACGGCGTCCGCGAGCTCGTTCCTGGTTCTGCTCGCAGGGTTACTGATCGAAAGCTGCCTGCTCCTCAAGAGTAGGCATGACGCGTGACCTACATATTTAAGAGCAGAGAGGAACTGCTGCACACGGCCTCGGCTGCGACGGAGAGCAACGACGTCACTACTGGCGCAGCTAATCCAACACCACTAGACACAAGGCCTTTTCACTCCGATTCATGACGTCATGTTACCTGGCATACTGCCATAGAATCTAATGGGTACGTCCCGAATAGGCAACAGTGATTTTGACGTCACTGCTTTTATCACGCCAGCCTTGTCAATGGAGATTTCGGGCCAGGTAGCGTGACGTCATGAATCGGAGTAAACAGGCTGTCTTGTGCTATCTAGGTGGTGTTGGCTAATCGCGCGGCTCTCTTTTTTTTTTTTTTGCGCAAGCGCATGGGGTCGACAGACGGACAGGCCGACAGACGGACGGACGGATGGACGAATCGGCTAGCAATATCCAGCTTCGCTTTAAAATCTCATTTCTTGGACAGGGCATGTAGTCTAGAAATAAGCACTAGAATCCGAACTTGAGAATACCACAGTGCACATGCGCCAATATGTACATCGTCATAAAGCTGGAAACATGAGAAAGTATGAATACTCACTGGTGCGGGGAGAATTACACTTACACTGTTTAGTAGGCCACGTGTTTAGCCTGCGTGAGGGCCTCATTCGCGCGTGCACAGTGAAGAATCATCGGTATGCTTAAGAGTTATGTGATCTATGATAACCTATGTATATTATTCGACCCGGTTTCAATAAAAGCTTCACTTGCGAGTCAGCGTTAATCTTTGTATTTTCTTCTATCATTATACGTTAAAGTAGCACTTTTCCCATCATTAAGTAGATACTACACGATCGCTGTCTGCCTGCTAAAGCATTATTGTAAACTCACGACGTTTGAAACGTGTAACGTGTGAAAATCTTTGCACATTCAACCACACAACCAGCTTTACACGCGGTTGTACGGGCGTTGGTTCTAAGGTCCCATTATCTTGCTTGCAAGACTTATATTGGACAAACTATCAGCCGTATCAATGTTCGTTTAAAAGAGCGTTTGAATTCGATAAGAGGTACGTTCACCTTCTATTTATCGTCATTGTCGGTCATACGTCTGGTCCTCAAATTCCGCTAACGCGGCCATTCTTATGAGCACCATAGCTAAGCGCACCCATGAAGTTACAGAATATTTAGATAAATTAAATTCCAGTGTTTTACGCGTCACAATTATGATCTGATTATGAGGCATGCGTAGTGCGGGACTGTGGATTAATTTTGACCACATATATTTGTTTAACGTGCAATGTGTTTGTGTTTGCCTGTGCATCCATGGCAATGTGCTTGTTAATTGAGCTAGTAAGCGCATGTTTAGATCAGTTTGTGCACCTGATAAAACTAATAACCTTACTTCGTATAGCGGTCTAATAATTTTCTATCGCAATCAATGCTCACCCTCCGGGCGAAACTGCGAGTTTTTGTTGACGTACTGGCGATGTGGACAACACACGCACGCACGCGCACACGCGTGTGTTTGACCTTTTCCGCTCGAAATTGCCAATAGACACCACTGCATATGGAAGACAAACATTCGTAGGTCCATCAGGTGAAGTTGGGTAGCAATAAATAGTCTCAGGTGGTCGAGCAACACACCTGGAACACTCGTGTGGAATAATCAGTAGAATGAGTGTAGTAAATAAATAAATATAGATATATTACACAAACGCGTGTGAAATGACACTACCAGTCTGACTTTACGGCAGGTGGGCTTGCCTTCATCAAAGTTTTTAAGATCGCAAGGACCTTATAGCGCCATTCTGCCCATTGGGATAGACAACCTGAATAGGTGAACAATGCTTTGCATTGCAAATCGCACTGTCCGGATGGCTAATTAAATATCTTCACGAATTAAGTTTTTTCGTTGCGAAAGCATCGAGTGGCCCATTGAGCAAAAAAGCCGGCGTCTGTAGCAGCGAAATGACAGCTACATTGCCATTGGCTGAGACGCCACGTCACCAGCGCCGCTCGACGGAGCAGATACGTGGGCGTGACGCCATGGAGAGAGACGGGCAGTCGTGTATATATATATATATATATATGTCACATCCAGTAGGCTTATCTGCTGTGCGCGCCTGCTGGCCTTGGTTGCCTGGTTGCCGCTGCTGCTTCCTCGGTAGCACAGGACATCAGTGGCATGCGGCGTTGGCCCGACAGGCTACTGCTGCTTGCTGGCTCAGCCAGCACGTGCCCCTATCGCACACTACTGGCAGCGCAAAAATTGAACGACCGCTCAGTGATGGTCAACTAGACATTAACGCTTTCGCATTCACAAGTCATAAGAAGTGTTTAGGTGTTCTCGAATTTTATTTTATTGATACATTTATTCAATACTGATGGCCGCCTTTTAGTAGCCAGGGCAGGAGTGGGTACATGACGTTTTACATATTAATGGTCCATCAAGAAAACAACAACAGTAACAGTTACAACAGAGAACCACATAAGCACACAGTAAGGTTACTGCGAAGCAAATCAGGAACAAACAAAACAAGACGCAAACGTGTTACATTCAAATCCGAAAAAGAAAGCACACAAAAAATAACAGAGCACAAAAAGCTTATTGGCCAGAACTGACTGCTGAAAAAAATGCATCGGGTAATGATAAGGTGGCCACATCGTAGGGTACTTGTTCCAGTCTGCTATCGTTCTTGGAAAGAAGGACATCTTGTATGTGTTGGTTCTGCACTGAGGCATTATAATTGTTTTGTCGTGTTTGTGTCGAGTCTGTCGGGTTCTGTTGTACAGCATGTAAGTGTGGAATTCTATTTTGGTACGATTATTAATGATTGCAAATAACATATTGAGACGGTGCATTTTTCGACGAGATTCCAAGGTGGGAAGACCGGAGCGGCTAAGAAGATCAGATATCGATACCTGTCTTCCGTAGGCGTGGTGTATAAATCGCAGTGCCTTTCTCTGAACCCGCTCAATACTTTTTACATTCGTTTTACTGTGCGGATCCCAGATCACGTCAGCATATTCCCGTAGGGGACGCACGAGCGAAGTATAAGCTACAAGTTTTGTTTTAGTGGTTGCATGTTTTAAGCGGTGTCTTATTAGCCATAGTCTTTGGATGCCACTGAAACCATGTTTTCAATGCGGGGGCTCCAACTGAGGTTCGAGCTGATCGTTACGCCAAGATACTTAAATTGTTCTACTGGTTCTACAGAAGCGCTATTAATTTTGTTAGAATACTTCAGTGGATCTTCCTTTCGCGTTAAGGTCATTTGTTTGCATTTCGTGACATTTAATGTCATCGACCAGTTTTGGCACCAATTACTAACAGCACACAAGTAGTTATTTAGAATGAGCTGGTCACCTTCGGTAAGAATTGTGTGATAAATTACGCAGTCATCTGCAAGAAAATGGGCCCGCACAGGAGAGTCAAGCTTTAGGTCATTTAAATATATAAGAAAAAGAAGCAGCCCAAGTACTGAGCCCTGTGGCACTCCTGAAAATACTGGAGCGATGGGTGAGCTTGAACTGGATATCTGGACGTACTGTTCCCGGTGAGATAAGTATGAATCAAGCCACTGTAAAATTTGTTGATTCTGTAAGATGTGTCTAAGTTTTAGCAAAAGTTTACTATGCAGTACGCGGTCGAAGGCTTTTTCAAAGTCCAGAAAAATGGCATCTATTTGTCCTGCTTTGTCAAGGGTTTTACAGAAATCATTGGTAGTGTGAATTAGCTGTGTCACAGTAGATAACCCGCGATGAAAGCCATGTTGAGCTTCAGAAAAAAAATTATGGTCTTCCAAGAATGAAGTGATGTGTTTGAAAACAAAGTGTTCCATCACTTTACCTGTGGTGCACAACAAGCTAATTGGCCTGTAATTAGCGACATGGAACTTGGTACCAGATTTGTGCACAGGAATAACCTTAGCCAGTTTCCAATCACTGGGGATGTCACCCTCTCGTAGACTAGCACAGAAAATAATAAAGAGAAATTTTGAACACCATTCCACGTATCTGGAAAGAAAAGTGTTCGGAATATCATCTCGTCCAGATGATTTCTTTGTATTCAGGTGTAGAAGGGCGGAAAAAATGCCTTCTTCGCTTATGCTAAGATCAGGTACCTGGAAGCTGGTTGATCTGAAATTGGTAGACGGACCACCACCACGCAGGAACAAAAAAGAAAAATAGTCGTTGAATGTTGCCGCTATTTGTTGTCTGTCACTAACGTCCACGTCATTTATTGTCAGTTTGTGTATGGGGTCCTTTTTTTGGGTTAGATGAGTCCAGAATTTTCGCGGGTCATTAATGAGGAAGTTGTGCAGTTTTACATTAATGAATTGGAATTTCGATTACCTTGTTTTATTTCTTAGCTCTCTACGAAGTGAGGCCACAGTACTGCGTGCAACCCTCGAAATGTTACGGGAAGGTCTGCTTACGCGACGTTTTAGGTGAATTATTTCTCGTGTTATCCACAGACTGTGGCTATGAATTTTCTTTTTCCTCAGCGGGACGTGCCGATGAATACACTTATGTACCGTACTTTTAAAATCCAAGCACAATTCATTCGAACTTGTGTGGCCTTCACTGTACCTTGCAAAAAAATTGTCGTATTCTTGTTCAAGAATATCTAAAATACTCTCGTATTTGTTTTTCTTTCTCATTTTATTATACATGTTTAGCTTGCGAAATTGAAGCAAAGTAGTACTGAAGTCATGCTCGCTTATCAGATATATTAAATTATCACCACTATAAAGCCAGCTCTGGCTAACATGTGCTGCGAAATGCATTGGCGTTTTCGTTACTATCTTTCTGAAAGCCTCCCTCTAACAGTTCTGTGGACGTGGACGCGAATGCATGAGATTTCGTGGGAGGGGGATATCGGTAATCTAATGCCAGCTTCGGAATTTCCCCTAAATATACATGAATTCACTACTACGCAGCTTCAATAGCGCAGTCACAGCATGTGTCACGAAATGAAATACTAAAACGTTAGTGTAAATCTTCCCCGCAGTAACCTCCGCGTTGTCGTCAGCTTCAAGTGACATCATTCACGTAGTGATGTTTAAACCCTACCGCACACCACCTTTCACCATGAATGTGCAGCTTAAGCACCGGTACGGTGCTTTTACAGCCGGGGGTGATGATACGGATCAGCTGCCGCCACAGTGTGGCTGCACTGAAGGAAAACGGCGTGTCCCCGATTCATTTAGGGTCGCCATCTTGACCACTGTAGATCTACGTGTAAATATATTGTAAGTAGACTTGTGCACCCGCTACACGTAATATCAAGCCACCTTCTTATATGGGACGTCATTATTGACATCATTACTTCAAATTTCTACTTCCGGGTTTAAAGAAATTATGGCGTTTTACGTGCCAAAACCACTTTCTTATTATGAGGCACGCCGTAGTGGAGGACTCCGGAAATTACGACCACCTGGGGTTCTTTAACGTGCACCTAAATCTAAGTACACGGGTGTTTTCGCATTTCGCCCCCATCGAAATGCTGCCGCCGTGGCCGGGATTCCATCCCGCGACCTCATGCTCAGCAGCCTAACACCATAGCCACTGAGCAACCACGGCGGGTACTTCCGGGTTTCCAGGAAGTTCGCCAAAGTCGTGCTCCCCCATGTTGCGGGTCTGTAAAGTGTACAATTCTGTGCTCAATTGGGTGGTAATCAGTGATTTCTAATAATTTCTAATTGTTCCAGACACTTCAGTAACTCAATCTGTAAGTAAACTTATGCTCTAATATTATATCTATAATGAAACCCATGAATTTTGTGCTCTACTGTTTTTTTTCTGTTTTATTTTGTCTGGTATATTATTAATCTCGTCCTCGTCGTCTCAGCAGGTGAACCGGAAGTGCTGCGCAAGAAACAAGAGTGTCACTCGATGCTCGTGCCACTAATAATCCACCTCCCATTCCACCCTGTGTAAGTGGATACATAGCGAAGCTGATGCGTGCATGAGGCAGGTACCGCCACCTCAACTGACTTTAGATGACGTTACACAAGTACCACCACAAGCGACGTACATCACGCGCGCACGCACGTGTACGAAAGTGCAGCATGCATCCTCATTCGTCTAGGCTGCGCGCTACACGCAAGTCCAGGAATGTAAAAAGAACAACTAAATCAATGTATAAAAGCAAAATTTGTAAAGTCCGACTTACACACGACGTACAGACATGAGAGCATCGGATTGTAATTCTAATGTACGAGAAAACATAGTTCTGTTAAGTGGAAACTCATACACCCCTTTTCCTGCTGCCGGGGCGGTACTGTGTTTGCACAGTGCTTGCGATATGTCGATTACTGTCGCAACGCATGCTTTGCGACAGATGCAACGGGGAGAGCGCCCACGCATCAAGGAGTGATTCATTTGTGCACACGCTTGTCACGCGCGCACGAAAGTGTGCGGAAGTGCAGCATAGATCCTCAGTCTTGTAGGCCCTCCGCCTGCGCAAGTGCGTTATTGAACTAGCTGCATTTCTCAAACTCTGTCTCAAAATTCTTAAAGTACGACTTGCACACAGCCTACTGACATGATAGCACCGGATTGTAATTCGAATATATGACAAAACATAATTATGTTACGCGGCAACTCAAACACGCACCCCTTTTCTAGCAGCCGTTTTTTGGGTGAGCACGCCACGAGAAATGCCGACCAACTAGAGGCTAACAGCTTCACTATAAAAAAGAAATATGTGTTGTGTGTATGTATGTGTAGTGTGGGTGCGTGCGTAGGTGCACAATGGGCGAAAAAGCAGAGCAAAGCATAGGAGGAATTGATAATGTCTGATGCAGCTGCGGAGTTACTTATTATTTATTCGTTACGTTTGCGGTAATGGTCAAGAAAAGTAGAAATGAAAGTGGACGTAAACTTTTCCGACGGTGGAACCCGAACATACAACCTCCAAATAATGCATGCGGTATTTATATCCGTAATTGTTCTTTTTCGCCAGTTTGTTTTAGCCCACCTCCATAAATTGTCCTGAAGCAAACTAAGAAGAAGAAAAAAAAAAGTAAGAAGAAATCATTAAAAAACTAATGCAGGCCCCCCAGTTATTTAGTTTGAGCTCAAAATTAGCGGGAAAACACCAAACTCAGGTACAAAGTTGGAAGGTGCAAAGTAGCGTGCCTCCGTGTCACAACGAAGAAAAAAAATATTTTCTGGACCCTGTATACTGTGGAACTGGTGGCAGATAATAAGTAGCACACATAATGAAAAAAGCGTGGAAGAGACCTAACACACACACACACACACACACACACACACACACACACACACACACACACACACACACACACACACACACACACACACACACACACACACACACACACACACACACACACACACACACACACACACACACACACACACACACACACACACACACACACACACACACACACACACACACACACACACACACACACACACACACACACACACACACACACACACACACACACACACACACACACACACACACACACACACACACACACACACACACACACACACACACACACACACACACACACACACACACACACACACACACACACACACACACACACACACACACACACACACACACACACACACACACACACACACACACACACACACACACACACACACACACACACACACACACACACACACACACACACACACACACACACACACACACACACACACACACACACACACACACACACACACACACACACACACACACACACACACACACACACACACACACACACACACACACACACACACACACACACACACACACACACACACACACACACACACACACACACACACACACACACACACACACACACACACACACACACACACACACACACACACACACACACACACACACACACACACACACACACACACACACACACACACACACACACACACACACACACACACACACACACACACACACACACACACACACACACACACACACACACACACACACACACACACACACACACACACACACACACACACACACACACACACACACACACACACACAAAAAAAAAGGACTGCCTGAAGTGATCGCACCCGTCGAAGCCTTCCAATAATATTGACTCGCTTAAGCAAACGAAGTTCAAGGAAAAGTTCATTTAGGTCTTATTTCTTCAGCGCTCCAAAGTTCATTAAATTTTATACCGAGAAAATCTGCGATCTGCTGGTAACTTTAATGTAGGTTGGGAAAGTTTTCTACGCGCATTCACACAGTGTGCTTAGTTTATGTTTTTTTTTATTCATTTCTTTATTTTTGGAAACATTGTCTCAGGAGCGTTAAAATATAATCTATACGTTCCGATTGGAGCCCCCGCACCAAATATTAGTTGTTACGCTACTTATACTGAGCATTTACCTATCATAACATTGTTTTAGCTTAACACTAAACAAATGAATATCGAGAAAATTCCCAGGTTTAATGAAAAAAACGTTTGACAGTGCGCAAGCAAACGGGTCATTTAAAACAAATGCAAACGCATGCATGAGTAAACCTATGCAGTAAGGGCCGTGCGTGGCCTAACATACTTTCTTTTAAATGTACTTTTGGCGAACGTATCCACTTCGACAGTATCTATCTATCTATCTATCTATCTATCTATCTATCTATCTATCTATCTATCTATCTATCTATCTATCCGCTTAGGTCTTGGTACTCTCAAGGTCCTTTCGTTTACTTGGTATATACCAAAATTGGCGTAGTATGAGAAGAGTGTAGGACGAACATAAATGATAGGTCATGACATGCATATCATGAGACGTGTGTCATGCTGATCATGAAACAGCCGACTACGTCTTGGCATGCTCTCGTGGTCGTTTCATTAACTTCGTATGTACCACGGTTGGCATAGTTTGACAACAGTGTATGAGAAACATAAATGATAGGTCATGACATGAAGGTCATGACATGCATATCATGTGCGTCATGAAACAGCCACCTACGTCTTGGTACCAAAGTACCAAAGTTGGCATAGTATGACAAGAGTGTATGAAGAGAGAGAGAGAGAGAAAAGGATGCATACAAAGGCAGGGAGGTTAACCAGGGGTAGTTCCAGTTGACTACCCTGTACTGGGGGAATGGTTAAGGGGGATAAAAAGAGAAAGAGAGTGTATGAAGAAAATAAATGATAGGTCATGACATGAATCCCATGACATGCGTGTCATGTAGGTCATCAAACGGCCGCCTACGTGTTGGTCTCTCATGGTCGTTTCCTTAACTTGCTACTTACCAAAATCGGCATAGTATGACGGAGCTTATGGCGAACATAAATGGTAGATCATGACATGACTGTCATGACATGCGTGTCATGTAGGTCATGAAACAGCCTCCTACGTCTCGGTGTTCTTATGGTCGCTTCGTTAACTTGGTAGCCTCCCCGCACACTGCTTCGCATAACATCGATTCCCAGAAGGCGTGGGATCTGTCGGTTTTTTTGTCATTCGGTGACGATAAATCACGCTATCTTTCAAATTTATTGCTTTTTTTGCCATTCATTTACTTCGGTGCTCGCTCGAAACGCGGACTACAGGGGCTGTCTAATGAAAATACCCGTGCGAAAATAACTCTTTCCGCCCTTGACATGTGACTTTCCCTACCGTATGTAGTAACACTACCTTGGGTATCTCCAAGTGACGAGAGAGTCATAGTCGCCCATACACGACTTTCCGGTATCATTTGTATTGCTCATATACAAAATTCACATTTTAGGTTGACTTGTTGTGTCTCGTGGTATACCGCCTGCTTTCGCAAGTCACATGATGCTTTGAAGAAGTATGTAGTCTACAGGACCATAATGTGGATATTTTCACGGCGAATGTAAACAATCAGTTTCCGAGGGCAATTAATGACCCTTGAATAGTCCAGGTAATATCAATTGTCTGGCTACAAGGCAACCACGCGCTTGCCTTGTAGCAGCACACACGCTGCGCTGCCGCTCATGTAACAACGTGCGTGCTGCGATAATGCCGCAGTCTGCCGCCGTAACGGGTAGGCTATCAGAAGGCGGTGAGAGGGACTATCGCCCGTAACAGCATTTGCCTTAGGTTCCCTGCTAAGTTGAACTTCATTCAATCCCCGGTAAGCATTTCTTTCGTGTGTGTGAGAGTGCGCGTTTGCTTCTTTGTGTGTTCGTGCGTACGCCTGCGCGTGTGAATGGGTGCGTTTGCGAGCGTTTGAGTTGGCTAACCGGCTTTGGTCCTTTCATTTCGGATCTTTTAGTTTTAAGCAACGCACAAGTTCGTAACAATGCTGCCCTCCCGAGGCCTTGACGTCGCTTAAGCCTAATCGCAATAACGCTGCAACTGAACTTGCTTTCACAGCGCTCAATGGCACGGACAGGGCTGCGAATATTTTTTGAATATTACATACGCATGCGTGGTGTGCGACTCGTGTTTTTTTTCACTAGCACCTCCATTCGCAAGCTAAACATATTTGTTTACACTGAATAAGTTGTCTTGTGTTATACGTGCCTGTTAATTTATTCCCATTTCACGCGCTCCTATATTCTATTTTGATTATAAACTACTCCTCTGATTCTCAGCTTATGTTTTCACTAACATTATTTCTGACTTCTTCATTATGTCATGATGTTTACTATACTTTCTGTTTCCTCCTGTCATTATTTATGTAATAGTTAAGACTTCAGCATGATGAATTGTGCCGTTTTCACTTTATATAGTTTAGTATTTATCAGAGTCAGCAGTAATGAAATTACAAGCCATTCATTCACTCTGCAGACGCGGTATACTCAAAACGTAATATCAGCTCACAGTGTGTATCGGAAAACTTTTTGTGCAGACACTGATGTAAGAAACACCTTCTTTGTTCGCCAGAACAGTCTCTAGAGAGTTTATTGCTAACCGGCGAAGATAACTTCTGACACAGAATGCACGATTCCTTTCGAACATGATACAAACATACAGTATTGTGCAGCCACGTGCACAGAGCTGCAATAATTGCTGACATTGTACAAACGAAGGCGGCGTTGTGTCTGTTTTGCGTTGTTTTTGCGTCTGGTTCACACACACACACACACACACACACACACACACACACACACACACACACACACACACACACACACACACACACACACACACACACACACACACACACACACACACACACACACACACACACACACACACACACACACACACACACACACACACACACACACACACACACACACACACACACACACACACACACACACACACACACACACACACACACACACACACACACACACACACACACACACACACACACACACACACACACACACACACACACACACACACACACACACACACACACACACACACACACACACACACACACACACACACACACACACACACACACACACACACACACACACACACACACACACACACACACACACACACACACACACACACACACACACACACACACACACACACACACACACACACACAAAAAAAAAGGACTGCCTGAAGTGATCGCACCCGTCGAAGCCTTCCAATAATATTGACTCGCTTAAGCAAACGAAGTTCAAGGAAAAGTTCATTTAGGTCTTATTTCTTCAGCGCTCCAAAGTTCATTAAATTTTATACCGAGAAAATCTGCGATCTGCTGGTAACTTTAATGTAGGTTGGGAAAGTTTTCTACGCGCATTCACACAGTGTGCTTAGTTTATGTTTTTTTTTATTCATTTCTTTATTTTTGGAAACATTGTCTCAGGAGCGTTAAAATATAATCTATACGTTCCGATTGGAGCCCCCGCACCAAATATTAGTTGTTACGCTACTTATACTGAGCATTTACCTATCATAACATTGTTTTAGCTTAACACTAAACAAATGAATATCGAGAAAATTCCCAGGTTTAATGAAAAAAACGTTTGACAGTGCGCAAGCAAACGGGTCATTTAAAACAAATGCAAACGCATGCATGAGTAAACCTATGCAGTAAGGGCCGTGCGTGGCCTAACATACTTTCTTTTAAATGTACTTTTGGCGAACGTATCCACTTCGACAGTATCTATCTATCTATCTATCTATCTATCTATCTATCTATCTATCTATCTATCTATCTATCTATCTATCCGCTTAGGTCTTGGTACTCTCAAGGTCCTTTCGTTTACTTGGTATATACCAAAATTGGCGTAGTATGAGAAGAGTGTAGGACGAACATAAATGATAGGTCATGACATGCATATCATGAGACGTGTGTCATGCTGATCATGAAACAGCCGACTACGTCTTGGCATGCTCTCGTGGTCGTTTCATTAACTTCGTATGTACCACGGTTGGCATAGTTTGACAACAGTGTATGAGAAACATAAATGATAGGTCATGACATGAAGGTCATGACATGCATATCATGTGCGTCATGAAACAGCCACCTACGTCTTGGTACCAAAGTACCAAAGTTGGCATAGTATGACAAGAGTGTATGAAGAGAGAGAGAGAGAGAAAAGGATGCATACAAAGGCAGGGAGGTTAACCAGGGGTAGTTCCAGTTGACTACCCTGTACTGGGGGAATGGTTAAGGGGGATAAAAAGAGAAAGAGAGTGTATGAA